>NC_072790.1:134876638-135179668 GCF_028583425.1 Eublepharis macularius
CCTTCCCGCTTCTAAGTGACAGCCTTTGAAATACTTACAGAGAACATTCAGGTCTCTCCCCCTCCCCACACACACACTCCCTCTTTTCCAAACGGAACATTCCCAAATCCCTCAGTCTTTCCTCATAGGGCTTGGTCTCCATGCCCCTGTTCATCCACGTTGCTTTCCTCTGCACCCGTTCTAATTTGTGCACATCCTTTTTTAAAGGAGGCCTCCAGAACTGCACACAATACTTCAGGCAGAGCCTGACAAATGCTGTATATAGTGGGACAATAACATCCTGTGATTTGGAAGTCATGCCTTTGTTGATACACCCCAAGATTGGTTTTGTCTTTTTTGCTGCTGCATCACATTGACTGCTCATATTTAGCTTTCCATCCATCTGTATCCCAAGATCTTGTTCACACACACTGCTACCCATTATGTATACTTTGCATTTTTGTTAGTCAGGTGCAGAACCCAGCACTTATCCTTGTTAAGTCACATCTTATTCAAATCTGCCCACTTTTCCAGTGTGTTCAGATCTGGTTGAATTCGCCTTATCTTCAAGTGTGTTTGCTATTCCTCCCAGTTTGGTATCATTTGCAAATTTAATGAGGAATCCTTCACGCCCACATCCAGATCATTTATAAAAATATTTATATATACTGGACCCAGAACCGAGCCTTGTGGCACTCCACTGGACACCTCCCTCCAATCAGATATGATGCCATTGAAGCTACTCTTTGGGTGTAGTTACCCAGCCAGTTCCCTATCCCTTGAGTCCAGTCCAGAGTCCTGTAGTTTACCCATCAGAACATCGTGAGGAATCTTGTCAGAAAATTTACTGAAATCCAGATAAACTACATCGACAGCATTCCCACAATCCAGTAAGCCTGTCACTCAGTCATAGAAGGAGACTAAATTGGTGTGGCAGGATCTGTTGGGGACAAATCTCTGCTGACTTCCTCGTATCACCATGTGGTCTGTCAAATGCTTGCAGACTGAGATTTTTTACTATCTGCTCCAGTATCTTCCCTGGGACAGAAGTCAGGCTGGACTGGCCTGTCATTCCCTGGATTGTCCTGTTCCCCTTTCTTGAAGACAGGGATGACATTTGCCCCCCCCCCCCTCCAGTTTTCTGGCACATTACCTGTCCTCGAAGAGGCCTGGAAGGTGATTGGCAGAATCTGCAAGCTCTTTTCAAAATTCCTTAAGCGCTCTTGGATGCACCCCATCTGGTCCGGGGATCTGTAGTCATCCAGTGCTGCAAGGTCCTTCACCACTTCTTTGCCCATGTCAACTAGCAGCCCTGAAGCCATGCCTTGCCTACTATCATCTCTAGGTGAGTCTGCTCTCTCTTTCAGGGAGGAAACTGAGGCAAAGTAGGCATCAAGCATTTCTGATTTCTATCAGAATTTCTCAATTTTCATCCAGCAATGTGGGTATCACCTTTACCTTCCATTTACTCCTCATGTATCTGAAGACAGTCTTTGGGGGGGGGGGTGAGCCCCCCTGGCCACTTTCAGCTCATTTGAACTTTAGCCCCTCTGTCGGCTACCTTACAGTAACTAACTACCCCTAGATACTCTTCTCTGGATGTACTTCCTTCCCTTCATTACTTGAATATGTCCTTTCCCCTACCTAGTTCATCTCAGAGCTATCTGTTCATCCATATTGGCTTCTTAGATCCACTACCACATTTCTGTCTTGCTAGAATGATGATAGCCTGAACCTGCAAGAGCTCTTCTTTTAGGAGAGTCCACTCTTCTCTCACTCCTTTCCCTTCCAGCATTCTTGTCCATGGAATAACTGTCATAATATTTCTAAGTTTATTAAAGTTTGCCCTACTAAAATCTAAACTGCATGTTTGGCTATAAACTATCTTAGTGCCCCACAGCAAAAGGAATTCTAGGAGGACATGATCACTTCTTTCTAAATTCCCACCACCTTTACCCTATCAACCAACTCTTTCTTGTTACAGTAGAAAAGAGCAAGAGTCCAATAGCACTTATATGATTAACAAAATTTGTGGTAAGGTATGAGCTTTTGTGAGTCACAGCTGATTTCTTAAGATACCAAGCAGTGAGCTGTGACTCATAAAAGCTCATACGCTACCACAAATTTTGTTAGTCTTATAGGTGCTACTGGACTCTTTTCTGCTTCTACAGAAAGACTAACACAGCTACTCATCTTGATATTTCTTGTTGGTTAATATCAGTTCCAGTGGCTGAGCCCCTCATCACTTCCTCCACCATTTGAGATAGGAAGTTGTTGGCCAGGCAGGTCAGGAAGTTGCGTGACCCTGAATACTTAGCAGAGTTGGTCTCCCAGCGCACATCAGGGAAATTGAAGTCTCCCATAACTACAAGGTTCATGTTTCTTGGATACCTTATTAAGCTGCTCACAGAGGGCAGAAACCACCTCATGTCCTTAGCCAGGCGGTCTATTTGCTCATCCTTCCCTCATCTTCACCCTGACACTTTCCACTGTGTTGGCACTCTCCTCTTCCAGTATTTCCTGACAATCAAGCCCTTTCCTCACATACAGCACCACCCCACCTCCTCTCCAACACTTCCTGTTCTTCTTGAATAACTCATGCCCATCCACTACTGTATTCTAGCCATGGGAATAATCCCACCAAGTCCCTGTAATGCCTAAGTCATATCTTTCCATCCACATTAGTAGATGAAGTTCCTCCTTATTGCTCACGCTTTAGGCATTTGTACATAGGCACCAGAAGCCCTGCAACATTCTTCTTTGACCTGGCCTTCCCAGATAGGCCTCTTTTATTTGCTCTCCTTGTTCCCTGAAATTCCTATGTCAATTATCTCTATTCCCCTGCAATGTCAGTTTAAAGCCGCCCCGATTAATCTCCCCAGGTCCCTTCCAAACATTCTTCCCTGTCCTTGACAGGTGGAGCCCATTGCTTGCAAGCAGGCCATCTTCAAGAAAACATAGTCTATGGTCCCAGAATCCAAATTGCTCCTGCCAGCACCATGAATACAGCCAATGGTTCATCTCCATAATCTTCAGTTCCCATTGCATTCCTCTTCCTGACTGGCAGGATCGAAGAGAATAACACCTGTGCTCACATTCCTTTCAGTTGGCTCCCAAGGCCTTCATAATCAGCCTTAATGTGTTGTTTTCACAGCTGTGTAATTTGTTCCCACATGGACCATCACAAATGGGTAATCGTCTGTTGGTTTGACTAGCTTGGCCATCCTGTCTGTAACATCTTTGTTCTTTGCCCCTGGCAAGCAATACAGCTCTTGGGGCCATGTGGTCAGGCCAGGACACATGACATTCCATACCTCACAGCAGAGTGTCACAAATCACCATACTGTTTTAGTTCCGTGATTCAAGCTGATAAATATCTTGAACAATGAATTCTATGAGCCTACAGAGAAAGCATTGTACATGTTGATCAGTGTTTGAATATGGGCCTATTATAAGGTTTCTTCGGGCAGGGGTTTACTTAGTTTATATTTGGTTTCACACAAGATGTATTATGTTATATGGCAGCTGGAGCTCTCCACAGAGCAATGTGATACATTGAAAATTTCACCATGATTGAGAACATGGTTGAGTGCACTTATTTTTGGTATTTCCATCTCTCCTTAGTCTAGCTTTGCAGTGGGAATATGGGTACCAGATTGTTCATCATACCATTGATATCTTATTTCCAGAGTAAGAAATAGGATTTTTTACTAAGCAAGGAAACTGCAGAGAAGAATTGATAGTGGTAGGATATTTTTTTTTACTGTGGACTAAAAATACTCCAGTGAGCATCTACTTATAAAGAGCTGAAATTTGACAGAGGGAGAATTGCTTTTAACTGAAGGGTGAATTTCAGAACCACTCTGACTTTCCATTCCACATGTTAGGAAACCATAGTAAAATTCTTCTGTTCCATACTACATTTCTTCAGGTGAGTATATTTCTTCTGTAGTGAGAGTCCAGCCAATAATGCCTTTTGTTGCTGTAGAAGTAGCTGTAACGTAATATTTCTGCAGTGCTAGATACATCTGCTTGTTAAGTTTACTATCTCCTTGCCAACTGTTGATGTTATACAAGATGTCACTTTTGCACTTACGGTTGAACATTTTGTCAGTCCAGATGAGTGATCTGACAATATTCTGTAACATTTGCATGTAGGAGATAGAGCCAAAGGCCTGTTTTGGACACATCACACACCAACAAGGTTTTCTGAAGTCTCCCATTATGAGGGAGGGTGTAGCACTATGGATTTAAACACAAAGGGTGCTCCTCTGCACATACAGAAGCCCTTGAGGCTATGGTGCCTGGGATAAAAATAAGAAACAGTTGTAACAAGACTTTTAGAGCTTTGTGAAAAATGCCTAAAGACCATCACTACAAAATGTAAATACTGCTGCAGGGGGAAAACTTTTTCCTGGAAAGCTATTTCATACTGTGACACAACCTCATTACTTACTACAATCAGCAATACCTGCAATGAAGTCTTGAACTACGTTCTAGCCCAACCCTACTATCCAGGAACCTTTTAACTGAAGAGCCCTTTCCTAAACTCAGCCCTTTCTGCAAGTAAAGCATGTGATGCCACTTCTAAGCTGAAGCTTATCTAATGCCACTATGAATTCCCGTAAACGGACACCGTACTTGCATAGCTGTTCTATGTATCAAGATTTAGTGTAAAGCCCCACATTCCAAACAGTTTCCATGCTAAGATCACCCCAGGAAACTAATCAGTCTATTAGAATCAGGCTATTAAACACTTAAGGTTAGTCTCTCTTCTTGAATTTATCTTTCAGAATGACTGTACAGGTACGCATTCAGAACTTCAATAATTTAATAACAAAACAAACTGTGAAAGTTAAGTATTCAAACCACAGAGTAAAGCTGAAGAACTGCAGCAGTTTCAGGTTTTAGCACCTTAAAACAGAGTCCTTAAAGAGTTAAGAGAGTGCATTGATATAGATAAGGAGCGACGTGTTTATATAACCACATAAAATTGCTCTCCCATTCTCTCACAGGAAGAAAAAGTTCTTTCAACAGTGAATTCACAGTTTTAGTGGACTATGGAATGGAACTGATGAGACAAGCTGAAGAATTCCAAGGCAATCATATTGCAAGTCCAAAGGCACTGACAATACAGTACATAGTCTTGTTCTCCCATCTCACAGTGCAGGTTCCTACAAGGAAAAATGTTCAGAATTAGATAGCTCCTGTATACATTTATGTTTCCTTTCTGCATTGATCTTAAAGCTACCTTTTTAAAATCAAGTGGAGCAAAAATATCTTTCACAGTGTTCTGCCTGAGGCAAGGGTTCTTTAAGAGATCTGGAAGATCGATGAAAGCTCACAGAGGCAACATATAAAAGGGAAACAAACAATACAGAGACAACAAAACACCAATCCCTTAGTAGTGTTGAAGAGCTCCAAAAACATGAGGCACACTCCCCAGTATCTCCAGGTCTCTGGTGAAAGCTCTCCCTCCTTCCAGTCTGTTTCTCCTCTGCCTTTATAATGGCCTCTGCTTATCAAGCATGGCTTCTCAGAAATAGAAGTACTGGATAATAATAATGCTTTGTAAACCGCTCTGAATGGGTGTTAAGTTATCCTGAAGGGCGGTATATAAATCTATTTTTATTATTATTATTATTACTACTACTACTACTACTACTACTACTGGCAATCTGATAGGTCATGTGGTCTGGGGCTACAATCTACACTTGAACTCCCTTAACCCTTCATTGGAAGGCTGAATGTTTACAGGAGGAGACAATCCTGTAATGACTTAGTTACGGAATCTTGCTGCCAACATACTAGAAGTCAGAATAAAGGTCACCTGACAACACCATCCTTAATCCTCCTCAGATGTTCTTCCATGCTGGCACTACATATAGCTCTGTTTGCTAAACTTAGGTCCAAGGTAATTTTGCAATATGTAGATAACACAGCTCTAAATTGAAATGCTTATCTAATCTACACTGCTCCAATATTCAGGCACACTATATTGTTCCACAGAAACCACATGATACTCTAAGGACAAAGAAAAAAGTTACATGTTATTACATGATATACCCTACAGTAACTATTGGACTTGAAACTTGTTACCATATAATGTTTGCAAAGAATGCTTCCTGGCTCGCACAAATTCCATATGAGACATTTCAATAAGAAGTTAAGAGAGAAAGTATTAAAACAGTCATGTACCATCAGCAGAGTTGTCCCAGAAGCAAGAGCTTGCTGTGTGAAGTCCAGCACCATTCTTTTGCATGATCACACATGTCACTGTAAATTGCAAAAGACATATTGTTTGTTAGAAAATGGCACATGTCCCTTCAATGAGCAATACAGGGCTTTTCTGCACACTCAAATTATTCCTGATTTTCTTAATAGTTGATCCCCAAGCATTTTGGGTATGGCTCTTCCACATGTCTGCCCTTCCTTTGCATATTTACAGTTATGGGGTTAGTTTATTTTGTTCTATATGTTCCTTAATCAGGATTTTCAAGGGAAGGTACTGTCATCAAAGGTGACATCACAGCACCCTACTTTTTATGTGTGTCTGCATGCTTAAAATATATCAATATATAAGGACTGAATTTTCAAAAAATATTGCAAATGATCACATGAGAAAGTCTTTGCATGGGGAAGCCTAAATGGAGAGCAGCTCCACCACCCTTACCTAAAACCTCTCCCCTGCCCTCCCCAGGGTCCAAACTGGAGAATACTGCCTGCAATGACCTAGAGATAGGAGGTGGAGGATGGTACTGGCAGGGCAAATTGATCTCTGTTTGGATGAACCTCGGAGCAGCAAAAAAACCTGTGCAGAAAACCCCACGATCACATCTATTTTAATTTAAAAGGTATATATGTGGTAATCTTTCATTTCTGTGTCTTTTGAAGATCACACCAATTTTGAAACTAATTATTGCTGCCCACCTCTGCTCTGTTCTTTTCATTTGAATTTTTAATTTATCTGAAACTATTTCTATCTAGTCAAAATGCATTCAATGTAGAAAACTACTAACTTACCAACATATTTGAAAGGTTTCCCCAGCTTTGTTAGCTGACTTAGAATTTGCTCTACAACACTGGTTGTCCATTGGTTCACTTTGCTGTGCAAATATGCATTGCCACCTATTGTGCCTTCTATAGCCTACAAATAAGAGGAGGTCAGTAAACCAACAGTAATATTAATCCACTCTTCTACTCACCATCGCCTTTTAAAATCAACTTTATAGTGAATAATCTTTTTCCAACTGAACTGACAAGCACCTGGCTTGCAATCTCTGTATCACTTCCCATTATTTCTCCCTCAACTCCCATCAAAGTTTCAGGCAGAAAGGAAGTTATTATCTAAGAATTTCACTTTAAATTTATCCTGAGAAATCTAAATAGTAAGAGCTAGAGCAACTATATAATACATTAAAGGCATGTTTCAATGAATTTCGATGCACTGTATCACCAGAAAGACCTGAGTAATTCTGAAGACACAGCAAGAGTGGCAAAAGAAGCCTACAACTGAAAGTCCAGTATAAAACTGCCCAAATTAACCTCCTATAAGGAAATGCATCATCCCATCCTATCCTGTGTTGTAGCAATGAATCCCACACTTTCCATATAAAGCCTCAGCATAAGGCAGCTTCATGTGTGAATGTACTTACAGACTGTTAAAAGAAGATGTTTATCAAACACAAGCACCAATTTGGATTGCATTTTGGTTTCCCCACAAATTCTAACCCCACAAACTATACAAGATCAAAACATACAAGAGCCTGGTAAGCATTTTAATATGGTAACCATGGGCACATAGCACAAATAAGTTGCCAGTGCTAACTTTGCGAGAATTAATGGCGTCATTAATGGCGTGAATCTTCTGTTTCTATCCTATTTTGTGCATGCTACTAAGCATTTTGTAACCTTCACTACTTGAAATAGAGGTTGCCACAACAGAAGTTCAGTAATTAAAACACCAGTGTCTTGGCAATACATAACTAGGATTCAGTTGTTTTAAGCAGGCTAACCACATTGATCTCAAGTCACACCACAAACCAATTATCATGGAACTTAAAGAAACAAATGGGAATGTGAGTCAATCCAGACTGAGGGGCTGAAATTTTTAAAAAATCCAGTAACTTGAAGCCCCATTTACTTTCTTCAGCCTCATACTTTGAATTAAGAATCCTGTATGCATGAAGCTGAATCAGACCATGGATCCAACCACGGTTAGTACTGTCTAGTGTGACTGGCATCAGATTTCCAAGGTCTCTAGTAGAAATCTTTCATGTCACCTCCAACCTTCTCCTCTTACCTGGAAATGCTGGGGATTGAGCCTGCAACATAATGCACACAAAGCAGACACAGTACTTCAGAGTCACAGCCCTGTTCTCTGCCTCCCTGCCCAAGTGTAGCATTATCTAAATCTTGGCCTTTATTGAGAGACAGCACCCATGTAGCATAATAGTTAAGAGTGTTCAGTTTGGACCTAGAGGATTTGGGCAGGACCCTGAACCCCTGCTTGGGCCACTAAACTCACCTTGTGACATTCACTCTTTCTTAGCCTTACCTATCTCCCAGAGAGGGGGCGGGGGGAAGATGGGCCAATTCCCTCCTGTTAAGTCCCTCTCAGCTACTTGGATAAAGGAAGGGATATAAAGATGAGGAATAAATGTGCTTCTCATAGAAAATGCAGCTTTCACTGCTCTCTTCACATTTTTCCAATGAAATAGCACAGATCTGCCATTAGGGAACTCATCTATAACAAATATTTAACTGCTACAGATAGTTTTAGATGGGTAGCTGTGTTAATCTGCAGTAGAAGAGCAAGATTTGAGTTCAGTAGCACCTAAAAGACTAGCAACATTTCCAGAGTATAAGTGTTTGAAAGACAAGCTCCCTTCGTCAGATACTTTGACTCTTGAAAACTTATATCCTGTTGGTCTTTAAAATGCTACTGAACTCAAATCTTGTTCTTTAACTATTTCAGTATCTGTTCAGAGACTGGTAACATAATTACACTAACTGTTATTTCTCCTTTAACAATCTCCATTTTACAATATAGTGTAATAGGCATTCCACATAAGTAACACATTTATCTTAATAAAGAGAACTACTATTGGGAAAAATTGCTACATTTGAAAATACATTCTTGGTAAAATGCAGCAGAAACACTTCCCTACCTCTTTTATGATGTTGCTGACTTCATCCACAATAAATGCAGTCTTTAAAAGAAGATACAGGAATTAAAATTAATTAATTTGGCAGTTTAAAAGATACAGACGTTAAATTTCAATCAAATGTACTACTTGCATCGTGAACAATAGACACAAGATTCCTGGAAGCTATAATGCTTAATCAGGTATTTGATTGCCTATTTTTAAGCACTTAATGCCTTGTTTTTGCTTCAAGGCTTTTTCATTGCAAGAGTACCCAATAACTAGTAACAGCTGCAAACTTACAGTGGAATCCTAAATGGAGGATTGACTTCAATGGATTTAGAAGCATGTAACTTTGCTCAGGATTGCACTATTAAGGACTTATGTAGATGCAAATTCCAAAGAAATGGTCAAGATCCAGTGCAAAATTATGCAAAACTGAATTATTAAAGAGGGCTTTTCACTCAAATAGGATGGCTGTACTGTAAGGAAGTGGTCTCAAAGAGATGCATCGGTAAAGAGACAGGGACCATAGACTTTACTGTCTGTTGCTGTCCATATGATCCTACTGGGTAGTTCAATGTTGTTTAATATGTCAGTCTTGGAATTACTAATGCTCTGTTTCAGCATTTCTTCAACTCTGTATTAGATTTCTGCTGGTTTTAAATCTTTGCACATTTGCATTTATATACCTTATTACATTGTTTGTTGAAATATCCTTGAAACTAACTCTACTCAGGCACAGTGTAATCTGCATTGAGTCTCAGTGAGAAAAGTGAAATATAAATAATATAAATAAATAGGATAGGGATAACAGTCACATACATGTGCTTGTGGAACACAAAAAATACCATTCCTGCTCCCTTTCACAGCCCATTCAGTTGATAACAGGATGCACCCAAGCAAAACGGAAGCTATTGTTCTGACAGTACACACCCAGCAGAGAACCTACTGTAACCCATGCAAGTTAGATTTTCCTCTGCTTGGCAGGTTTTTTTCCCTCTCTCTTTAAAAGATTTGTAAAACCGTGGCCCTACAAAGAGTTGCACAAGAAAATGGTATGGGATTGTCCCTTCCCCATTATCTTCCCTTTAAACCCTCAGGGGGTTGAGCAGTCCAGTCTCTCCTCCTCTGCTCACAACGTTCCATATCTCCTGGAGCGTTTTCAATCCACATCAGGCTGTTACGGATCCCCACCCCACCCCTTTTTTTTTGGTTTCAAGAGCTGCAGTTCTCCACGAGGCTGGGGAGCCCGCCCAGATATGGAGAAGTCCCCTTTTTGGATATGAGCGGCACTGCTGCTTCTAAGATCCTAACAGGGAGCTGCCACTGACTGTACTATGACAAGAAACGATTACTTGAAAACAATGACCCGAATCTTACTATGTCCCCCTAGCCGTAGGAAAGAATATTTTGCCGTATCTTTCCCTTAAGGTACCATACTGCAGCAAGCAGTAGCATATTCTTAACGTCTCACTACAATATTGTGGGAGTAGTGGTGCCACCGAGGAAAGCTGGCAAGCCCCACAGGGCTCACAGGCTGCGATTCCCAGATTGCGGGCGAAGAATGGCAGATCCTCAGCGCCTATTCCTGGAGGCGCAGGGCTGTGGAGCAACAAAGGAAAAGGGGTGGGGACTGGCTTCTCCTCCCCGCCAGGAACAAAGGGACCGGCATGCTCGCCGCCTCTTCTCTCCACAGCCACCCGCTAGAGTTGGGGGCGAGGGGAATGTTGGCCCTCTGGAACCGTTATACCTCCTCAGCTGTCTGCAGCTCGTCCATCTCCGTTCCTCTCCTTCAGCTCCGCCTCCAGAACAGCCACTCCTCGGCGCAACTTGTGAGCTACGCACGCGCAGCGCGTCCACCCAAGCGCTTTCTCTTGTCTTTTTTGCTGGGCAACTGGGCAGGACATTCCTTCGCCTTCCAACCAATCAGACGCGGCTAACTAAGCTTCCCGGAAACGTTGCTATGCGATTCATTTAAATTTTCCGCTTCCGCTTCTTGGCGACAGGGGTTGTCAGCTGCTGCCTGTTTTGACGTCATTTCTGCGACGAGGCTGAGCCGAAGAGACCCATGCGTGTCTTTCACTGCGCTTGCGCACTGAGAAATGACGTACGTTTAGGTTTTTTGTTCTTCGATTTTGTCAAGTGAGCCAGATTGTTTGATGGTCTCCATGGAGACGGAGTCTCACATGACATTGGACTTAACCAACATATTTGAATGACGCAGAAACTTTTTCTCAGCGCTATCTGCCCTCTCACCATCTCGAAGTTCTAATCGTTTAAAAATGCCCCCCCCCCCATTACTGCAGCAGCATTTTAAGCAGAATTACTGCACCTTCGTAACAAAGAAGAAAGTGGGGAATAATTAAATCTCTGCTGGGAAATAATGGGGAAAGGAGGGTGATTTAACATAATGGCAGGCTTTGTGAGGTAGAGCCTTGAGGGTTTCTTGTCAGCCTCCACCAGTCAGATGTGCAGCTGCTAACTAGGCAGCCTGGCTGATAGTTGACCTAGCAACCTGCATGCCTCCTCTGTGTACATACAACACAAGAGTATCACGCCTCGTCTGTTTAGCAACACCTGCTAGTAATTAATGTAAAGTTTCTTTCCCCTCAGGAGTTGTGACCTCTTTTTCTCTGTAGAAAAGAGCAAGAGACCAGTAGCACCTATAAGACTAACAAATAGGGTTGCCAGCCTCCAGGTAGTGGCTGGAGATCTCCCAGAATTACAACTGGTCTCCAGGCCACAGAGATCAGTTCACCTGGAGAAAATGGCTACTTTTGGGGATGGACTCCATGGAATTATGCCATGCCAAGGTCCTTTCCCTCCCCAAACCCCACTTTCTCCAAGTTTCTCCAGGTTTCACCCCCCAGATCTCCAGGATTTTCCCAACTTGGAGCTGGCAACACTACTAACAAAATTTGTGGTAGGGTATGAGCTTCTGTGAGCCACAGCTCTCTTCTGTGGCTGACAAAAGTTCATACCCTACCACAAATTTTGTTACTGGACTATTGCTCTTTTCTACTGCTACCAACAGACTAACAAGGTAACCCATCTTGATCTCTCTCTTTCTCTCAGTGTGCCATATTGTCAGCTGCTGCAAGCAAAGGGAAAAAAAGGTTAGTACCGCCATAGAATAGGCATTCCATCTTCTCTGCAATTTTGGAGGGAATGCCTCATGTAAAGATGGGGCCTGTTGCAACACATGCAACCGTCATCTAAAACTGAAGAAAGCAGGCTCTTTTCTTCAGAACTGTTGTTTATTAGTTTAATACACCTGTAAATTTATACGGGGTTAATTAAGTTAATTAAAATGATTAATCAACAGCCCTATTCTCCCCCCCACCGCCACAGCCAACATCTAGTGTTGCCTGTTGCCTGGAGGGGGAAAAAGCTCTGCCAATTTTATAGGGAGGGATTTAACTCCGTGCCACAATTAGCTTAAATTGCCTTTTCTCACACTCCCACAGCCTCTGCTAAAGGGACATGATATGTTTTGTCCATGTTTTTTTTTTTTTTTTGAAAAATTTTTATTGGGTTAGAATCCATTATTTCCACATTTACATTCAATTTTCCCCAATTTTTTCATCTCTAACCCCCTCCCTTTCCCCCCCCTTTTTGTTGACTTCCAACAGCTTTCCAACCCTTTGTCCCCTTTCCCTTACTTTTATTAGCTTCCTCTATCTAAAACAAATATATATTCTCCATTATTCTAAGCAGTACATCCTTAACTATTTTTAACATTATATGCCCAAACTGTAAGTCTTTGTTTCCATCTTAGATAAACAATTTATCCCAATTTTTCAATTTCAGATATTTCTATATATCATAAACCATATAGATCATACATTCGTTTATATCAAACAATTTGACTTATTCTCTATATATATTACTCATTCTATCTTTTTATAATAGTTCTATATATCTCTCCTCACGTAGTCAATCAATTTGACCCATCTATATCTTCAGACATTCAGTTTGGTACAAAACTTATCAGAAAAAAAGAAAATATTGTCAGTTAATCGCTCCTTATATTTAGTCCTTATAATTAATTATTTTCTCTATGTTCTGTTTGTTAACCTATATATATCTATATATATGTCAATCTATTAATCTGACTGCTTATTAATTCACATTTATCTCTTCTCCCCCCGGTAAAGTCTCCCCCCTCTACTTCAATACTTCAGTAGTTCTCAAACTGCCACAGTTTTCCTCCCACCTCCCATTTCTTCTCCAAGTATTGTTTCAGCTTCTCCCAGTCTGTGTTGAACTGCCCTGAGTCCAGATCTCTCAGTTTTCTTGTCATCTTGTCCATTTCAGCCATATACAGCAATTTGTAAGTCCAATCTTCAATAGTTGGCACTTCTTGTACTTTCCATTTTTGCGCATACAAAAGTCTAGCTGCTGCTGTCATATAAAATATCAACGTCCTGTGTTGGGCTGGAATTCCCTCCATTCCCAAGTTCAGTAGCAGGAGTTCTGGGTTCTTATTAATTTGAAATTGTAAAATTTCACTCATTTCTCTTATTATTTCCCCCCAGTACTGCCTGGCTACCTCACACGACCACCACATATGATAGAGGGAGTTTTGTCCATGTTTTATGGTATCTCTACCAGGCTCTAAAACAACATCATAAGTGTATGAGGAAAGAATTGCTGTGGAAGATATTAGCAAAGAAGAAAGTGTGTGGGTTGGAGGTGGTACTCCTCCCTCCCACTTGCCTTTTTACCAGGGGTCATGCTGCTTCCCCCAGTGTGTTTTTTGGTGGGAAGATGCATTTAATTGGCCCAGATGGACTTTAAACAGTAACAAAATTCATTCCAGCACTAGGGTTGCCAGCCCCCCCCTTACCATCAAAGTGGGGTACTGGAGGATTGCTAGGAAGGTATATTCTAATTCTAAAGGGATGCCAAAGAGTGCAGCAACTGTCATACCAGTGTGTTAATCTCCCATGCAAGCAAAGTGATGCTCAAAATTCTACACCAAAGACTCTTGCCATACTCGGAATGAGAAATGCCAGATGTTCAAGCTGGATTTAGAAAAGGAAGAATCACTAGAGATCACATTGCAAATCTATGATAGCTAATGGAGCATACCAGGGAATTTCAGAAGAAAATCAACCTGTGTTTTATAGATCATAACAAAACTTTTGACTCTGTGGATCATGAAAAGCTAGGGATGGTGTTAAAAGAAGTGGGGGGTGCCACAACATCTGATTGTTTTGATGCGCAACCTGTACTCTGGAAAAGAGGCTACTGTTAGGACAGAATATAGAGAAACAGAATGGTTTCCATTTGGCAAAGGTGTCAGACAAAGATATATATTATCTCCCTGTCTGTTCAACCTACACACTGAAAATATCATAAGGAAATTTGGGTTAGATTTAGAAGAAGGTGGGGTAAAAATTTGTGGAAGGAACATTAACAATTTGAGATATGCAGATGATACCACGTTACTAGCAGAAAATAGTGAAGACTTGAAACAACTACTGATGAAGGTTAAAGGAGAAAGTGCCAAAGCAGGATTACAGCTGAAAAAGACAAAAGTTATGACTACTGAAGAATCAAACAATTTTAAATTTGACAATGAAGAAATTGATATTGTTCAAGATTTTCTATTCCTTAGCTCAATCATTATCCAAAAGGGAGACTGCAACCAAGTACTCAGAAAAAGATTGTGACTTGGAAAAGCACCACTATGGTATTCTCCATTACTATGGATGGATGTGGTAGCTGGTCAGTGAAGAAAGCTGACAGGAAGAAAATTGATTCATTTGAAATGTGGTGCTGGAGGAGAGCCTCAGGATACCATGGACAATCAAAAAGACAAATAAATGGGTTCTAGGTCAAATCAACCCTGAATTATCCTTATAAACTGAAATGACAAAACTGAGGCTATCATACTTTGGTCACATCATGAGAAGACAAGACTCTCTAGAAAAGACAATAATGCTAACAAATATTGAAAACAACAGGAAAAGAAGAAGACCCAAAATGAGATGACTTGACTCAATAAAGGAAGCCATGTCCTCCAGTTTGCAAGATCTCAGCACATCTGTTAATGATAGGACGTTTTGGAGGCCTTTCATTCATAGAGTTGCTGTGAGGCCCCGCCCCGCCGACCGCGCCTTCCCCTTGTCCTGCTGTCCTCCGAGCCGCCACCAGGGGGAGGTGGGGAGCTCCCTCTGCCTCAGACTGGGTAGGGGCAGTGGTTTAGGCACCAGGGTCTGCCCCCTACCCGCTGTCCTGGAAGTCACTCGCTCTCTCTCTGGCATACGTTCCAGTCAGCCGTTCCTCCCTGGCGTCACTGGGAGCTTCCCTGTTATAGCCCCTCCTTGCTTCACCCCTGGACTCTGCCCCAATCCCCCCCGGTGATTCCGCTGCCCCCGCCCTGTGCACCTGGCTTCCCTGCCCCCATTGGGCCTGCCGCCCGTCCTTCTTACCCCTCGTGCTTCCCATTCCCCCTGAGCCCTGTTCCTCCCTCCCCCATCCCCGGCCAATCCCTGGCTGAGGCAGGCCAGCCTCCACCTGCGCCTTAGACAGGGGAGCCCTCCCAGGAGCCGTCCAGCCAACCCAGGTCTGGGACGGCTTGTTTGTTGCCCTGCCCCCCGGCCTCTCCGCCCGGGCCCTCCCCCAACCAGCGTCCGACCGTGCCCGTCCTCGGGTAGTGGCCCGGGCGGCCCCGGTGGCGGGGGCGGCGTCAGCTCCGTTGTGCTGCTCTCGGTTCGCCGCCCCGCTGCGGCCGGCACGCTGGGCCCTTGCTTCGGCCCCGGCTGCTCTGCCGGCGGTGGCGGCGGCAGCGGCAGCGGACCCTTCGGCTCCTGCTCCGGTGGCAACAGCCACGGCGGTGGGCCCGCCCGTTCCCTCGGCTGCGCGCCAGCTGGGCCTCTGTTAGCGGTCTGCTCCCTGGCCAGGCTCGGCGTCATCTCGGGCCATCCCGTGAGTGGGGGCTGCTGGGGGGGGGTGCTGCGGGTGGCGGCGGGGGGCCGGGCGGGGCGGCCGGGCGGGCCCAGTCCAGGGCGGGAGAGGCCTGCCACAGACACCCCCCGGGGCCAGGCGTCTCCTGATCCGGTTGTTCCTCGGGGATCCGCAACATGTAGTCCGCATTCACATGGAGCCGCCCCGGCGGATGCTGTAGCTTGAAGCTGAAGGGGAGCAGAGAAAGGTACCACCTGAGAACCCGAGGGTTATGGTCCTTCATGCGGGCCAGCCAGAGCAGGGGGGCGTGGTCGGTGACCAAGGTGAAGGGATTGTTGGAGAGGTAGAACTGGAGAGCCCCCACGGCCCACTTCACCGCCAGGGCCTCTTTTTCTACTGTGGCATACTTGACTTTGGCTGGCTGCAGCTTCCGGCTGATGAACAGCACTGGGTGCTCCTGGCCCTCGACCTCCTGGGACAGGACCACCCCCAGCCCGACGTTGGAGGTGTCCGTCTGGACCAGGAAGGGCCGCCTGAAGTCCGGGTTCCGGAGCATGGGGGCCCCCGACAGAGCCCTGCGCAGCGCCTCGAAGGCTCAGATCCGGGCGGGGCCCCAGCGGATGGTGGCGGGTTGGTCTTTCCGTAAGCAGTCGGAGAGCGGACTGGCCTGGCTGGCGAAATGGGGGATGAACTTACTATAGTAGCCCACCAGCCCCAAGAAGCGTCGCATCTGTCGTTTAGTCCGGGGCCGAGGGCTTTGTTCCAGCATAATGACCTTGTCGGGCACAGGATCCCCTGACCCACCTGGAACCCGAGGTAGGTGAGTTCCCGGAATCCGATTCGGCTCTTGCGATGGTTGGCCCGTAAACCCGCCCCGCCCAACGCCTTCAGGACCGCGTCCAGGTGCCGTAGGTGCGACAACCAATCCGGGCTGAATATAATGATGTCGTCAATATAAGCCCGAGCAAACCCTTGGCAGTGGGCTAGCACATGGTCAATGAGCCACTGGAAGGTGGCGGCGGCTCCGTGCAGCCCGAAGGGCATGATCTTGAACTGAAACAGTCCCTGGAGGGTTGCAAAAGCCATCTTCTCTTTGTCCTCCGGAGCCATGGGTATCTGCCAATACCCCTTCGTGAGGTCCAGGGCCGACAAGTATTGGGCCCAGCTGATCGATCAACATGTTGGCCCGGGGCATGGGGTAGGCATCGAAGGTGGCGATGGCGTTAACTTGGTGGTAGTCCACACAGAAACGGACGGAGCCATCTGGTTTCCCCACCAGTACTATAGGACTATTCCACGCGCTGCGGGACGGCTCTATCACATCGAGCCGAAGCATGTCCTCCACCTCCTGGGCCACAACCTCCCACCGTTTTGGGGGCAGCGGCCTCCAGGGGGCCCGTGCAACCAGACTGGGAGGGGTAGGTATAGGGTAGGACAACGTGGCAGTCCAGCCCGGCTGACAGGAGAAAAGGCCAGGATTCTGACGGATCACCGCCCGTGCCTGGGCCCATTGGTCCTCGCTGAGGTCGGGGTCCAGGACGGGTTCCTCCTCGGTGGAGCCTCCCGGGGTCCAGGGTAACTCCCCCTCCGGGAGTTCGAGAGGCTCAGGGGACAGGTTACACTGGGACAACGCCGCCTCGTGCCACGCCTTCAGATCGTTGATGTGTAGCCTTTTCCGGTGCCAAGGGCTCGGCCCACACTGGACCTCGTATGACAGGGGCCCCCTGACCTTGGTGATTTGACAGGGGCCCCTCCAGGGGTCCCCTGGGCCTGGTCCCATGACCTGGTGGTGGACCAGGACCTTCTCCCCGACCTGGAACTCTCGGGCCTTGGACCCCTGGTCATAGTAGGCCTTCTGGGCCTGTTGCACCGCCAATAGGTGCTTGTGGGCCGCGGCGCAACAGCTCTCGAGGCGGGCCTGGAGGTCCTGGATGTATGCGGGGGCCGGGCGGCCTTCCGGGGCAGCCACCGGGGCCCACTGCTCCTCCAACAACCCAAGTATCCCGCAGGGCCGTTGCCCATACAAGAGTTTGAAGGGCGCGTACCCAGTGGAGGCCTGGGGCGTTTCGTGGATGGCGGAGAGTAGGGGGTCTATATACAAGTCCCACTGGCAAGGGCGGTCGTGGGCCAGCTTGCGGAGCATCGCCTTCAGGGTCTGGTTGAACCTCTCCACCAGCCCGTCTGTCTGAGGGTGATAGACGCTGGTGAAGATCTGGCGGACGTTCGGCACAGATGTCTGGTCAGTTGGGCTGTGAAGGGCTTCCCACAGTCCGACAGCAGCTCCCTGGGCAGTCCCACTTGGGCGAAGAACCGCAACAGCACCCGGGTGACTCCGGGGGCCTTCATGTCCCGGAGGGGAACGGCCTCGGGGTACCGGGTCGCGTAGTCCATCAGGACCAGAATGTAGCGGGCCCCTCATGGAGTTCTGGGTAAGGGCCTGACGAAGTCCATGGCGATCCGGGAGAAGGGTTCCTCAATGATGGGTAGAGGGGCCAGTGGAGCTCTGGCGGGACAGCGGGTGGCCAGGCGCTGGCAGAGCGGGCACACCTGGCAGTATTGCCTGGCCTCCTTGGTCAGCCCCGGGCAGAAGAAATGGGCCTCGATCCGGGCCGTGGTACCGCGGGCGCCCTGGTGCCCTCCCCAGGGGTGGTCGTGGGCCGCCTTGAGGATGTCCTAGCGGCAGGCGGTCAGGACTAGTAGCTAGGCTACCTCTCCTTCTCCTCCCTTCACCAGGCGGGTACCAGCGCCCCCCCTCTCGGATGACCCGCGGCAACCGTCCCGCCCGGCGGGGGTCGAGATCCTGCCCGTCACTTACCGCGATCATCCGGCGCAGGCTCTCCAGCGAGGGGTCATCAGCTTGGGCGGAGGCGAACCGGGGCTCCGTCCTCCACCCTTGGCGGAGTTGGGCCGGTGCGCCCTCAGTCTCTCTCTCTTTGGCCGGCTCCTCGGGGTCCTCCTCAGCGTCCCCAGCCAGGACCTCCCCCTCTCCGCTCTGGTCTGGGGGGAAGGCAATCCTCATGGCGAGGCGGAAGTGGGGGGAGTCCCTCCCCAGGAGGACGGGGTAGGGCAGGGCCTGTACGCGGGCCAAGGGCGTCTCGCACGTCAGGTTGCAGTAGGTCACGGGAACCAGGACCACCGGGCATTCTTCCACGTGGAGATGTACACAAGCAATGGTGGCTTGCCGGACCACCGGCAGGTCGGGCGGCAGCAGGTGGGACCTAATCATTGACACGGAGCTTCCGCTGTTGAGGAGGGCCGTCAGCTTTCTTCCAGCCACCGAGACCAGGACGAGCATGGGAGGGGGTCGCAGGGTCTGGACCGTGGTGGGTAGGGCGGTGTCCCACCCCAGGTCACATTCCATAAGTGGGCACTCCCTCTTCCAGTGCCCGCGTTGCCCGCAGGTGAAACACGGCCCTTTGTCCCCGGCCTCTCGGGCCAGGCCGGCCGATTTGGCGGGTGGGGTCGCTGGGGGCGGAAGGGCCAGCTGGGGCCCCAGTGGGGGTCCCCCGACCGCCTGGCCCAGGTGAACAGGGGGGGTGGGCGGGGGCCGGGCCGGGCTCGTCCCCCTTTCCCGCCGATGCTGGGGTTCTCCTCACCGCCGGGCCGGGGCTCCGGCTTCGGGGGCTCCCGGGCCTCCATGGCCATCATGTTTTCCCACAGCATGGTGGCCTCATTCAGGGTAGTGGGTTTGTTGTACACCACCCAGTTCCGGGCCCGGACCGGGATCACGTGCAGCAGCTGCTCCAGCACCACCTGGTCCGCGATCCTCCGGCCCTCGTCGGAGGTGGGCTTCAACCACTGGTAGGCCGTGTCCCAGAGGTTGGCTACCAGGGTGCGAGGCTGGCCTGTCTTCTGGAAGGCGATGGTCCGGAACTTCTGGTGGTAGGTTTCAGGGGTGATCTCTTAATGGTCCAATATCGCCTCCTTGAGCTTAGTGTAGTCCGCGCTCTCTGCCTTGGGTAGGGCCTTCAGGGCCGCCTGCGCTTCCCCAGTTAGGTAGGGCCCAATGATGGCCGGTGGCCATCCTGCCGCCTCCGTGGTGCGCTCAAAGGCCTCCAGGAACGCGTCTACATCGTCCTCGGGGCCCAACTTTGCCAGATGGAAGGGTGGACGTGGGTTGGGGCTGGCACCCCCGCTGGCTACCGCGCTGGCCCCGGCCAGTGTCTGCTGGAGGTCCCGGATGAGGGTCGCCTGGGCATCTCGCTGCCGGCAGGCTAGCGTGGCCTGCGCATCCAGCTGCTGCTGAGCCACCTCCTTCAGCAGCTGCCCCTGGTGCTCAGTCAGCCACTGGCCGAACTGTGCGAGGTCCATGGCGGAGCTGGCGGCTTCCGTGGGGGTCTCTGCGCTCGTAGTTTTTAGTACCGCCGGGCTTATTAGGGTACGGGAGCTGCTCCAGCCCGCAGGGGTGGGGAGGTGCGGGAGCGGGTGCCTCACAGGGCCGCTAGTGCCTGCATTCTCCACCAGTTTGTGAGGCCCCGCCCCGCCGACCGTGCCTTCCCCTCGTCTTGCCGTCCTCCGAGCCGCTACCAGGGGGAGGTGGGGAGCTCCCTCTGCCTCAGACTGGGTAGGGGCAGTGGTTTAGGCACCAGGGTCTGCCTCCTACCCGCTGTCCTGGAAGTCACTCGCTCTCTCTCTGGCATACGTTCCAGTCAGCCATTCCTCCCTGGCGTCACTGGGAGCTTCCCTGTTATAGCCCCTCCTTGCTTCACCCCTGGACTCTGCCCCAATCCCCCCCCGGTGATTCCGCTGCCCCCACCCTGTGCACCTGGCTTCCCTGCCCCCATTGGGCCTGCCGCCCGTCCTTCTTACCCCTCGTGCTTCCCATTCCCCCTGAGCCCTGTTCCTCCCTCCCCCATCCCCGGCCAATCCCTGGCTGAGGCAGGCCAGCCTCCACCTGCGCCTTAGACAGGGGAGCCCTCCCAGGAGCCATCCAGCCAACCCAGGTCTGGGACGGCATGTTTGTTGCCCCGCCCCAGGCTTCCACCCGGGCCCTCCCCCAGCCAGCGTCCAACCGCGCCCATCCTCGGGTAGCGGCCCGGGGGGGCCCCAGTGGCGGGGGCATCGTCGGCTCCGTCGTGCTGCTCTCGGCGCGTCGCCCTGCCGCTGCTGGCGTGCGGGGCCCTTGCTTCGGCCCCGGCCGCAGACCCTTCGGCTCCTGCTCTGGTGGCCACGGCCGCAGCGGCGGGCTCGCCCGTTCCCTTGGCTGCGCGCCAGCCGGGCCTCTGTTCGTGGCCTGCTCCCTGGCTGGGCTCGGCGGCGTCTTGGTCCCTCCTGTGAGTGGGGTCTGCTGGGGGGGGTGCTGCGGGTGGCGGCAGGGTCCCGGGGGGCTGGGCGGGGCGGCCGGGCGGGCCCAGTACGGGGCGGGAGAGGCCTGCCATGGACAGTTGCCATAAGTCAACGCACACGCGCACACGCACACACACACAGGTGTTCCAGGTGCATCATAATGCTTTTTATTTAATTCTTGTTAGAACATTTGGAGTGGATGCAGTTCCCTGGACCTTCTTGTTTACTATGGCATCATATCAACCTGAGGTCCCTCCATAAATCCCACCCTCCCCAGGCTCCACACCCCAATTTGCCAGGAATTTTCCTACCCAGAGCTGGCAACCCTACCATATGGGTTCCTTCCACATGCTCCAATTTTTTTGGGTTTTCCCTGTCCCAAAGCCGTGTCTTCCCATTATGCTTCGAGAATTCACCTTCCACATGCATTGTCCTCATGCTTATTTTATGGGTGTTTGTCACGGAAAAAAAAGTCCCAAAACAGAAAACACGTTCTTTATCTGCGCCTTGTCAAAAATGATGTTGGTGCATTCCCGCTCAACTTTCCTTTCTTTTGAGTGCATGTGGGATTGCGCTATACCGTAGTCCTGTCTTTCAGCTTCTGTAGAAACTGGACGAGTGTAATACTCCGTTCTCTACCGTTGGTTTCCCGCTCAAAGTTTTACGTGCAAAAGTGTTTAATAAATATGCGAACAGTAGAGTAGCACTATCGCATGATACCTTATCCTACTATCTAAAAGGCAAACTGTATTCCCCACCACTCCTTATCCCCACGGAGGCACAGTACGCAGGGATAAGAAGGAAGTGGGGGGCAAAACGGTTTGCATCTCTGCTGCCTCCTTGGGGCCTCCAGAGGCCTGGAAGGGCCCAGCGTGGCTACAGGAAGGCTCAGCATGGCAGTGAGGCCCACCCAAGATCCCACAGCTGCGGGAGCAGGGCTCTCTGCCACCTCCTCAGAGGCCTTGGGAGGGCTGCACGCAAGTCAAGCAGCGGCCAAGGGATCGGAGGAGGAGCCCCGCTCTCTTCCATGATCCCTCCCTTAACTGATGCCATGGGGGGGGGGCGGGCCGGAAGCACTGCAAGGGCCCATTGTATCTTCCCAAACAATGGGTCTTATTGATAGTTTGAAATAAAACCAGAAATGGCATTCCATTCTCAATGTTAATCCTAGACTGATACTCTTCTGAGCGATTCAATGTAGCAAGCACTGCAGTATGATTCCCTTTGTATACATAGATATCGTAATAGCGCCAGTACCATTTTAAAAAGTTTAAAAAGGGTGTGTGTGGGGGGGGGAATTACACGATCGTGTGTCAGGGCTTGCCGCCACTGCCGCTGGGCAGGGCGCAGGCTGGGCCGGCCCTGACATCAGAGGGGTGCCAGGGATGCTGCAGGACCCTGCTCCGTGGAAGGAGGGGCAGTATACATCACCCAGACTCCCTCTCAGTCCACTCACTGGCCTGCTCAACCTGGCCTGCTCACCCCCTTTGCCCTCAGTCATCTCCTCCTCCCAGAACTCTCCTCCAAGCCTCCGCTCTCACTCCACACCATCACTCCTTACTCACATCCACCACCCCAGAGCTCTTCCCAGCCAGCCTTTATAGGGCCTTCTCTCACCGCCCCACCCTCCTTGCAGGTCCTGCCTGCCAGGCCACACCCCTCCTTGGCCTCCCAGCATTGGCCTGAGCCGTCTCAAGCTGCTGCAGCCGGGGTAGGCTGATTACTGAAGGTAGGCCCAGCTGTGGCCCCTTGGCTGGCTGCCCAGCTCTTCCCACAGAATGCCTTCAGCAGCTCCACCTGGAGGGGTTTGGTTCTGACCATCTCCTGAGCCAGGTTGCTGTCTTCAAGCTGAGGTGGAGGCTGGGGCGTGGCTCTGAGCTGCTGTGGCTGCTTCTCCTCCTTGGCTGGTAAGGGCTCTGTTTGGGCTGCTGCTGGGTCCCTATTCTTCCTGCCTTTGCCTTCCCTCTCTGTTCTGCTCAGCCCACTATCTTCCCCCTGGAGGGTGGGACTAGCTGGCCTCTCCCTGCCCCCTCTAGCCCTCTGGGGCTTTGGCCCTTCGCCCCTTTCCCCTGGGGTGGGTAGGCTCTGGCCCTGGCTGCTGGCTGGGGTGGCAGGGCAGCCCCCTCCCGGCTGCCTCCCCTTGCTTTCTCCCGGCAAGGCTGGGGGCTGTGTCTCAGACCCCGGACATTGTGCATGCGAGCGAGGTGCATGTGTGGGAGGGGTAATGGTGAGAGGAAGGGTTGGAGATTTGTAGGAGGGCACTTCAAAAGTGCAAAAAAAGTATCCATATGCATTGATATGGTAGATAATCGCACGGAAAAAGCAGCATCAAAAATGAAAACAGAATAAAACAGATCTTACAAAAAACGTTTACACACCGGGATCATCATGATCTGCTTGTGCATGGGAAACGATGACGTGTAATGATGAGTGAGATAACCTGCCAGAGTTCTGTTGGCAGGCCGTCTCTTTAAGGACATGTGGAAGTGACCGTGGTAAGAATGTCTTTGAGGTAGCTACTTACTTGTTACTTTTACTTTAGAATGCTGCCATTTGTCTTTTGCTTGTTC
Source organism: Eublepharis macularius (assembly GCF_028583425.1). Lineage (NCBI taxonomy): Eukaryota > Metazoa > Chordata > Lepidosauria > Squamata > Eublepharidae > Eublepharis > Eublepharis macularius. The sequence goes on from NC_072790.1 coordinate 134,900,538, forward strand.
AGCATGACAACATTTCCCCCTTGTGTGAGGCCCATATGTGTGCAAATAAGTTTGAGATGAGGGTAGAGATTAGTGCAATGACTGCTAGTGTCATAAAAGTACTGATTGCTCTTAGCTCAAGAGACAATGGTGGTATTTTCCCTTGCAATTCTTAGGGAAAAGGGGGTGCTGCTCAGTTGAAAATTATAGGCTTCTTGTGCACAGTCCACATTGCTCCTTACTCAGCTGTCTGGTGTCAGATAAGACGCGTATAACACCGTTCTTACGCAAACTGCATTGGTTGCCAGCAGAGTACCGGATCAGATTCAAGGTTCTGGTATTAACCTATAAGGCCCTGTGCGGACTGGGACCAGCATATCTATGGGACCATCTCTCCCCATATATTCCCCAGAGGACACTCCGATCAGGGGACAAACAGCTGTTGGTGGTCCCTGGCCCCAAAGAGGCCCGCCTAGCCTCGACTAGAGCCAAGGCCTTTTCGGTCCTGGCTCCCACCTGGTGGAATGCTCTGTCTGCTGGAATCAGGGCCTGGCAGGACCTACTATCTTTTTGCCAGGCCTGCAAGACGGAGTTGTTCCGCCAGGCATATGGCTGAGGCTGGGCCTCTGCCGGCCTAGAAAAAAGGGGTGTATAAATCTTAACCCTCCCTGTGAAGGCTGTCCACCATCCTGTTTTAAATGTGTTGTTTTTAATGAACATGAATTTTTAATTGTATTTTTATTGTTATCCTCCCTGAGCCTGCTTGCGGGGAGGGCGGAATACAAATTTGAAATAAATAAAATACCACCCAATCCAGCAAGACAATTCCAGAATAGAAGATGGGCAAACTGGCAGATGTGAGACATAATACAAAAGTCTCTCCCTCTCCCGCTCTTTTTAAAAACTGAGTTGGCCTACAGGATCAATGTCAAAATCTGAAAAAATATATACACAATACTACAAATGTTTCCTCTGTAAAAATATAACAACAAAAATAACATTCAGTTTATATACTGCCCTTCAGGGCAACTTAACACCCACTCAAAGTGATTTACAAAGTATGTTATTATTATCCCTACAACAGCAATCACCCTGTGAGGTGGGAGGGGCTGAGTGAGATCAGGAAGAGCTGTGACTGACCCAAGGTCACCTAGCTGGCTTCAAGTGAAGGAATGGGGAATCAAACCATTCCAGACCTTCCTAGAACTGATGAGTGGGAGCTTTATTTATGTCTGATCCTACATAAAAGAGAGAGTTGGGTCAAGTCTACCATCTTTCTTTTTTCTTTGAAGGCATTTGGGAATGTTAACTGTACATTGATAATAATATCAAATACATTATTAGGACTGACATACACAGTCTCTCTCTGATACTGTCTTATTTCCAGTAAATGGAATAATGAGAATACTGCTGTTTTTCTTATTCTGAACCTTTGCGGAAATTGTGGTTTGCAATATTGCACACATCTAACATTGGAGAGAGAGAAGTATAATCGTTAACAACCACTAGTCTTCCTGTTGGGGGTGGCTTATAGGTTTCAAGTAGATTTTAATTAATGTCGTTTCTTACAGTGAAGTGTTTTCTTCCAAACAGTTGAGGCATTTCCAGCCTCTATTTGATAACCATTTACATTGGTAACAATTACCATTGATACAGATGGCTGTTGGATAATACAGCTGTGTTCACTGAAGTGCGTCGTTCCAGCAACAAAGAACAAAGTGTCTGTTATTCTTAAATAAAGTGAAGAAACTCCAGCGGCATCTCTTACGCGGATGGAATAGGTAAGTCAACCTGTTCTGAAGCAGGAGAAAAGGAAGGATTTTTGTTGAGCTATGTCCCAGTGTTTAACTGTTTGCAAGGAAAGTGCTCTCTGTTCTTGTTTCTGGCCACTTCCTGTTTTTTTATCACTCTGCAGACATACAATACATATTCTTTAGGAATTATTGGAATCAGCTCTCTACTTCACATTAAATTGTAGACATTTTTATCAATTGCAAAGCCAAAAGATAATGCAGTGGTGCCGAGAGATCCTGGGAATGTTTTATTTAAAAAACACACACAAAAATAGCAGTTATTTCTAATAAAGGGGATTCTTTTTTGCTGTTTCATGTTCTATGTACTAATATGTGACACTTCATAATTTTTAATTACTGTTTTCATGATTTTTTAAAGTTTGACAGAACAATGGGATTACATTGATTTTTCTCCCATTCAGAAATGCAGTTAATTAAGAAACTATTGAAAGCTTGAACAGTATAACAGTGACCATGATTATGAGTTGTGACCTAGATGGTCTCCAAGAAAAAAATTACCTCAGCCATACATCTGCAATATGACATTCAGCTTTGCAGAGTTGTCATAACGATTAATGAAATAAAGTACATGAAATATTTGGAGCAATCTAGCAATTGTTTGTGGCATAAAGGATGTCAGTTTCTATTGTTTTTATTGGTACTCAAAGACCCAACCAGTGCAAATATAAGTCTCAGTGTTTCTAATAAACATTGGTCTTTTTCTCTTTTCAGTAAGGCTATAGAGAATAATACCATTATAATTCAGAAAAGACTTTTGTATAGTAGTAGGACTGTAGTGTTATTCCGTGTTTCTTTCCAGTGGAATGTCTCAGGCAAAATATATATCAAGCTGCACAACTTAGTAGATTCTCTTCTTTAAGAAAGAAATGAGGCCAGTGCATTTTGAAATATATACATTCTTTTTTTAGTGAGGAATTGAATGCAGGATGGGTAGCCTTGTTTAATCTTTTGTGCTGGGGGGAACAGGAGTCTTTGGGTATCTTCAAGATTAATATATTTATTGAAGTATGAGCTTTCATGTGCTAGAAAGTAAGCAAGTATGTCAGTGAGAGACTATTTGTATTTCTGTATCTAGGAGTATTCAAAATACGCAAAGGACGAATTTGTTGGTGAAGATCTGTGTGGTTGTATAGTGTGAAGTGATGAAGGAACTTCTGTTCCTTCCTTCCTTTGTACTGCATGTACATTTAACTCTGATTCACAAACCTTAATTAAATTATATCAGAATATGTTATTCATATGATCAATAAAAAAGTTCAGAAAACATTACACAAGGTCCTCATAATTCTTAGAGAGTCACAGTCACCCAGGGTTGCCAGGGACCTGGAGTCCCAGGTCTCTATAGTCTCCCGGCAGGGGACTGTGAGCCGGTACTTACCCCAGCTTCCTTTCTCTGGGTGTGTGCGCAGTGCGCGTGTGCTCCCGGCTCGCGTGATGATGTCACTTCCACAAGTGATATCATCATGTGGGGTCAAAGGGTGCCCCGGGTCAAAGGGGGCCCTTGTTGCCGCCAGCGCTGGCTCTCGCTGAGAGCGTGGCCACTCACTCTCGCTGTCGCTGCTGCTGCTGCTCACTGCAACCACGACTGTGGCCTGTTCCCATTTGGCACACATGGGCTGTGGTGGCGAGATGCGGCAGCGGCGAGAGGTGGTGGTGGCGGCAACATCCGGTGGCAGCGACAGCAGCCTGCTCTTGCCACTCCTGCCACCACTGCTGCCACTGCGTGCTCTTGCAGTGAGGGAGCGCGCCCCCTGCCTGGGGGCGTGCCACGCCACCCGGGGAGGGGGCGCCCGAGAGAGTGCACCCCCCACCAGCCAGGTGAGTGGGTGCAGGGGGGAAAGGGTGGCATCTGGCGATCCCTCGCCCCCAGTGGGGGAATTGAAACCCTACAGTCACCCTAATATTACAGTCACCCTAATATTAACGTAATGTTATGTTGGCTTCAATCTAAGAACACTTTCCTGGAAGTACATGAATAAAATGGGACTTATTGGGAACACATAGCTTAGGATTGCTATGTGTGCAACCCCCAACAGAACAAATAACACCCCAGGGGATTTTTTGCTCCCCCTTTTGCCACAGTCCTGGTCTGAACTGGGCCCTTATGGTGCTTCAGAATTGACTCCTACAGAGAACTCACAGCTGCCACTTGTCTGCAGAGCCCTGTGGCAGTCATGTGTTACACGTAATGTCTAGTTCTTGCCTCAGTGGGCTTGCCTGGCTGGCTTGTGCATTTAAAAAAAAATTATACCCCACCCTTTTAGGCCCTGCAGCTAAGGGATTAAAAATAGTCAACATGTGCAGCAAACTCTATTTCACAACAAATAATTTTTAAAAATCCATCTTTAAAAAAGATTAAACCAAATATACAATTTTAACTTTTTAAAAAACAGTTTTAACTCTCAATAAAAAGGTTAACTCCCATGTGCTTTTTAAAAAGGCAGTTTCAGATTTCATGCTGGTAGGTTATGAGAGCTTTCTGGACTGATTCTTGGAACTCATTCCACTTGAAGGAGTGTCTTTTCCCATCCTATCTTGCTATCACACTGAGGCAGGTAGCAAGTAGAGACTGGGCTTTTTGTTGGTTGCGCCTCACCTTTGGAATGTTCTCCCTCTTGATGCTGCTCCTGCCTTACTGTCTTTTAGGTGCCAAGCCAAAAGGCTTTAACTTCAAAGCTGTTTGTGGTCTGCTTCTAGCCTGAAGACTGTCTTATGGATTTTTTTTTAATATTGCTCTGTGCTTGTTTTATGCTATTTTTATAACTATGGCTTGTTTTTAATATTAATATTTTTGTTTATGGTATGTGGTATGCTTTTTACTTGTGAGTCACCTTGGAGTGTTGGTCTGTACAATCTTTAAATAAACTATTGAAAAAGCTCTTGCACACGCCATGGTGGTTTGCATTGTCTGGCACTGTAAGGAGAATGTCTGCGATGTATGATGATGTCGTATGGCTTCATATAGGGAGAGTTAATTCTTCAGATATGTGTATTCCCAGGCCATGAAGTGTTTTAATGGTAAGCCCTGGCTTATACTGAACTCAGAAGCATATTGTTACACATACTTATATGGATTGATTCCCTTTGGAGGAGAGAGAGCACTGATACCATATTTGTAGTTTTTGTTTTATTTACACAAAGCACAAGTAGAGGCCAAGAGTAGGATTGACAGCTCTGGGTTAGGAAATTCCTGGAGATCTGGGGACTGGTGCCTGGAGAGGGTGGGATTTGGGGAGGAGAGGGACCCTAACAGGGTATAATGCTGTGGAGTCCATCCTCCAAAGCAGCCATTTTCTGCAGAGGAACTGATCTCTGTTGTCTGGACATCAGTCGTAATTCCAGGAGCTCTCTAGTCACCACCTAGAGGCTGGCAACCATAGCCAAGAGACACTTACATAGGGTGGCAGATCTAAGATCCCCAGAGGAAGAAATCCTTGTACCCCCAAAGTGCAGTCAAGTCTCAGCAGTGTATGTGTACTTCACTGTCTTATCCAGAATCTAGAATTGCTCTTTCTTTACATAGAGTCACATATTGTGTGTGTGTAGGGGGGGGGGGTCTAATCTCTTCCAGGCTCTTGTGGGCATTTCCTGAAACTTAGGCCCATTGAGGAGATTTGTACACTTGTTCAGACACATAACCATTCTTTTTGTCATGTGGCTTTGACTTATCCACAATAATCAAAATCTAAGCTTATACCAATATATAGGTAGCCAATTAAGTCGTGTTAATATTGGCATTTTATGTATATAATGGTTGATTGCTATCAATAAATAGGTTGCCACATGTGCCAACTGCAGCTTCTTCAAGTTGGCTTCAAGGGCAACACCACACAAAACACAGTATAGCAATCCAGTATAAAGGTTACAGGAGCATGGATTTATATAACCAGATCAGCTAAGTCTAGAAAGGAGGACTTCTTATGGATAAAATTAAAGAAAACTCTTCTAGTAGCTGATCAAAACTGAAAGGCTGGGTCCAGGAGCATTCACAAGCCCTTCATTAGCCGATACCAATGTAGTTGCAGTGCAGTGCCATGCTCACCCATGAAGTCTTGTACACTTTGTTTTTGGCAGTTCTGTGAATGCTAGGATATTTGCCTAATTCAATAACATTGATGTATTTTCATAACAACAACAATAACTGCACTTATATACTGCTCTTCTACACAAATTAGTGCCCCATTCAGAGTGGTGAACAAAGTAAGTGTTATTATTGTCCCCACTATGCTACAACAGAAATGTTATAATCTGCCTCCAAAACCTCTGCAGAAGATCTTATTTGCTCCTCAACATCAGCAATCAAGGCACAGATATATTACATTAAAAAGAAATTTGTCTTTCATTAGAATACATAGAAAATCACTATTTCATATTTCCCCACAGATTCGTATGCCTCTGCTACTTGTGCCTTTTAATGACAACAACAACAATTGATTTAAATTGTCCATCAGGACAATTTAACACCCATTCAGAATGGTTTACGAAGTATGTTATTATCTCCTGCGAGGTAGATGGAGCTGAAAGAGCTCTGGAAGAGCTGTGACTGATGTAGGGTCACCCAGCTCACTTCAAGCAGAGGACTGGGGAATCAAACCCGGTTCTCCAGATTAGAGTCTTGCTGCTCTTAAGCACTACATCAAACTGGCTCTCAATGAAGGCTTGTCTCTGGGCCTCAGAGCCCCAAATAAAGAATGATGATCTTTAAATCAGTTGCAATCTACTTTTCTCCTCTTTTATAGCCGGTTTCTTTGAAATGTATTCATGGTTGTGGTTTGCTTTTTTAAAAACTTCCTGTTAGTTTTTAGTGTGTTGTTCATCAGTACACATAAGGTTTTCTGTTTTGTCTGTCCGTCCAGCTAATCCAGGAGCTGATGTTATTGCACAATGACTGAAATAAAATGACATCCTCTTGATTGGTATAGGATGTGTGTTGTCAGTGATAACAGCTATTTTGTGCAGAACCTTTTTATCTAGCCTCAACAGAAACAAGCTATGCCTGATACAAATGACAGGCCCATTATTTGTGAAGGCCTATAAATAATTGATTTCTTTAAAAAAGACTCTCTAGAGCATCTCTTCTTCAATGTCATAGTAGTTTTTATATATTTCACTTGACAGGACAAGAACAACGTCTGCTAGCAAGTAGACATGCATGTATCTCAGTCTAGATATCTTTTTCGTCTAAATTGTTAAGGTACACTGCCAGCCTGTGACTTCTGTCACACCTTTTAATTCTTTCATTAGTTATATGAATTAAATAGTTTGTGTAGATTTCCTCTCTGTTTGTTGTTTCAGTGTAAGGAAAAACTATGATGGGCAACAGTAGAGTTGTTAACACCAGATAAGGAAATTCCTGGAGATTTGGGGGATGGGGTTGGGAAGAGGACGGGAGGGATCTCAGCTGGGTGTAATGCTATAGATTCTCCCTTCCAAGGCAGCCATTTTCTCCAGAGGAACTGATCTTTGTTTGTTTGTTTGTTGCTATATTTATATTCCGCTCTCCCTGCTGAGCAGGCTCAGAGCGGATTACATCACAACATAAAAACAGGTAGCATAATAAAACAAGATTCAATTTATAAAATCCAGCAGCACTCACATTGTCCTTCCCTCACTAAAACCCATGGGACAGGAGGCGAACTGAGAGATGTTATACAAACTGGGGGGCAGTGTCTCCCCCAGGCAGGAGGCTGGTCGAAGAATGAGGGTCCTCCCATCTCAACCACAATATGCCTGGAAGAACATCTCTGCCTTACAGGCCTGGCAAAAGGATAGTAAATCTTGCCCGGCCAGTGTTTCCACAGACAGAGAGTTCCACCAAGTCAGTGCCAGAGCCGAGAAGGCCCTGGCCCTAGTTGAGGTGGCACAGACCTCCCTGGGGCTGGGAACCACCAGCAGATGTTGATTTGCCAAATGAAGGGCCCCCTGGGGAACATATGGTGAGAGGCGGTCCCATACGTGTGCCAGTCCCAGTTCGTTAAAGGCTTTAAAGGTCAAAATCAAAATCTTGAACCTGATCTGGAGCCAGTGCAGCTGGTGCAGTATTGGTGTTATATGCTGCTGCATTTTGGACCAGTTGCAATTTCTGGAGCATGCCCAAGGGCAGCCCAGCATAAAGCAAGTTGCAGTAATCTAGTTTGCATGGATCACTGCAGCAAAATTGGGGGCTGAAAGGTAAGGGACAAGTTGCCTAATCTGATAAAGGTGGAAGAATGCAGACCTGGTAACTGCTGTGACCTGGGCCTCCATTAACAAGGAGGCATCCAAGGCCATGCCCAGACTCCTCATCACCTGTACTGTTGCAAACAGTGCCCCATCAAGGGCTGGGAGTTGAATCCCAGAACCTAAGAGCCCACAGCCCAGGTACAGGACCTCCATCTGCATAGGATTCAGTTGGATCTGTTTCAACCATCCAGTCAGAGCTCTCACAGCTCTGGCCAAACTATGTGAGGTGCTATCCAGTTAGGCATCCATTAGCAGATAAAGTTGGGTGTCATCTGATATTGATGACAGCCCAACCCAAGGCTCCATGCCACCTGGGCAAGAGAGTGCATGTAGATGTTACATAACATCAGGGAGAGTATCACTCCTTGTGGAACACCACACACTATAGGGTGGCAAGGCAATAACTGCTCCCCCAGTGCCACCCTCTGTCCCTGACCGTGGAGGAAGGAGACTAGCCATTTCAAGGTGGTCCCACAAATCCACACATTGGTGAGGCGGTGGGTCAAGTGATCATAATCGACCATGTCAAACACTGCTGAAAGAGGTAATAATATCAGCAGCACCAATCCGCCTTGATCCAGGTGTCTATGGAGTTCATCTATGAGGGCGACCAACACTGTCTCCACCCCATGGCCAAGCTGGAAGCTGGACTGGAATGGGTTCAGGACAGAGGAGTTATTCAGGAAAGCCTGCAATTGCTCCACTGCCGCCCGTTCAATCACCTTACCCAGAAATGAGTGGTGCGAAACTGGGCAGTAACTGAACAGGTTCGTGGGGTCCAAAGATGGCGTTCTCAGAAGACATTGCACCGCCACTTCCTTAAATGCTCTGGGAAATAGCCCGGAGGTCAAGGAGAGCTTGACAATGGCCTCCAAGGAGTCCAGAAGCCCATCTGCACTGACCTTCACCAGCCACAATGGGCAGGAATCCAGGGGGCAGATAGTGGACCTCACCATTCATAGGATCCTGTCAATCTAATCCTGAGAGAGCAGACACCAGGACCACAGCCTGTGAGGAAGTAGCACTAGAAGTTTGGGGTACTCCAAGGCCCAGCCAGCTACCACCTACAACAGACTCAGCAGGGAAGCTGCTGGTGCACTAGTTGGTCAGTACACCAGACAGATCACCAAGCCCTCTTCAGCACCCCAAGTCAGGCCTACATAATCTGTGCCAGGAATCTTTGGGGTGGAGAGCAGCCTGAAGGAGAAATACTCTTGAATGAGCATCATCACCCTTCCCCCCCAGCCACTTTTGGCAACCCTAGACACTGCCTGTCATAATTTATTTTATTTATTTATTTGATTTGATTTATACCCCACCCTCCCCACAGATGGGCTCAGGGCGGCTAACAACATTTAAAAAATACATTAAAAGTCACAAAAACATAAAATCAATAATAATTTTTTAAAAATCATTAAAATAGTCCAGGAGCAGGCTATTTAAACAAATATTGGGAGTCCGTATATGGGCATAGTAGATGGCTGAGGGCAGCCCCAGAAGAAGTGGTGGTCTTAGATGGAAGAAAGAGGACACCCGCTGGCACTCAGCCAAAGGCCTGGCGGAAAATCCCCGTTTTACAGGCCCTGTGAAACTGTAACAGGTCCCGCAGGTTCCAGATCTCTGGTGGGAGAGCGTTCCACCAGGCTCGGGCCAGGGCAGAAAAAGCCCTGGCCCTGGTTGAGGCCAGACGGATGTCCTTCGGGCCGGTGACCACCAGGAGTTGCTTATCTGCAGAGCGCAACACCCTGCAGGGGACGTAATGGAAGAGGTGATCCCACAGGTATGCAGGTCCCAGTCCATGAAGGGCTTTAAACACCAAAGTTAACACCTTGAACCAGATCCAGAACTCCATTGGGAGCCAGTGCAACTGGCACAGCACAGGATGAATGTGCGCTCGGATTGGCGTTCCAGTAAAGACCCATGCCGCGGCATTCTGGACCAGCTGTAACTTCCCGGTCAGGCCCAAGGGCAGCCCAGCATAGAGTGAGTTGCAGTAGTCTAGCCTGGAGGTGACCATTGCATGGATTACTGTGGCCAGGTCCTGGGGCAAAAGATAGGGCGCCAGTTGCCTGGCCTGTCGAAGATGAAAAAAGGCAGACCTGGCAACGGTCGTGACCTGGGCCTCCATTGAAAGTGTGGCATCCAAGGTCACACCCAGGCTTCTCACCATCAGCAAAAGTTTCAATTGTACCCCATCGAGGGCTGGGAGCCGGGTCCCCAGCTCGATTGCCCCATGACTCAGACACAGAACCTCCGTCTTCAGGGGATTCAGTTTCAGGCGACTCAGATGTAACCATACTGTCACAGCCTCAAGACCCTTAGCCAAGGAATCCAGAGCAAGATCAGACTGGCCGTCCATCAGCAGATAGAGCTGAGTGTCATCCACATGCTGGTGTCAAAACTGTAGTGTTCACATTTCAGAACTCGGCTGTTATCCAATAACTTTGTGAATAGGTCTCAACAGACATGTTTTATGCATGGTCACTTTAAACTGGTCATTCCGAGTATTTGCCCCAATTGACATGAAATCGACATGACTCTCCTGCGTTCTGCACCGTCAGAGGCAGCTTCGATTTCATGTCTTCTTTTCATTCTACATGCAAGAGAATGTGTTGGTGTAGTTTTGGGTTTTCGAGCAGAATTGCAATGAACGTTCTTTTTAAAAAATTCTGCACGTGCGTAGTAACATAGCTACATTACTACATCAGCTGTCTCTCATTCCCCTACCCTTCCAACAGCTGTTAATTGGACACTCCTGCACCTGCCAGATCTTTTCAATGTTGTGGTGAGACACTGCCAGTGCCTTTTGAACCTTCTCCCCCCCCCCCATAAATCTAGAAGATCAAGGGTCTCATGCTCTCTCCAAGACACCCCTCTTCCTCCAAGAGCTCTGGGAGCAGCCGTCTCAGGGATCATTTGTGCGCAACCATTCCCTGATGAAAATGGCACTGAAGAGTGAAGGGAAAATGATTCTGGTGCCCAGAAAACTGCTATAAACGATCATGTGACCAGGGACTTCTGGAATGGCGTGGTGCTGTCTCAGCAGCTGAGTTACGAGCTCAGTGCCGTGATCTTCCTGACTCCTTGGGACTTGAGGATTCGAGCCCCCAAGACCCCCCCACGGAGAGGGGGCAGGCCAGAGCAAGGTGGAGGAGCTCAAGGGGACTGGCAACCCCTTGTGAAGCCCTCACATCGGCTTGAGGCAAGGACCGAGGAAGAAGCCAATATGGCTCCCAAGCTGCGAAATCCAAAGCTCTGAAACAAGTGAAAATAAAGCGAAGATTCCTTGACAAGATAGAAACAAAGACGACTGAAAGACCGAACAAAGCGATCCTATTTGACATCTCTCCAGGTAAGAATTGTTTATGACTTTACGAGGGCTAACCAGCTTGATAAGGAGGGTTTTATTACCCTCTGGCAAGGTGGCCACTTTTACGAGTCGGGAGACTGACATGGAAGAGTGATTGCAAAGAGGAGTCTTCTGGGAGAAAGCTGGAGAGCAATTAAACTCCAGAACAACAAACAGTAAGAGTGGAAAGCTTTTTACCACTTTGATGAGATCTTTGATAGAACATTTATAAGTAATTGAATAAAAATGGCGCTTCAGGAAAAGATACTTTCAAAGCTGCAAGAAATTGCTAAGCTGATGAACGAAGTACTAAGAAAAGCAGATGAGACATTTGGATTGGAAATAGATAAAGATACTGTGCAAGAAGCCAAGTCAGCAGAAAACTTTGATGAGGTGAAGGGAAAGCTGTGAGGAAGAGACCTAGCGTATCGCCTCTGAATGAAGAAAAAAGCATGCAACGCACTACAAAAAAGAAAGATAAACAGAGATATCACAACATAGTCACCGACAGCTTGCAGAAATGGTTAGAAGACAAAAAGAGTCGTTTGGCTGATCACTGGAAAGAAAGAGTTGCAATACCATTTCAGAGGGAGAAAGAATAAGAAATAGGATGAAATTCAGATGATGATCCAACAACTCAGGCTTAATGTAATGTTATATGTCCCCCTTTTTTTCTTTTTTCCTTACCTCTAATTTGTCAGATACTGTTTATATGTTGTAAATTGATTAGAGAGAGGAGGGTAAATGGGTCTTTAGAATCTTCTGTTCTCACTCTTACCCCTTAAGAGAGAGAGAGAAGAAGAAATAAGATGAAACTCAGATTATGATCCAGGGGCTTGGTGAATAAGATGGTATATGAGATAAATTGTGATTTCTTTGTAAATATTTAGGTTTTGAATATAAAAAGTCAAAGAATAGGGAAAGAAACTAGGTCTCATATGCCTCTTTATGCTTAATGAAGCTCAACACAGACATAATGCAATTTTAGATGCTTTTAAAAAATGTTCTATAACATGTTAAGACACTGTGTATGTACTGTTAATGGGCTAGTGAGAGCGTGGTAAATGGGTCTTTAGAATCTTCTACTCTCATTCCTACCTTTTAGTCTCTTTCTTTTTTAGATCTCTTGTCTTCTCCTTAATTAAAAGGTAAGATAACTTTTGAGTTAAACAGGAGAAATTCCAGAGAGATAGAGGGAGCCTTATAAATCTCTTAATGTTTAGAGTATAAATTAGTCCTTAAGCGAAATCTATTTATATACTTATTTCTTTTCTCCTTCCCCATTACAACGAAAATACAAATACAAAATTTTAGATGGCCTGGATCTAGACAGATGAAAGGTTGAGGGTAGGCTGGTACAAAAATTTCTTTTCATATTTCTCTTCCTTAAGAAAATATTTAGTTAATGATATACAGTAATGTCTATATATTTTTCTGCTCCTCTGCATTGTCCTTTTTCTTTGTTCTGTCCCTGGAAGAATTAAGGGATTAATACCCTTGGCTTAAAACTCAAAGGACTGGAAATTTGCCTTAAGAGGATGTATACCTAAAATATAAATAATTGTAAGAAATGAGATAAGAAATGGAATATGTAGGTAAAAAAAAAAAGCAAGGAAATTAAAAATTGCCTGGAGAGATTTAAATGGACGGCTGAAGGTATAAAGGGGAAAAAAGAAAAGGGGAGGTATTCAGTTAGCCAGTCACTTTCTTATGGATGGATGGCTATATTGTAAAATTCTTGAAATAATGACTACACAATGACTATCTTGTACATGAATCTGATACTGAAAAGTTTTTCTTTTTTCCTTTTATAAAAATCTAATAAAAAAAATTATTAAAAAAAAATCATGTGGCCAGGGATGGGGCAATTGTGGGGGTGAGGGTAAGTGTCGTGGGCTCTGATTCCTCAGAGGATGAAGACCTCATGGAGGATGACGGGGGAGTGTTCCAAGCTCCTCCAGAGCCAGCCACATGGAGGACCAACAGGGAGGGGAACAGCAGGAACCCTTGCCAGAGCAGGCTGAGGAATCCAGGGCAGAATCAGAGACAGCAGCTGTTCCCTTACTTGCACCAGCAGCTGAGACCAGGGCAACATCCCCACCAAGCTCCCCTGAACCTGAGAGGCAGCATAGGGTGCGGCAGCGTCTTGCTGCACAGGAGAGGAGATGAAGTGCAAGGCTTCAGGCACTCAAACAGCAGCGTAGTGACCTTGAGTCCTAGCAGGATGCAGCACTGCCTTGGAGGTGATTGCTCTTAAGCCAGGACGCCCTTTCCCTCATTGCAGAAGCACCTGTGCAAAGACTCGCCCGGTTCTACTGCGACCCAGTGCTGCTCTCTCTGCTCTTTTGGCTCTGACCTTTTGGATTTGGCTCCCTGGACTACGCTCCCTGCTTGTTCCCCGGTCGGCTTAGTTGAACTCCGGACTTCAATAAAGCTTGTGTCGGATTCCCCACCTGCATTCCAGCACAGTAAGTAGATAAATGCTCTGCTGGCCATTTTTTGAGACCTTTCCTGAGCCCTACTGTTGAACTGTGAAATAAGTGAAATAAATTATAAAAAACCATAAGATATGTAGAATAATCTTTAGGAATGCTGGACTCTACTTATGGAACACACAATTTAATCAACAAGATCATTCAGACACAACGAAGTAATGCAGCAGCATTGATATGATAAACAATAATAATAAAAAAGGGGGAGGTAGAACCGCATTCGCTGCATTCGCTCTACGGCAGCACAAAACAAACTTTAGAACTTATTCAGAAGGGAGTAGCTAGAATATTGTAACACAAGCTCATGTTGATGTTTTTGAAGAGTTTAATCAAATCTGGTGATTAATTGTGTTTATGTTGCAGCGTTACAGTGCTTTCACTAAACAAAAAAAATGGTGGATAAAGGCTTTGGGGAGCTTAGGAAGGTGGGTGTGGTTACCAATGGACAGACCAATCAGCTCCTGGGGAACAGGAAGAGGGGGGCACCAGAAGCAGAAAGGAAGTATTTGATTATGCATGGATAGAAGGTGGGCTAGCAGCAGCTGGGCAGTGGCTTAAAAAAAATTGTGGAATATGCGCAGGGGGGAAAACTGGGGAAAAGATGGACAAAACTTGTATCTGCTTCCCATGACTCCCTTGCAGGTGCAGAAATCAGGAGAACATGGGAAACAGAACAGATTCTGAACTGCTGCAAAGTGACCATGCATAAAACACCATAGTGTGTTTTTTTTCCAGAAAATACTAAAGCTAACTGTATAGTGCTGTTGAGGAGAGGGAAGACAAGGTTGGGGAAGTAAAAATTTCTTATGTTTTTCTGTAGGTCTTGAGAAGTACAATCTGTCTCCCCCGAATCAATTCCTAATGGAAAATTCTTTATGAGATAAAAGGTGAGTGAGATGAGAATCCCCTCCCTTCTTCTTGACACCCCCCTCTTCTTGACAAAACTATTTATTTGGGACCAGATGTGTGCTTTTTTATAATTTTAGGAATTACTTCACAGCAGAGTTAGTATTCCTTTTTGTTCACAGGAGACAGCAGATTACAGTGGCCTGCACAAGTGTGCTCGTCAGGTACTGAGACTGGGGAAATGATGGCTGGTGGAGGGAGGGGCTCTTTTCATCCTTCTTCAAAATGATAAAACAATGCAAATGTGTCACTAATTAAAGAAAGAGATCAGCCTCTAAAAAGACTGTTGCATCTCTTCTTTGCTGAACCTTGTCTCTAAACATTAGCAATATTATTCTTTTGGAATGTTGTAGAATATTCTCTAAAAACAGTAAAATCAGTGGAAAAATGTCCCAGGAACTTAACCTCAACTTCCTGAAGGGACTGGAGCAAGAGATTGTTTTGGATGTCTTGTATCGTGACCAGATGTTGAGAAAGATGGAGGAAGAAAGAATAAGGTATGTTGCCATTCTAGAATATGGTATGCTGTTGTTCCCCCCCACCACCACCTTTTTTTGGCTTTTTCTGGCATGATTTTTGCTTCTCCCAGCTTCTTAGCAGGTGACATAATTTGCTAGAAGCAATTTATTAAATGTATTTAGTCACGACCATTTGTATGGGAAAGACTGCTGCTTACTTAGTGCATAAGAATTTATACTGAACTTCCTTTCACAGCAAGTGCATATGGGGGAAATTTATTATATTTATTTTATCCAGGTTCCTTTAACTTCAATTATACCAGAACTTTTCAAAGATATTTGGAAAGCAATTGTGACTTTTCAGTACAGCTCACTAGAAAAAAGGGGCTTTCGTTGGACTGGGCTCTCAGCATAGGGAGAATGGGTTTAACTTCTGCTATCAGTTTCTTGATTTATATCACTCATCCAGACCTGCTATTTTCCTTGTAAGGGAAAACATATAGATACAATATAGTAACTTGTCTGTTTTCCCCCATGAGGCAAATAGCAGCTTGGGAAAAGTGATTTAAATTGGAAAAATGATGGAGTGAAAGGTTAAACTCCCTGTCCTGCCATGCCACAGCCCCAATCCTGCTTTTAGCACTTGCAAAAAAGTGCCATCTCATCAAATTTGGCCATAGGAGCAAATCCACTCTCACATCCCATGAGGTCAGCTGGTACTCCAGCATAACATCACAGTGTATAGATACTGTGGAAAAATTAATTATGGGTTGACTCTTATTTGTACTTGGTTTACATTGCCTATGCTAAATAAAGTGTATTATCCCTTAAAATTGTTTCAAGCCACTACCTAGACAGAAATTGCAGTGTTGGTAACTATCCAGAAACATTTATATTATTGCAGTCACTATATGCTGAATGTGTGTGCATATTTCTATTTCTTATGTTTGGGGACAGGAAACTGAAAATGCAGCTGCAGGAACTTCAGTGGAAAGGTTCAAAAAGCACAAGCCAGGAATACTCTGAGAAGTTATGTGCCCGCTGTCAGAAATCTCTTGGAGTGCTGATGAATAGAGGTGCTGTGTGTAATGGATGCAGCCATCGAGTATGCCCTGGATGTCGCATCATTCTGAATCCCTACACGTGGAAATGCACTGTCTGCTATGCTCAAGAGTGAGAAATTCTACATTAGTCGTGGGTGGTTATACACTGCTTGTTTCCTACCCCTTCTAGTGGACCGGCATCAGTCCTAAGACTTCCCCATCTCCTATGGTATACTAAAGGAAAGGAAGTATGGAAACTGCCTTTTCCACATTGCCACCCACCTTAAACTTCCTTTCACAGGTTTGGGGGCTTCCCAGGCAGTTAAAAGCTGGTCACCACACGCCACCCATCTA
Source organism: Eublepharis macularius (assembly GCF_028583425.1). Taxonomy (NCBI): domain Eukaryota; kingdom Metazoa; phylum Chordata; class Lepidosauria; order Squamata; family Eublepharidae; genus Eublepharis; species Eublepharis macularius. The sequence continues at coordinate 134,917,155 of NC_072790.1, forward strand.
ACCTCCAGTTTAGCAGACAGAGAGCCCTGACCCAAATTCTCACAAAGTCTCCTCTCTACTCTCCCAGAGGCTTTACCAGACAGGCAGCCAGTTCCCTCTATTTACTTCCCCTAACTCAGCTACTGCCCAGAGCTATTGGGGGGAGGGAGCTTAGAGTTTACTTTCCCTCATATACGCTGCCACTATTTACTTTACCTGGAGGACATGGAAAATAGCATAGGTTCAAAAAATAATGCAGGGAAGCATTGTAGAATCTTGAGAGAAGGGAAAAGAAGAGAGTCTAAAATCCCTGTCCACGCTGCTGCTGAAATGCCTGAAATGGTTCATTCCCCAGTCATATGCTATTGGGTTTATGAGAGGTATAAAATGATTTTCAGAATGAAAAACTGCTGTGTTTATATTCATTCATAAAATACGTTGCAGAATGTGAATGTTAGAATGTAACACTGACTGTTGACAAAAGGCTTCAATAAGTATAGATGTAAAACATTATCAGACTAGTGTGTCATTAAGCTCAGAACTTCATCTACCAGAAATGGCCAGTCAGATGTTTCAAAGAGGCTCAAATGGAAGCCATGATGGTGGTATTCCTCTTCTTGTATTAATCCTCTGTAGCTGGTAGTGAAAGATACAGACTTCCTGAGCAATATACATCTCAACATGGAAGCCACTAGCCTTTGATGCAATCCATCACAGCTGTGGTGTAAGCGTGAATACTAAAAGCACATGGGAAAGTCCATGAAGCTTTCCCATTTAAACCCTGCTTGCAGGGAAGCTTGCCAGTCTTGCCAGTCAGGGTGTCAGCCAACATCAGTTCTCAGTCCTCAACCTGCTTCTGGCCTTTAATATGTTTACAGGTAACAATCAATTTCTGCTAGTCTCTATGGAATACCATAGAATCTCTGTAGTATATAGTGTACCATAGGAGATGGGGAAGTACTAGAGCATCCATCCTGTGTAGCCACTTTAGGACTTCCATGCTATAATATTTCATAGTGCATCCTCTGAAGCTGCCAGTTCCTCCTGAGGAAATGATGTGTAGTCTGGTAATCAGTTGTAATTCCATGTAGTTCTAGGAGAATTCCATGCTGTACCTTGGAACTGGTAGCCTATATATCCTGATGGCAAGAACAGAGAATAGTTTCATTATCTTCTGTCATTTCATTTTTTATCTCAGTTGTTTAAATTGTATTGTTAGCTAGCTCTTTATACCATTATGCTGTTGCATAGTGGTTAAATGGTTGGGGTTGCAAATCAGCAGTCTGCAGGTTTGGCTCCCACTATTGCCATGAGCTCTGTAGGTGGCCTTGGGTAAGCCACTCCTCTCAGCTCCAGCTCTCCAGCTATATTGTGGGGATAATAACAACACTGATTTTATTCACTACTCTGAGTGGGCACTAATCTGTCCAGAAGGGTGGTATATAAGCACGTTGTTGTTGTTGTACGTTATTTATAGTCTGCCTTTCTCACTGAGACATGGGGTGGATTACACAGGGTAGCTTAAGCACAACCAACAGCATAGGACATCCAATAAAACATAGCTGTAGAGCTTGGTTTGCAGAAATCTGAAAACAAGGAAATGTCTGACTGAAATAAAGTTCAAACAACCTGAAGCTGTCTACATAATTGTTTAGTTCATATTGCTGTTCTTTGAATTAATTAACTACATTTTATGTAATGTACAGGAAAACATTTTGATAGATTTTTAAAAAGCTATTGGCCCTAGGCAGACATAATATTTCCCAATACTTTAACTGTGGTTAAGAGATTAGGAACACTTAATAGGCTTCTATGCACCTTCCTCCTTTTTCTGTCTGACCTTCTACTGTTGTCTATGTGTGTGTGAGAGAGAGAGAGTGAGAAAGAGTGAGAGAGATATTTGGAAATAAGCTGGCAAAAATTGCAGTGAACTTCTGTTGTTTTTGAGTACTTTAAAAAAAGTATTCATATTGGAACATAGTGTGATACGACATCTCCACTGTGGTTAAAGCTAACCATGCTTATTCCCTCCTCTTTTTGCCCTCACATCAAGCCCTGTAAAGTAGTTTAGGGTGAATAGAGCGACTAGGCTCATGGTGAGATTTATGCCTGAACAGTCTGTTGCAAACCACTATGTGACTATGTCACTATGTGACTATGTGACATAGTGGTTTGCAACCCTAATTAAGTGGTAGCTGAGGTTCCTTTGCCTCTTGTAACTCTGAGAATTATTTTCATGTCCTCTTATGATTATGAAAATCTCACTTGAAAAAAAGTGTGTATAGAAGGTTAAAATGTTTATTGTCTGTATTGCAGGGATATTAAGGCAAAAGCAGGCGAGTGGTTCTTTGAGGAGCGAGTAAAGAAATTTCCAGCAGAAGGTAGTTATAAAAAACAGCAGCAAATCACTATGTAGTACTAAATGGAATATAAGTCAAAATGATCTGTTATTTTTACACTTCATGTTTTGCTGACTTAGCATGAAATAAGATTAATCTTATCTGAAATAAATAATAGGTCCTCTGGCATGTAAACATATGAGCCTATAAGATGGGGAAATGCTATTTGCTTTGGCTACAAACCTGGAGAGCTTGGATTATATTGAAATATAATATTTTTAAAATCAAGTATTTTAGCAAAGTAGAATATATTCCATCTAGATTATAAATGTTTACTATGAATAACTGTTTATACTGGCCATTCTCATATCCATTGGCCATTGATAGCAATGCATGCCACTTGCATCATTCTTCTTATACTTGATATATATGGGCATACCAATCTGTGCAATAAGTAGACTGCACAAGTCTGAATTTGACAGAGAGATTTGATTAAATGAAGATCATGGATTGGATCCGAAGGTAATCTTATGTTCATGGAAGGAGTTATTCTGCTTACAAAAGCAGAATATTCTGCTGTGAGTGGAAGAACCTGTTTGGATCTAACCTGTAAAGAACTATGACACGGTGCATATTTAAAATGACTAGCCATGAAGAAAATACAGTATACATTTGCTGAGCTTGGGAAACTGATCCTGAAGGAGGGCATGTCTGTGCCAATGGAACAAAGGGAAACTTTAGTGGCCTAACCTTCCTGAAGTACTACAAATGTAGCTGAAATTAAATAGAGAGGACCAGCTATGCATGGAGGGCAACTAGCTAAATTCCAGCTGTGAACATTCTATTTCCATCCCTTAGACAGCAGAGAGGGAGAGTTCAAATGACTCCTTTAGAAGAAAATAAAAAGCTTGAGAACCTGTCTTCTCTAATGTTTCACAGGTAAAAATAGATGCTTATAACGCCCTTATAACAAGAATCACTTTCTAACAGTGTAATCCTAAGCACAGTTGCTCCAGTCTAAGATCATTTAAACGAATGGTAGTGATTTTCCTTAGGATTGTGCTTTAAGTACCCTAGCCCACCATTCTAATTTGCAAAAAGGCTCTAATCCGTTTCATCTGTAGCATCTGGATTGTTCTACTCTGTAACAGCCTGCCTTCCATTGGAAAGCCAAGAACTTGTTTAAGATATTTCTGAAAAAACATAACTGTCCTACAATCAGCATTTCAAAACGTACATCAGCAGCTACAGTGTGTAAAATGGAAGGCTAAACACTGTGTGGTGTCAGTGTTATTACAGGAACCAAATTTTAAAGAGTGACAATTTTAACAATTCACAAGAATAACATTTTAACAAGGCATATCCAAAGTTGCTGCCATATGGGGCATGCGAAAATGAGCCTCCATTGTCATGGGAGCAGTAGCAAGCTTCGTTCTCCCCATTACTGATCACCCTGGGACATCTTGTGTCTAAAATCTTCCCTACACTTTCCCTTTCCCTACTGAGCCATGCTATAACATAACATTACTGCACAGGTTAGCTCAGCAGGAAAAGGGCAGGAGGCTTTAAATAGTTAAAAGGGTGGTGGTGATGCACCCAGTTTTCCAGGCTGATGGGGTAGGGGTATGTGATATCCCTGTGTGAAAATAGCCAAAAAGTCAAAAATTGGGACAAAATATGGACAGTAATATTTCAAGACCATAAAACAGGAACTGTCCCTGGTAAATAAAGTGCTGCAAGAGATGGAACCCCTGAACTGACCATCAGAGCAGCTATTATTAATACCAAAGGTAAATACAATCAGGGTTGGGCTTTAAGGTGCTGCTAGAGTCAAATCTTGCTCTTCTACTGCAGATCAACATGGCTATCCACCTGAAACTACAATCAGGGTCATAATTCCAGGGAGGCCCTGATCCTTTTCCTGACCTTTCAGCTTTCTTTCTTTCTTTCTCCTTTTTAAAGAGACATGAGCAAAAATGAATATGAGCAAAAATGAATATTGTGCATTTGTCCCCAGTTTTCAGAATTCTCTTCAAAGTATAAGAATTGGAATGATTGAGAAGCAGAGATGTTTATCATTATTAATTCAACTATTTAATTATTTAAAAATACAAATATATTGGTCTACTTGTATTTTTTGCTTAGAGTGTGCCCTTGGTGTATATACCTTTAAGTCTATCTGGAATAGGGTTACCAGGTCCCGTGGCACAGAGTGGTAAGCTGCAGTACTGCAGCCTAAACTCTGCTCATGACCTGAGTTCGACCTGAGTTTGATCCTGGCAGAAGCCGGGTTCAGATAGCCAGCTCAAGGTTGACTCAGCCTTCCATCCTTCTGAGGTCGGTAAAATGAGTACCCAGTTTCCTCGGGGTAAAGTGTAGATGACTGGGGAAGGCACTGGCAAACCACCCCGTAACAAAAGTCTGCCAAGAAAACATCGTGATGTGACGTCCCCCCATGGGTCAGTAATGACTCGGTGCTTGCACCTTTACCTTACCTGTCTGGAATAGGGTTACCAGGTCCCCCTAGCCTCCCAGTGGAGGCAGGGGACCCCCATGCTTACCTCACTTCCATTCCCATAATCCTCTTTGTGAGCAAAGCACGCACAAGCCTGTGTAATAACAGGAAGCGATGTTATTATGTAGGCACGGCGGCCCACACATGCTTTGGCCCACAGCAAAGCCTGCGGTCTGAGGCAAAGCACAGAAATGCTCTCTAGGTGGTGCAATGACATCACTCCCAGGAGTGATATCATTGCACTGCTCCTGGAGTGCACCTGGGAAGCCCATTCCTGTGAATTTCCTCTCCGCTGGCCAGATGAGTAGTGGCCGGGTGTGTGTATGAAAGCAGGAGATTCCACCACCCCCACCGCAGGAATGGGATCCTTAAGTCTAGAATTTCAAATCATGCAAAAACTGTTCCAAGTTAAAAGCTGCAATCCTAGACATAGTTAGGCTGCTTAAATCCTATTGGTCAATGAAATTTCAGCAGTCTTTCAATGTGCAGGATTGTAGCCAAATACATTTGTTTTCCTATTTTGTGACTCTCTTAAAGGAAGAGTTAATGTACAAAAGGAAAACAGTTAACCAAAACTGTAATGATTATTCTTAGCTGATTGCCTTTCTTCACACTAATTGCTATTTGGGCAACTTAAGCATTCTGACGTACTCTGTACAGGGAACTGCGGAAAACAGAACTGCCAGTCTGTTAAAATGTAACTGATGAGTTGTCTAACAATTTAACGTCACTAATATATTAATTGATTAAATTTAAGATATTAATGTTTCTGAAAACTCAGCCTAGGTGCCTTCTTGAGATATTGAAGGAACTGTGTGAAAACTTACAGTTAAAAATGGAAATGGCTTGATCGTCTTAGTAGCAGCATTGAATCTAATTTACACAAGCCAATGTACTGGTTCCTCTGTAATTTGTCCATAATCCCCTCAACAAGTGTGCTTTTAAATCTCAGTCCCAAGATGTTAATCTATTAAAATGTAACCTATCAACTACAATGTAAAATATTCGAAGTTCTTTATCATGATAGTTCTTTTAACAATAGTAGAAGGTAGTAGACATTGGCCGTCGTCACACGGGCATCTCTTCCATTAAATTTACAGCATATAGCGTCCTACCTGTTATCGGCACAGTAACGTTTCTTTGGGTCAACTAATGGCTCTTCGCGCCACCAGCTGTCCACACCGAAGCACTCTGTTCTGTTCTCTCTAACCGCGCAGAAGCAGCTCCTCCCCCTTTTTTTTATTATTCTGGCATTTAATTCCGCTATAATGGAATAACAGCATATAAACATTCCGTTAGAGCAAAACATTATGACCCTTTTGTTTTTCCAACTTTGAAATTATATAAATAGCCCTTTGCCCGCAGAAAACTCCCTGTCTGACGTGATCCCCATCGCTGAAGACTCTGCCATGGCGATTGAGTCATTTTTACTTCAGCAGAAAGTTTGCATTGTGTTATGTCGTTATGGCGTTATAAGGACATAATAAAATTAAAAAAAGGGGAGTCGCAGGAAGAAATGGATTCTGGGATTGAAGGGAGGGCATAGGAAATTGCGAGGCGAAATACATCGATGTGAGGCATTCACACTGAGGCACAAAATAACGTGACTATCAAGCACAAAGCAGAAGAGAGAAAATCGCTGCAGTGTTGGAATAAGGTGGGTGTTTGCCAGGAAATAGCACCATTTTAGCGCTAAATAAAAGCCCGTGTGATGACGGCCATTATCATCCCCATATTACAGGGTAAGGAAGGAGCCCTGAGGTCAACCTCCTGTGGACTTTGTGGAGCGAGAATTTCCTGCTTCTCCCTCCCACCACCATTCTCTGGTTCCTAAATTTTTAGGCTGGCTTTTAAAGCCAATGAAAATTTGTCAAGCCCTGTGTTTGGGTATCTACTTGAATTACCCACATTGACTGCTTCCACACAAAACCAGTTTTCCATGTAGCTCTCATTGCAGTTGTAAATGCTGAGGCATTCATTGTGAGAATGGAGAATGTACACAGTAGTTTTTCTAGAACTTTCCTTGCCATAACCCACCCAGTCCCCATTCCACCATCTCTATTAGATGGTTTTAGACTGGAAATAGTTAGATCATTGTAGCATGATAACAATCTATTTGTTCCTGGCTTTCATTTTTTAAAAGTCTCTAGCCCTTTTCGTTGTGAAGGTATAAGGGGAGATGTACAGCCTGCACTTTTTGCCTTATAACTGCAAGGAAAAGGGTGAAGTACTTACCTTAAAAAAAGAAATCTGGTAACACGTAGATTGTGGCAATAAATTGTTATAACATTATTGCACTATAGCAATGTGTTAATTGCCATTTTTATCAAAAACACTCTATAGTTCCATAGGTGAAGGGAAAACAGGGGTGTGTGGCTATGGTAAGGAAAATGGTGCCAGTGTGGGTGGGACTTACAAATTCATACCTTCCTTTTCATACAGCATCTAAAAGCTCTTTGATAGCAATCTTTGTAAAAAGGTCTGACCAAACAAGGTTCAGGAAAGATCCCAGAAAAGCAAAGGAAAACAGAAGCAGGATAAGTACAGGAAGATGTCATGTGGATGCTCCAAAATGCTGCTGTAAGAATGCCAAAGCAGAGCAAAACATCTGTGTGGAAGCCGTCATTGATAAGTGAAGCAGCTCTTTCAACAGATTTCTTGTATGATGATTGCCCACCTCTCTGTTTTGTTGGCATAACCTGATATAGAAGATCAGGTAGTTGATTATTGTGGGAGAATAATTATTATCACTTATTTAACTGATCACACCAGTGTACAAGTTACCTTTTGTATTGTTTTAGTTAATAATTTATCTGAGGCACAATGATTATGTTTGTAAGTAGCTGTGTGATAGCAGAATGAGATTTCTGCTATTAATTATTGATGCTGATGTTTTTGCTGTGTGCTGCCCTTTGTTCGTTGCATGTGATTGGTCACCTGACTCCCTTGAATTGCAAGTATTGCTTAGCTGATTGTAGTGACAGAATTTTGTGAGCAGAAAGATAATTTTTATTGTTCATGTTTGTTATTTATTCAGATGTCTAGGTGTTGCAAATGTATTATAAATGTGCAAAATAACAGTAGCTATAGCAGTGTTTTTCTCTGATCATCCTGTTTTTTCTTAATTGTTGATAACTGACTTTTTTCCAAATGTAATTAAAGTTTCTAGCATCTGTACATTGTAGCACATTGAACTAAAATCTGGAAGAATGCTTTTTAAAAAAATCGCATTTTAAAAATGTGGGGATATGAGGGACTGCCCTGCAATGGTCTTTTTTCTCCGTGGTCGGGGACAGAAGGTGGCACTTGGGGAGAGATTATCAGTACGCCTACCATTGGTGTGCGGCATCCCCCAGGAGCCGATACTCTCCTCTTTGTTGTTCAATCTGTATATGCGCCCCCTTCCTTAGCTGGTACGGAATTTCAGACTGGGTTGTCACCAGTATGCAGATAACACCCAGTTGTATCTGTTGATGGACAGCTGGCCTGGATCTCCCCCTGAAGCCCTAATTAAAGCTTTGGAGGCCATGTCTGGATGGGTAGACTGAAGTTGAATCCCATGAAGATAGAGGTCCTGTACTTGGGCCGTGGGGTGTCGGAGGGGGGGATCCAGCTCCCAGCCTTTGATGGGGCACCACTTGTGCCCGTTCCATCGGTCAGGAGTCTTGGCGTGACATTGGACTCCTCCTTATCAATGGATGCCCAGGTCATGGCAGTTGCCCAGTCTGCTTTTTTCCAGCTTGCCCCCTATCTTTTAACCCATGACCTAACAACAGTGATCCATGCAATGGTCATCTCCAGATTGGACTACTGTAACTCGCTCTACACAGGGCTTCCCGTGAGTCTGACCCGGAAATTGCAGCGGGTCCAGAATGTTACTGTGCGTGTGATTGTTGCATCATACAAGGTACACATAACTCCAACCTTGCAGCAGCTGCACTGGCTCCTCGTGGAGTTCCGGGTCAGGTTCAAGGTGTTGGTCTTAACCTATAAAGCCCTAATCGGACTGGGACCAGCATACCTGAGGGATCGACTCCCCCTGTATATGCCTCTGAAGGTACTGAGATCAGCAGGTAAACACCTGCTGGTGGTCCCTGACCCCAGGGAGGCTTGACTGGCCTCAACCTGGTCCAGGGCTTTTTCAGTCCTGGCCGTGACCTGGGGGAACTCTCTATCTGAAGACACCTTAGCCTGCCAAGATCTTTCATCTTTTCGGCAGGCATGCAAAACAGATGTTCCACCAGGCATATGGTTGAGGCCAACATTAAATCCACCAATGAGCCTTCCTGCCGGTCTCCTACCTGGGGGGAGCTATATGACCCCCCCCCCCCCGCAATGCATGAGCAGCCATAAGCTATTGATCCAGTCCTCCACCCTTTTTATATATGGTGAACAGGTGGACTTCCTGATATGTTTGTGTTTGGAAACTGTGATTTTACTGTATTTTACTGTATTTCTCTACTTTTACTTCTTATTGTAACCCGCTCTGAGCCTGCTCAGGGCGGGCGGGATATAAATCAAATAAATAATAATAATAATAAAAATCATTTGAGAACCTCTAAGTGCAAGAAAAATGGGGGGGGGGATGTAAAGAACTTTTTGAATGCAATTTTATTGGTGCCAAATTACCTTAATGGGTTCTCTTTTTCTTTCATAGGTAAACATGAAACTGCTGGCACAAAGCTCCTGGAATCTTATCAGAAATTAAGGTAAGCATAAGAAGGACAATGTGTCCTAAAGAAGGAATATATTGAACAATACAAAATAGACTTTCCCATGAAATTTCAGCAGGTGTCAGTGTTCACTTTTTTATGACAAGCTTTTAACAGTGGTGCTTCTAACAAAAATTCTGAATAACTTGGGGCAGAAATGGATATTAACTAAACGGGTTTCTCCCAAAAGGGCTATCTTGTGTCAAGTCCCTGCTTCTCTATCTGTAATTACTAGTATCAGTCATCCCATGACCTGATGCCATTTAATGTGTGTTTTCACTGCTAACAGAAACCAGTGATATAGAGCAGCAGGAGTGGGGAGATGCACAGTGTAGTAAGATCAGGACATGGGGCAAATTATGCTAGATAGAAAATGATGGAAATCTTCCCATGGAGCTGCTGTCAAAAACATTATAGTGACGTTTAATTTAATTCTTTAGTTGGCACAACATAACAACAACAACACCACCACCACCATCTAAACTACATACATAACATACAATATTACATATAGGATCAAGCAGTGAGCATATCATAATAATAATAAAAAAGATTAAATAAGAAAGGGAAGAAAAATGAGAGAGAGAAAAGATGAAAAAGAAAACAGGCAATGTTGAATCAAACTGTTGAGGACTTTAAAAATTTATCTTGCACAATATAAAACATAGAGAGGTAATTTTTAATGGCATATGGGAGTTTTTTAAAAAAACATTTCTATATATACTATGAATCTAATCTCTTTTCCATAATTTGAGGAAGAGTTCAGATAAGTGTTGATGTTGGGTACTGTTCTGATTAGTATATGAAATGAAGTCTTGTCATGTTTCATAAAAAACTGGCATTACCTTTAACAACTCTAAGTTGATGTGCCAATTTTTTTGCCGTAGCTATTTGCCATAACTCAGAGTACCAGTGATGTAATGATAATGATTCTGCCAGATTTCCAGCACTTTGCTATTACCTTATGCACTGCCATCAACATGAACATTGTTAATCCCTTGGATGATACTTTTCTATTTTGTTCCCCCTATATTGTTAGCAAAGCCAATTGCTGGTGTGGCATAAATAACTTGATGTGTGATATTTTCCATTTCTATAAATATTTTCATCCAAAATTTTGATATGACAAAATTTTGATCACCACAATGCTGCATATTATCATTTTTGTTGTGAACCATCTTGGACAATCATCTGTGGCTGATGAATTTTAAACTGCAATGGTAAATAAAGTGGAAGGAGATAAAGATGGTGAATAGAACATTACCGAAATCTATTAAAATATTTTTTATGATGTTATTTTGTCCTTTATGTTCTTAGTAACATTTCTGTGATTCCTCCAACACCTCCTCCATTCTCTGAATCTACAAGTGGAGTTAATACAGTGGTAATGTATATTTCCGTCTTTCGGCTTAATAGGCTATCTAGATATACTCCTTTTAGCGTTGTCAGCTGCTATTTCCTTTTCCAGCCTTGTGTTCCTTTTAATCTTTTAGGCCTTGTTTTACTAGATGACATTGTATGTATGTAAGTCAGTTTCTGAGGACCATACTAGATGTGATAGTGGTAGATATGTGTGACTAAACCCTAGATCTGTCACAATCCAACAGGGATATGATGTAGGAGGGGGACTCCCCCTTCCTTTGAGCTTATCTTCCTGTAGTCTGTCTCCCAACTTCACTTTTCTCTCAGATGGCCATTGATAAAGGAAGTAACCTCTGTCAGGTCCAGTGTATATCTAAAACTATACTGACTCCATTTTCTAATGCTTCTAGTGTTTAAGTGCTTTCTTCCCAGGTGCACCAGTTCCCAGGCAGCATCCCCGCCGGAGGCGACTGTTTTGTCTAACCCCGTTCCACCAAGCATTGGCCTTGAAGGAGAGCAGCTTCCCAGGACTGAGAGATGTTGTTTTGAGAACTGTGGGGGGAGGCGAATCCAGATGGGTATTGTTACTTTGTACCTCATGCTTTGCCCTTCATTGGTAACAATGACTGTGTACCATCCTGAGTCTCCTATTCAGGACTGTGGACTATAATGGACCTTTTCTGCAGTAAAGTTTCCTTATTCAATCAATGGACTCTTGTTTGCTTTTGAGAGGGAACTTGTAGAAAGAACCTTATCTAGCCACAAGCTGACATTTTGTTACCAATCATGCCTGAGTCGGGCCCAGCGGAATCCAAGGGAGTCCCGGACAAGGATCCCTTGTTTGATCCGTATGTGTCCCCCGACAGTCAAACAGCGCAACCCCAAGAACCTCAAGAACCGGTGTCGGTCGGGGCCGGAGCTTCGACCTCCACACCGCCTCTCATCGACCTCGGCGGTGAGGGGACCAGGCCGAAGGCTACCGCTCTCCCCTTGATCTCGTTACCCACCCCGTCGGAGTGGGGAGCCAGACCCCGAGAAACGCGAGAGCGCCGGGCCGGAGGACTACATCCTAGAGTTTCGATGGACGGGCGCCGAAGCCTAGGAACTGTCCCTGAGCTGGATAGCAGCCAACCGTGGCTGTTTTGGAACAGGACGACCGAACGTACGGACGGGAATACATCCCACCGCGGCGCCCTGAGTTGGGATTATTCGGAACTTGCTCCATGGAAAGAGCCAACGGAAGTTCCTGAACAAAGTTGGGTGCAGATGCAAAGTCGCACCCATGCTGTAGATTCCGGGATCTCGGCAGTGACGGGTCTAGCCAAAGGAATTTTAGCAGCGAGATCGAGAGTCGATCAAGGAGATCCTCCGCCTTGGGGGCCGCTTTCCCCGGTGAGTACAACCGAGGGAGATTCCGCTACGGGGCAACCGGGTCCAAGCCGAATGCAACAGTTGGAAGCTAGACTGATTGATATGGAGGAAAGTTTGGCTCATGCCATCCACCTAATCTCAGCGATGGGGGCAGGAGAGAGGCTTTCACCTGAAGAAATGGCTGTACAAATAGCCACCCTCCAAAGCGTTATGTCCTATCCAGTGGAGGACGTTGGAGAACCGGGGGAAACGCCCGAGGAACCCCCTAGATTAGACGAAATTCCGCCTAGCGGGGATACTCCAGCTGAGGCACCCGGAGAGACTCCAACGGAAACCCCTAAATCAGACGGGGATACACCTGCCGAGGAGACTCCAGCTGAGCGGCCTGGAGAGGGGGAAGAAGGACCAACCCGTCCAACCGAGACGACGGTGATACCCCCTCCTGCTTCTACAACGACGGTACGGCCGACTCAGACGGAAGAGCCTCCGGCTCCTCCTGGGGAGGAATTGCCACAACAACCACGAGAAGCGGTCCCCATTCAACTAACCCCGAGGGACGGCCTACCGGCACCTCAAGATCAGTCTCTGCTTCCCAGGATCACGGCGTCGGGAGGGGCAAGCCCGCGCGACCCACCACCCATCAGACCTTCGCCGCTGCGGCCCCTTCCGCTTCGACCGCAGTTAACCCCGTTGCAGCAACCGATACATTTGCCACTTGATCAACCCGTGTTACCACCTCCGAACCAACCGGTGGGACCTACACCACTACGACCCCACCAACCCATCCCTCAGCGGCCGGTCATTACTCAGCCGCACAGGCCACCTCCACCTCAACCGCTACTGCCAGCACCTCCTGTATTGCCACCACAAGCCCGACCGAGATTGCAGCCGCCGGTCCGACCACGACTGCAGCCACCGGCCCAGCCGAGAGCACCACCGCCAGCCCAGCCGAGACCGCCACCCCCGGCTCAACCGGTGAGGCCGCCGCCAGCGCAACCAGCACCGCTACCACAACCGGGTCCCCCCATACCTCAAGTGCCATTGATGCTTCCGACGGACTTCTACCCAGCACCGGCTCCGAGGCAAGACCTCCCGATGGGTTGGGTGAAACTGGAAGCTACTTTTGATGGAGATCCCTCCAAACTGGGATTTTTCTTAGTGCAAGTGGTGCAATTCTTCAACCGGTGGGGACACCTCTTCGGCAGCGAGGCCAGTCAAATTGAACATCTCGGCTCCCGCTTACAAGGCAAAGCAGCGGACTGGTATGTAGGACTATACAATATCGGGGCCCCGGAACTCGATACTCTCCAGGGGTTGGTGGATGCTATCCGAGCGCAATATGAAGACCCCTTAGAGGAAACCAGGGCCCGAACAGAATTGCAAGCCATTAAACAGGGCAGTATGTCGGCGAGAGACTATATTACGAAATTCCGACAATTGGCCGCCAAATGCCCCAGGTGTGAGGAGTCCACCAAAATCATTCTGTTCAAGCAAGGATTAAACCCGAGACTTTTGGACAGAGCCCTCATGCAGGACAATCCCCCTACGTTGTTAGGTTGGATCCAACTTGCGTGCGAAGTTGAGAATCGCATTTTGGAAGTCCGTTTGGTTGAACAACAACAACAAACGGGACAAAGAAGACCCTTGACTTTACAGAAGGGAGGACGGGGAGCTGGGTACGCCACCCGTGGAGCGAGAGATGCTAGATGGCAACAAGGGCTGTGTTTGCAATGCGGACAAGCCGGTCACTTTGCAGCACAATGCCCCTACCGGCCTGTGCAAAGACCTCCGCTTCAATTACGGCGCCCAACCCTTGCTCCATTTCCTACTCTCCAACGCCCGATTCCCGCGCCACGCGCGAACAGAGGCCGCGGCGCTTCCCAAAGGCCCGCCTCAGAGAGAGGACTGGAAGCGGAAGAAGTTATGGAATACGACCCCGCTTCCCCAAACGCAGAAGTCAATCCAGAAAGCCCCCAGTCGGGAAACGAGATGGATCTGTCGTAAAAGGGCCCAAACGACAGATCCGCCCCAAGCCCGTCCCTGCACGGAACCGGCCGCCTGGGTCCATCTTATTCATGCCAGTAACTCTCATCAACCCAGAGAGAAAAATGCACATCCGAGTGCAAGCCCTTATAGACTCGGGCTGTTCGAGAGACATCATCGCCCCAGCTCTAGTCAATGGACTAGTCTTGCCAACTCGGGAATTACAAAATCCAGTAATCTTTGAACAAATGGATGGCACCAACATGAACCCTGTTACCACTGAGACCATCCCAGTGATCACAGGCATGGGACAACATTGGGAAAAAAGGTCTTTTGTCATCAGCGCCACTGCCAAATACCCGTTAATTCTAGGCAGCAAGTGGCTATGTGATCACAATCCCTACATAGACTGGGCACAAGGATGTATCACCTTCAATCATACCAACTGCAAAAATCACCGTTGGAACCAAAACTGGGGCAATGATCCAACTCATACTGAAAAGGCCCTTCTTACTCAAGAAGAAATCAACCAAATACCCGAACCGTATTGGCCTTTTCTAAACGCCTTTTCCGAGGAGGAAGCTGATACTCTACCCCCGCACCGACGAACGGACTGTGCGGTGGAAATTTTACCCGGAGCCTCACTGCCCAAAGGACGACTCTATCCCATGAGTCTCCATGAGCGAGAAGAGCTCCGGAAATTCATCGACACCAACCTCCAACGAGGGTTCATCCGCCCAGCCAACAGCCCCCACGCTGCTCCCGTTCTCTTCGTGAAAAAGAAGGATGGGGGACTACGACTGTGCACGGACTTTCGAGGACTTAATGCAGTGTCCACCAACAACGCCTATCCTATACCACTCATCCGAGACCTTCTCAACGTCGTGGCCCAAGGTAAGATCTTTACAAAATTAGACTTAAAAGATGCTTACTTCCACGTCCGTATCAAGGCAGGGGATGAGTGGAAAACCGCATTTAATACGCCCCTCGGACAATATGAATACCTAGTTATGCCTTTTGGATTGACGGGAGCCCCGTCTGTATTTATGTCCATGATAAACGAAGTTCTGCACGAATTTCTGTACAAAGGGGTGGTGGTGTACCTTGATGATGTCCTAATTTATTCAGACACAGAGGAAGAACATATCCAAATGGTACAAAAGGTCCTGGCCACCTTGATGAATAATAAACTGCCCATCAAGTTGTCCAAATGTGAATTCCATAAAACCGAACTCACTTACCTTGGGTATTGCATCTCCCAAGAGGGTTTAAAAATGGATCCAACCAAAATACAAGCGATTCAAGAATGGCAAACACCCACCACCCATAAAGAACTACAATCCTTCCTGGGTTTTGCCAACTTCTATAGAGACTTTATAGCAAATTTCGCCCAAATCACGCTCCCCTTAACAGAATTGTTGAAAACAAAAGATAAAGGGGACCAAGCTAAAAAACCCTCCTCCAAACTACAATGGACCTCCGATTGCCAAACTGCTTTCGAATGCCTGAAAAGGCGATTTGTAACGGAGCCCATCCTCTCCCACCCCAACGAACAGTCCCCTTTTGTAGTGCAAGTCGACGCCAGCGATACGGCAATAGGGGGAGTTTTATTGCAGAAGGGGGAGGATGGAAAGTTGCGGCCTTGTGCGTTCTTGTCTAGAAAATTTTCGGAGGCGGAAAGGAATTGGAATGTGTGGGAGAAGGAGGCTTTTGCAGTAAAAGCAGCCCTTACTAATTGGAGACATTGGCTGGAGGGGGCGCGATACCCCTTCGAGGTTTGGACAGATCATAAAAATCTGGAGGCCCTCCGAAGCCCACGCAGACTGAATGCCAAGCAATTGCGATGGGCGGAATTCTTTTCCAAATTCAACTTCACTCTAAATTTTCTCCCGGGCAAGACTAACTTTTTGGCGGACGCCCTATCGCGCATGCCCCAACACAAGAGCAAACGGGAGGAGACTGTCGACACGGTCTTCTCGCCTACGCAACTTGGGGGCGTGGTGACTACTCGCAGTCGAGCCAAACAGCCCCTCCCGGCCAACCAGGAGTGGAAATCGAAACTTAAAACTGAGGTGGAAAAGGAGGGGGATAAGGCGCCGCGAAACAAACTGGTCCAATCCCCACAGGGGGATTGGCTAGCTGGGAGCAAGTTTTATGTCCCAGACAGCCTCCGGCTGGAGGTTTTGCAGCGCTGTCATGATGCTCCCACTGCTGGTCATTATGGGTATCTGAAAACATTGCATCTAATCCAAAGGCAGTTCTGGTGGCCGGGCATGCGCAAAGATATTTCCCAATATGTTAGTTCCTGCCCCGTTTGCCTCAGCGCCAAAACCAGAAAAGGAAAACCTCCGGGTCTCCTACAACCATTGGAAACACCCAACAGACCTTGGGAAATAATATCTATGGACTTTATCACTGATCTACCTCTTTCAAAAGGACATAATTGCATTTTAGTCGTGGTAGATCTGTTCTCCAAACAAGCTCATTTTATTCCCTGTACTGCTATACCCACCGCTCGAAAACTAGCAGATTTATTTTTAAAACACATCGTAAAATTACATTCTTTTCCGTCCAAGGTGATTTCGGATCGCGGCGGACAGTTCGTTGCCAATTTCTGGCGGGAGCTTTTGAGAATGTTGAATATTGAGCAAGGCATCAGCTCAAGCCACCACCCGCAAACCGACGGACAATCCGAAAAAACAAACCAGATACTAGAACAGTTTCTTCGTTGTTACATTAATTTCCAACAAGATAATTGGGTAGACCTTCTCCCTCTGGCCGAATTTTCATATAACAACAGTGTACACGCTTCAACTGGAGAGGCCCCTTTCAAAATTGTCTATGGAGCTCACTTCAATCCCTTCCCGTTGGACGCTCCCCCTCTCCATTCCTCTAATTTGCCAGATGTATCTTCGTGGTGGGGGGAGGCGGCGCAACAATGGACTCTTATTAAGAAACATCTCGAAAAAGCCAAACTGGATTACAAAAAATACGCAGATCGCCATCGTGTGGCCGAATGGGATTTGCAACCTGGAGATCATGTGTATATTTCCACAAAGAACCTAAAACTAGCTCAAACAAGCCGCAAACTCGCTCTGAAATTCCTGGGACCTTTCCCCGTGCGCAAAATAATAAATAAAGTGACTGTTGCTGTAACTTTGCCCAAGAACTTACGCCACGTACACGATACGTTCCATGTCAGTCTTTTAAAAAGAGCTCCTACCGATGACAAGTGGCACATCAAAGCTCCACCCATTCCAACTTTGATTGACGACCAAATACACTATGAGGTGCAACAAATTTTGGACTCTAAACTTAAACGAAATCAGCTTTTTTACCTCATTAGATGGAAGGACTTTGATTCTGGGTACGATGAGTGGGTGAACTCTGTACATGTTCATGCTCCTAGATTAACCAAAGCTTTTCATACTCGCTACCCATATAAACCAGGGGGGGATCTATTTTAAGGGGGGCAGAATGTCAGGTCCAGTGTATATCTAAAACTATACTGACTCCATTTTCTAATGCTTCTAGTGTTTAAGTGCTTTCTTCCCAGGTGCACCAGTTCCCAGGCAGCATCCCCGCCGGAGGCGACTGTTTTGTCTAACCCCGTTCCACCAAGCATTGGCCTTGAAGGAGAGCAGCTTCCCAGGACTGAGAGATGTTGTTTTGAGAACTGTGGGGGGAGGCGAATCCAGATGGGTATTGTTACTTTGTACCTCATGCTTTGCCCTTCATTGGTAACAATGACTGTGTACCATCCTGAGTCTCCTATTCAGGACTGTGGACTATAATGGACCTTTTCTGCAGTAAAGTTTCCTTATTCAATCAATGGACTCTTGTTTGCTTTTGAGAGGGAACTTGTAGAAAGAACCTTATCTAGCCACAAGCTGACAACCTCAAATGGAAGATTTTGGGGAAGGAGGCAGCAGATGTAAGTAGGGGTGTGCCCAGGAAGAAAATTCTGTAAATTCAGTTTGGTAATATCAAATGGGAGAAAAAATTCAGTATTCCCTGAATACCAAATTGATTCTCTGGTTTGGTTTAGTATTACAGAGCAAATTCAGTAAAATTTGGCCATTGTATCCTGTGGGAAACTCAATTTGAGTTTATCCGGTGGCCTGGGGGAGGTCATTTTTTGACCAAATTTCACCAAATTTGCAGGGTACCTACTCCTAACTGTCCTCTAGAGATGTCCATCTCCTCTTCCCTCCTTCATTTTCTTTTAACCCATTGATTGCTACAACCCCAATTATGGACAAAAAAGGGGTGTTTCCCTTTGAGGAAGAAGGGTTACCCCCCTTGAACAAACAATTGAGACGGGAAGATTTTTTTTTTGCCCTGTAAAACTACAAAATAGATACAGCTGCCTTAAGATAGATGCTAATGGGGAAGAAGGGGAGGACTGCCCACTGGTTCAGATCACCTCAAATGTATATCAAGAGAAAAATCAAGAGGCAATTGCTTTGCCCCAGCCTGAGCCCTGGTTTAAAACTACATGCAATATGGGGCTGGAGGCACTAGCACATCAAACTCTACTGGTTGTACACACAGTTCAATTTTTTTTTCTCATTTCAAAACAATTAGAGATTTAATTCAAAAGAGACTTCTTGCCTCTGAAACGATACAGCAGCCTGCAAATACTTATCCCACAGAGGTCCCCAAGGATCATGATCATACCACCAACATTGTTGCCAACAGGAATGACAGGAATAAGCTCTCAAATAAGGAACACCCAATCCCACCAAATAACCCAGAGATCTTGAAGGAAACCACCCAAACATTAGTCTTCAATCCAAAAAGTAAAGTAGTGAACAAACATCTTCTTTTATCAAGGAAAGCATATCAATTTGTCCGCCAAGTGGAAGGCAACAAGTCATCTAGCTGTCCTCCTAAGCTTTGCACCTTCATCAATTGATATTATGAAAACTGTAAGACTGTGCCATTACTACAAAGCTAATAAAATATTTAGGGATAAATGTATCATCACGAAATGAGAATCTCTATAAAAATAATTACCAAAAAGTTTGGATAAGTATTATTAAAGATTTACTGAGATGGAAAAAATTAAATATTTCATGGCTAGGAAGAATCTCAACTGTCAAAATGAATATTTTACCTTAATTGAACTTTTTATTTCAAATGATTCCAATTCATATAACACAGAAGATTCTCAACAAGTGGCAGAAAGTAATAAATTACTTTATATGGAAAGGAAAGAAACCAAGGATAAGATTTAAAGTACTACAGGATGATAAAAACTGAGGACGACTGGCAGTGCCGAATATCAAACTCTATTATCAAACAGCGGTGTTAGTTTGGATAACAGATTGGATTATAAATCCAAGTAGCAAACAGATCAAATTGGAGACAGAGGACCCTAAGAAGGCATCCACAATTATTTATGGATCAAAAAATCAGGAAATCTATTCATAAGCAGGATGTGATGGATTGCTTAAAATATGGTTTCAGTGTAGAAACAGATTGAGTCACTAATCTCCCCCCTGATGTCGCCAATTAATGCTCACTATAATGCAGCAACCTGGCAAGAAATCCAAGCTCAAGGCAAAAATATTCTATGGCTGATGTATCATCAAATAGTATCAAGACTAAAGGAACAAACTCTTAAACAACGTGGTAGATTGAGATAAAAAAATACAATATGAACTATTAATATATGGAAAATGGAAGCATCTCTTGGGGAAGATTTACAAAATCTTTTTGCAATATCACACAGAAACAGAGCAAGTTAAAACTTGTATGATAAAATGGAGAAATTATCCCGATGAACATATGGAAAAATTTATGAACTAAGGACATAAAATTTACAGATTGTCAGTTATTGAAAGAGAATTGGTATAAAATGTTCTTTAGATGGTACAATACCCCCAAAGATGTTGCGAGAATTAGTAAGGGTTACAGCGGACACTGTTGGAAATGTCAAATCTTAGATGCAACATTTTATCATATGTGGTGGAACTGTAAGAAAATGTGAAAATATTGGATAAAGATACATGACGAGATGCAGAAGATTCTCAAACTTATATTTGAATTAAATAAAAAAAAATCCTCTTAAATATTCTACCAACTAGTAATAGAAAAGAACAGGGAGATCTTTTCTGTTATGTGGTGACAGCAGCAAGAGTATTATTTGCAGCAAAATGGAAAACAGATATCTGTCCTGATGTGTTAGATAAGATTCATGAATATGCATCAATGTCTAAACTCACTACCTATCTACATAACAGACCGATAGCTGAATCTGGGGGGAAATGGAAGGATTTCTTTGACTACTTAGGTAGAAATTAACTTTAATTAAGGCAACTTTGTATAAAGACAAAGCTGATATTGTAGTTTGTAGAAGTAAAATTAACCAAGGAGAGGGAAGGAGTAAAGGAGAACTAGTATGCTGTTACCAGAACTGCTTTTTATGGGGAAATTAGCAAGCAGTTTGGCTTGAGCTAGCGCGGATCTTTAACCAATATATACCAGAGTCAGGCCCTTTTCGCACTTAAGGTTTAAACCGCCGTTTATGAGCATTCGCCCGGATCGCAGTGGCTTTGGCATTGCACCTGTTCATTTCACACTGTCCACTGCAATTTCGATTTGGTGTCTGTGCTTCATTTCAAAACCTCGGTGCAATTTTGGGCTTTTGGGGCCTTGCAATTCACGTCACACTTTTTTAAAAAAAATTCAGCATGCGTAGTAACGTTGCAATGTTGGAACCCTTCCCCCCTTTTTGCTGATTGGGCTGTCCCCTGCCCACCGGAGAGGCAATTGGTGGCAGAGTTCTGGGGGAAAACATGTACCACTCTCATTTTTTTAAATCAAGCCAGGAAAGGGTTAAAATGCTGCCGATTAATCTCCTCCCAGGAAGCAGAGGCTTGTTTCCAAAGGGCTGTGCAAAATGCTTGGGTTTTTTCCCCCTCTTTGGCAAAGTCTGAAACATGCCTGGGAGGGAGGGAAAAGCAGCCATTTAATCCTTTCCTGGCTTTTAAAGCCAGGAAGAAAGTGCAGGAACATTACAACGTTGCAACCCATTCTTGTCTTTAAAAAAAAAAAGAATGTGTGTGCATACCCTAAGGGAGGAAGGAGAAAGCAGCTATTTAACGCTTTCCTTGATTTTAAAGCTAGCAGGGAATTAGCAGCAAGTTTAGGAATCATTCCTGGCTTTTGAAAAAAAATAAAACAGCATGCATACCGGGAGGAAGGAAACCAACGAAGAAGCAGCCTTATGACCCTCAGCTCCCTTTACTAAAAAAAATGGTGGACAAGGAGTTCAGAGAGCTGAGGAGGGTGGGAGTGGTTAATTCTGCACAAACCAATCAGCTCCCAGGGAAACGGAGAGGGGGGGAGAGAAGCAAAAAGGGGGCAAAAGTGTTCACATTAGCAAAATGCGGGCCAGCTGCCAGTCGGCAGCGAACTTAAAAAAACATCGGGGTATGTCCGCAGGGGGAAAAATCGGGGATACAGCGGACAAAAAGCGGGACTGCATCCCATGACTGCTTTTAAGTGTGAAAACCTTGCAAACATGGGATGTGGAACAGGTACAAACGCGCTCTAAAAACCGAGTGCGAAATGTACCTCAGTCTATCAGATTACTCAGACAAGAAAGAGGAGGCTAATATTCAAATAAATAATATTTACTAAAAGTGTGGCATATGCCTGACATAGCACTTACATACAGCAGACATACAAGAACTCAGAAATAAAGGTTGGAAAGAGTTACAGAGACATTTGCATTAGCAGGAACCCACTTGAGATCGATGGAATAGAGGCAATACATTACCTGATCACGGTGAGGAGCAGAGATTCCAGCAGCGAGGTTGGGGGGCGATGTACAGTGCCATCTGGGTTGGGGATGGGGCACAATGCCTGGCTGAGCATGGCAACAGGCACTGGGCACGGCGCCCAGCACCGAGCACCGAGTGTCAGGCAGACCCTACTTAAATAGCCAAAAATGTACCCTGGGGCGGGGGCCTTCCATGTAGTTCTCAGGAGGGGGAACAAGAGCTTGATGACTCTATAACTATCGCTGATGGGCCACTTTAGAATCTAATTATGTGATAGTGACACCTTGGGTAGGGACAAAAGGAAGGGAAGGAGTGCAGGGCAGGTTGATTAGATTTGACAGGAAGCCGGGTTGTACTGATGGGATCAGCTTGGAATGTCAGTGCTTGATGGGTGCATCAATATGAATCCATTGTCTGTTTTGTTCAGCCAGCATATCTCTTCCGTCCCAGGGCTGTGGCCAGCGATCTGCATATCAGGGTGAGCCTGGGCTCCCTGAATGTGACAGGAGCTGGTCTTGAAATGGCAGCTTCAGAGTAAAATGTCCTTGGTGGTTTTTTGCTGCCTGAGAACATGGCTTCTCCCTTGGCATGCTTTGTGGGCTGGCTAGCAGGCTGCCCAGTGGCAAGGGCAGACCCAGTGACCTTCCTGCAAGGGGCTCTCTGCGGGAACTGACCATGGGGTGCCTGGCCAGGCTCGTGGAGAGTCCCTCCGGCTGGCACTGTGCTGCTGGCGGCATGGCTCTGGGCCCAGGTGAGGTAGGTGTCCAAGGAGGCAGTAAACAGGCATAGGTGGCGCTGTCCATTACAGCAGGGAGATCAGGAAACAGACATGGGCAATGCTGCCCTTAAACAGAGTCTTTGGTGGAGCCTCAAAACAGCAAGGCAGGAAGCTGGCACAGTTCATAGCAAGCTCCATAACAGAAGGGGGGGCCTGGCAACAATGCGACTACGTTTAGGTATATCAAATTTTGAATGTATTCCGTTATTAGTTTAATGTAAATTTAAGTGTAGTACTTGTACAGGTCTTAAAACAATTTTATATGTACTGTTTATATAAGATTGTGTGTCTCAACTCAATGTCCAATCTAGTATTTGTATAATCTTTTTTATGCACTTTCTATTTTCACATATTCTTTTCAAAATAAAATCTTCTTGAAAAATAAAAAAGGAAAAAAAATTGAAAGACTTCCAGGACCTTTACGCTTTGAGCATTTTCTATTGCAGTTTCACTCAAATAGAATACCATCAATTATGCTCTCTCATGCTGTGGACTTCAACAAATGTGGGATTAGACTTCAAGGACATTTTAGGAACACTATAGTTCAGAAATTAGATCTACCAATCCCAAACAGCGGAATTAAATTTTCCAAACAGTCATTGTATCACGAGCAAAGAGAGTCGACAAGAACCAGCTGTTAATAATGGATCAAGCTGCTTCATCAAACCTGCCAGAACTAATGATTGACTCCTCAATAACAAACTATCAATCACCCAATGTCAATGGTGTACGGAACAAGGTGATTGCTGACCTATATTGGCTTGAAGAAGAGATTGAAACAAACCTTTTAGCTACCTTCAAAAACCTGCCAGAACAGGAGCAAGATTCATTGATAAATAGATTAGACCATCTAGTATATACCTTAAAGTGTCTAAAGCACCCATTGCCCATTAAGCGTCAACTAGAGACCCCACACCCCACTACCTTAGATGTCTTGATGGATCTCTCAGAAAATCCATCAGAAAACCAATTACCTTTAATTATAATTAATTATAAAAAAGAAAAAAGTCAAATTGAATCTTGTTGCTCCCCCAAATAATCTCATACTCTGCATGATATTCGAAGATATATCAACATAGGTCAACTGTCCCCTAAATACCCCCCAAGTTTCATAAAGATTGTACCTCAGGGGAGCATTTTGTGCCCCCCCTAAAAAGTGCCCCCAGCCTCCTCCAATGTCCATTATTCCCTATGGGGGCTATCCAGGGGGCTGAACGTGGCACTTTGCAAGCAAAATCCACCAAATTTTCAGGGGACCTACTTTGGACTATCCTTTAAAGACACCCCCCCCCCAAGTTTCAGGGAGATTGGATCCCAGGGTCCAATTCTGTGGGCTCCTGAACAAGGTGCCCCTAGCCACTCCATTTGTTCCTATTGTGGGGGAAAAGTCCAAGCCCAATTCTGTGGGCCCCTGAACAAGGTGCCTCCAGCCACTCCATTTGTTCCTATTGTGGGGGAAAAGTCCAAGCTGACACCCATGGTAGAAACACAACATCTAAGGCTGCCATGGCCAGAGGCACACTCCCAAAAGGAAGTTCCACAAGTTCAACAAAACCAAACTGATTCCCCACCCCCAAATCCCAGTGCTCCCTGATCAGTTTGACCTGCTGCTCTCCATTGTTCCCAGTGAGGACCAACATTACACCAGAGAATCATCCAAACCAAACTGAAGCAAGGAGCAGTCTTGCAACTAGAAGCAAACTGAAGAAGGGAATGGAATCTCCCCAGACCCAAAGTGCAGCAAGAGGACCAACTTCACACCAGAGAATCACATCCATTCCACCAAAACCAAACCGAAGCAAGGGACACTCTTGCAACTTAGCTGAACAGAGCCAGTATTATTCTCAGGAGCCAGGCACTGGATTCAGCCAGTAAGGAACACCACATAACAGAACCAAGCAGTATCCAGCCATAAGCACATGACAATGGCAAGTAAGTACAGTTGCATAAGATGAATTCTACCCACATGGCCTCAGGCTGAAACTGCAAATGAGGTACTTGAGAAACCCAAGTAATCCTCTCTCTGCAGCAGCCTTCATCATTGACCCCCTCCATCCCATCAATGAGGAAAGTTAACATTAGAACAACACATTGCATACATTATATTTCACAACAGCGTTCTGTAGTTTCATTTGGGTGTTGCTGTGGATTTCCCTCTGTGACACATGGTGTGTCGTTTTACTTTCCCAAACACTGACCCTTCCCATCCCAGTGGCAACAGAATAACATTTCTGTAGTTAATGGTAAGAAATAGAATGGTTCTAGTGCTGTTGGAAGTCGATATAAGAAAGGGGAGGGGGGGGTGGGGACATATAACAACTATTTAAGGGAACGAAAAAATTGGAATGTATTAATGTATATATATGCTGACCTACCCAATAAAAATTGTCATAATAATAAAAAAAGAATAACATTTCTGGTGCCTCTTTTCTCAATTATCTGCAGAAATTTGTGCTAAAACGGGCTGCTAGTTTTGCAGTGGGGGTGGGTGGGGGCGGGGGCAAATTGCAGTATGCATTTCTTGTGCCAACTGAATCAACTGTCCTTCTCCTGCCAGTTTTCTACTTAACTTTTAAGTCTTGGGGAAAGCATTTTTCCCACCTCACAGACTCCCAGAGGATGCAGGCCACCAGGTAGGCTCACCTCATTCACTCTGGAAGTCCAAAGTTAGGAAATTGAAGAGCAGCATGTTGAGTTTCAGGAAGACCAACTGTTCAACTCTCCAGGGGAGCAGGCGAGTCTGATACAAGCTGACAACATTGCCTGCATGGGAAAAGATGCACTCACTCTCCACACTTGTGGGAGGGTGTGAGAGGAGTTTCTGAGCCTCGAGGAAGAGGTCCAGCCAGACCACCTCTTTCTTGGCCCAGTAGCTCAGTGGATTGGTGGAAAGCAACTCACAGTGCTCTGCAAGGTAGTCCCTGACTATTGCCTCCACAGAATCCTACCTCATGCGCCTCATGTTCCCAGAGGGGCCAAGCACACTCTGGAGTATCTCCATCTCCATGAACATCCCAGCCTGGCCATGGGAGGAGCCTGTTGAGAAGGAGTGAGGGGAACAACAGAAGAGCTGGGCCCCTCCCCCAGTCCTCCTGCTGGCAGCAAGCCTATCTTGGCCTGCCTACATCACATATCTTGTGCTGGTGATGTTCCCAGCCCACTCAGCAAAGATGCCCTTGATGCTCAGGTTGCCAACATCTACGACTACTTCTCAGAGAGAGGCTGCAGCCAGGATGTGATGCTCTGTTGTAGCCTTCTCACAAGCACAAGCACTCTTGGAACAAGGTCTGCATGCCCCGCATCTGTGTCCAAGAAGGAAGCCTTAGCACTCTGAAGCATATGCACCAGAAGAATGACCAGACCCAGGGTCACCATATCAGACAAGACCATGGCACGGAGTTCCTTGAAGGGCCTCAGAACCTCCACTATTTGGAAGATGATGAGCCAATCCTCTGGGATGAACTTACCCTCCCCAATCCAAGTGTCACTCTCCAAGAGCCACAACATGAGGGTGGCCTGCTGCTCCACCAAATGCTCAAGCATGTCATGGGAAACTAGGGAAAGCCTAGTTAAATGCCACTAGTGGGCGGCTTTTTTGTCTATAGAATTTGAGTAGAACACAAACACAACTGAATCCTTCTTAATTCCTACACAAGCCTGTTAAAGAGAGAAAACTCTGTTGGTTCCTAAAAGCTAATACAGTTTTGTTTTACAAGACCTACAACTAGCCTATCTTAAAAACACTTTCTGAAAGTTTATACAACCCTCTCTGAATACCCAAAATACACTCAAACACCACTAGGTAAAAGTGAACCAAGCAGCACCCCTATAACACCCCCCCCCCTCCGGAAGAAGAATAATCAACCAACAAAAATCTACAGTGAGCACACCAAGCTAAACTTCTATGCCAACAGAGTACAGAAACACCACCAAACTTCAATAAAGAGCAGCCCTAACAACATGGGAAAACACAGACACCCCCCACATGAAGAACAAGTGAATCTAATAAGCAGAAAAAAACTATAAAACAGCAAACAAAGCACCTCAACAACACAAGTAAAAGCAAGCCCCACCAAACCAAACCAAAGTGCACCCCCCCACAGCAATCCCCACAGCTTTTAAAGAGCATACTGAAAAAAAACTTTTTCCTTTTCCTTTCCCTTTACCCCTATCCCTACCAGACACCAGTACAACACTCTTCCCCCAAAAACAGAAAAAAACGCAGTGAGTCTATGAATCTCAAGGAAGTGGAAGTCCTTCAAGTGCAGAAGTCCTCCAGGTGCAGGTCTCAGCAGGCAGCAGCAGTAATCCATTGGGCAGCAGGATCCAGTCCACATCAAGTCCAAAGCAGGCCAGGACCAGGCCAGACCACAAAGAGAGGGTCCACAGCGAGCAGCAGGCAGGCAGTTTCTCAGATCTCTCTAGGCAGCCAGAGCACACACACTACACAAAATGGAGGCTGATCTGAGGCAAGGCTGCCTATTTAACTCCTTGTGGAAAAGTTTTAAAAAGGCACTCTCCTTCAATAGAATCTCATTGGCCAGAGAAGGTGCGCTCCTGCAAGTATTGAATCATAGAATCATAGAGTTGGAAGGGGCCATACAGACCATCGACCCCCTGCCCAGTGCAGGATCAGCCTAAAGCATCCCTGACAAGTATTCATCCATCCTCTTCTTGAAAACTGCCAGTGAGGGGGAGCTCACCACCTCCCTAGGCAGCTGATTCCACTTTTGAACTACTCTGACTGTGAAAAAGTTCTTCCTAATATCCTTTGTGCATGTAATTTAAGCCCATTGTTTCGGGTCCTACCCTCTGCTGCCAACTGGAACAACTCCCTGCCCTCCTCCAAATGATAAAGAGAGCAATCATAACAAACAGCAGAGCAACAAAATTTTAGAGTTTCTGTGAGCCTGAAATGTGTTGTGATAAGAAGAGAGATCTATTGTGTTTTAAAAACTGGTTAAAAACTTACTTGATGAAGGGAGGTGGTACATGAGTTAATACTTTAGATGCATATAAATATTTTCTGAGGTGGAAGGTTGAGGAAAACTGACTATTATTAAAAAGTTGATGGTAAGGAGCCAAAAAATTGATTAATCGCAATTGTAGATAAAATTACTTATTTTGTATATAAATCTTGGCTGACATAGAATTTGGCAAGCCAAAAATAGATTTGTATTTCTATATATATGCATTTTTTTCTAATAAAGGATAACAATAATGGAGGTATGTTGTTTGTTGTTGTTATGGACTCCCAATGCTTTGGTAGATGCAAAAGGACTGGGCTGAGCTCTCTGTCTTTTTGCAAACATTTATAATTCCATCCCAGCCAAGATATTTGCTTAGAATTTCTTGACTATAGAATTGATAACTGTCTGCAAGCCTGGCACACCAGCTTCCTTTGCAGTTTCTAAGGGCATGAGACATGAGAAGCCTTGACAACACAGCTCCTTATTTGGTCTCTCTTTTTTGTTTATATATCACAGGAACATGACCAGAGGAAAGGCTTCCATCGGTCTGTGGAAAACTTATTTCTGTCTTTTACTACACATATAAAAAGTAAGTGGTCTTAAAGATTTCTAATGTTGCTATGAGAGCAATCCTAAATGGGTCTACTCAGATTTCTACTCAGGTTTCTTTAATGGGGCTTTCTCCTAGGAAAGTGTTCTTATGACTGCACTATATCTGTATCAAAGCTTGTCACCAGGCAGTGTTAAAGATGGGTCACACCCTTGGAGCAGAATGGAATGCTTCAACTTCCTTCTTCTGGTTTCACCACCTCATTGCTGACACATGGCCAAAGTAAAGGACCTGAAACTTGATATTTTAGAGAAAAATTTAGATTCAGTCTGCCTTCACTTTTCTTCTGAGGTGTGTACCTGCTTTGACTCCAGTGTGGTTCCCCACCACCACCCTTCAGGCATCAGCTGCATTTTAGTTTTTCAAAATGTATTGTCTGGGATCTGAGGTTCAGCCCCCAGACTTACTAGGAGAAGGGGACGGGAGGCAGTTGGGGGACAGCCACCCCAATGGGCACCCAGGATCAGAGCAGACCAACAACAGAAAGGGGAAGGAGGCATCCATGCCACGGGAGGGCAAAGAAGCACCCAAGCCTCAGAGAGTCAGGCGAGGCAGTTGTAAACCAGCTAGCCCCACCCTCTGGTGGGAAGGCAGGGGGCTGGGCAGGGAGAGTGAGGACCCCCAGGAGGGCAGTAGACCTGAGGGAGGAGGCACAGGAAGCAAAGGCAGTCAGCTAGCAGCCTTACCAGACAGGGAGAAGAGGCAGCCAAAACAACACAGAGCCACACCTGAGCCTGCAGGCCAGCTAGAAGACAGTAGCCTGGAGCAAAACAATCCCAGGTGAAGCCACCTGAGGCAATCTGCAGGAAAAGCTTGGCAGCCAGCCAAGGAGGCACAGGTGTACCTGCCCCAATCAGCCAGCAGAGCAAGCCCAGGTGCAACTGCCTGAGTCGGCCAGGGCCATGGACAGAGTGCAGGAGGGGTGGGTTGTGTAGGAGCGTGGTGGAGTTTGGAGAGAGAGGGAGGGAGGGGGACAGAAAGAAAGAAAGAAAAGCTGGAAGAAGTAGGAGAGAGATGAAGATCAGGAGGAAGAGCAAGCCCAGAGGAGATGAGGAGGGCAGAGGCTTTGAAAGGCGAGGAGAAAGGGGAGGCAGCCAGGACTCTGTCAGGTTGAGCAGGCCTGCGAGTGGACTGAGAGGGAGAGAGGGTGATGTATACCCCCCCTCCTTCCACAGAGCAAGAACCTGCACTGTCCCTGACAGTGTCAGGCTATGGATGACAGGATATGGTAGACAGGTCCCTGTACCATGGCAACAAGAAGTCCAAGCTCCTGGTTAAATGGTTTTATTCAAAAATACAATCATTTCCATATATATGTCCATAGAATTACTCAGAGGCAAGAAAGCATCTAAGCAGCACATGTTTTCTTGATAAGAATAGAGACTTGAGGAAAGTACAACTCTAAATACCCACTCATTTCCCCCCTCCCAGCTAGACCACAGGTTTGCGCAGGAAAGGGTTTGGGAATGCATGAAAGTAAGCTGTAACATTTCAGACAGTACAAGGTCACTTCTGTGAGCTTCAACGAAATGAAATAACACAGCTGGATTCTCAGGCTGTTAGAGAAACGGAAGTGTTGGTTAGAGCATTTGCAAAATGAAAACAAGGTACAGCATTAGCAGTGGTTCAACACATAGAACAATGGCATGGAGGTAGGGGTACAGACATGACAGACGGCTTCCCAGAATCAAGGTCAGGTGTGCTGGCCACTGCCGGCGCCAGGGTTTCTGGTGCCTGTGGCCAGCCCAACATGCACGCGCATGCAGTGTGTGAGCATGCCCCGGACTGCGCGATCACGTCATCACGTTATGATGTCATCACACGGCAAAACCGGGCCCATTGGCTGGTGGGTGGCTGAGGCAGCGTGTGGAGGCTGCCTGCTTTCCGCACGCCACCCCGGCCACTTGCCGTGCCTGCCCCGCAGCTGCTGCACCCGGCCAGAGCGTGTGGCAGCGGCGGTGGCAGTGGTGCAGGGCTGGCCAGCTTGAAGCAGCTGTGGGGCAGGCATGCCAGCTCCATGGCGTGTGCCTCCACCCCGGCAGCCCCTCCAGCACCCCCTTCCGGTGCCCACAGCGGCCACCTCACCACCTCAATGGTGGCGCTGGCCCTGGTGCTGGCACCCAGCATAGTAGCGCTCATGGCAGAAGCTGACAGGTATGTTGCCAGTAAAATGGTCCAGTTCTTCTCTACCTTATGCAGGGATGCCTTCCTTCTAGCTGGGCATGTCCATTGTCTGAGTGTCCTAGCCAGTTCCCACAGTCCATGTGGAAACGACCTGTGCCTGTGTCAGCTGGCACCTGGGTCATCACCAGCCCCTCTGGCATGGGCTAGCTGGGCTTCTTTGAAGGTCGGGATTTTAAATGTTCAAAGTGAGGTAGTGTGCTATGTAGCATGACCAGTATAGTCTCTACTCCACCCTTCACTTGATAGACAGGCGTTAAGTGACTTTGAAAAGCAGTAATTCCAGCTGAGGCTTGAAGTAAACGGAGAAAATAGTAACTTTCATTAACTTTTTTTGATAAAATAGGGCTGTTTAGTAAAGAGGTTTAGAACAATATACAAGTATAACACAGAGAATTAGCTGGGCTAAGTTACAGTGTTTCAGTTAACAAAGTAGAAGAGCAGAGAGCAGTTTTCAACCAAACTTTGATCCCTGAGGCAAACTTTTGCTCTTCTCCCAACCTTAAGAATTTCACTATGTAAGTGTGAGCTCCTTCTGGAAATTCTAATAACTTAACCTTCTACCCCTGAAAACCAAACTATAAGAAAGCATAGTGTTTACCGAAATGCACTTGCTTTATCCCAAAAGCCAGGCTCTGAGATGTACAGAGTTGCCTGATAAAGGATTTTTTCCTGTCTCCTCTTCTGGAGGCACAAAAACTATCTAAAAACATTCACTACCTGCTTGCTATCAAAGTTGTCTCTGAGACATACAAGTCTTCTGAGGCAGGATCTCTCTAACCTAGCACTCTGGAGGCACAAACCCTATCTGACAAGCTGACAGAATTAGAGATTTTTCTCTAGCACTCACTCTGCCCTCTAGCTCCTTCAGCCATCCCTGGGCCCTGATTGGCTGTTACTTGCTCTGTGCACTCATCATATAGGAATACAGGGGACTGCTGCCTGACAGAAAGGGGCAGGGCCTTTGTCCATCAGTCACAGGTTTCTAATATCTGTTTGTTCCCATTGCCCACTGCTGGCTTCCATCTCCCTCCCTACTCCTGCAATGATGAAAAACATTACAGAAAATGCGCAGGATTTGCTCTTCCAACCTCTCCCCCAAGCCATCTTGGCTGCTTTAATTTGGGCAACTAGCCCTCCTTCCATGTCTTTTCTGCAGCAGCAGGATGGCTGTGCCTGTTGAAGATGGATTGCTTGCAGGGAGTTGGGAGTGGGGACTGCTAATGCTGTCACCAATATTGAGGAGTGTGGCTAATGGAATGGTTGTGACCCTGGGCTTCTATTTATAAGGCATGTTTAAGGTATCTTCAGAGGCTTCTTAATAAGTAGTAGGAGTTGTACCAAGTTTTTTAGAAGTTATTGAGGAAGTAACATGGATTGGGGGTGGATCCAAGGCAGAAGGCTAGAAATGATGTTTGATGCATAAGCAGTGATGCTTGCTTTGGTGAACCCATAATGAATGAAGGGGAGATATATGTGTTCCTCAGAGATGTATGTGCCAAGAGACACAACTGACTGTGGCTTTCTCTCTTGGGTGTAGTTCATGCTTCTAGATATCCTCTTTTCCATAATTTATTGTGCTCACTGAAACTTATTCTAAACCCAGCTCCTCTATATATCTTTCCAGGAAGAACCATTTGAGGGCCAATCTAGAGACTACAGCATGCACACATCTGACCTATGCACACCACCACCATTTTAAAGAGATCTAAAAATGCTGTGAGGACTTGATCCTGATTGGACATGCAGCATGGTGGGCTGAGGCACTCGTCTTCCCTGCCTTTTCAAGTTCTGAAACAGCTGCGGGGAGGGGGGGGTGCAGCTTTTTTGCCACTTGAAAAGGCATAGGGAGAGCAGAAACAAAAGCACCTTCGCCTCTTGCATTGTGGGCTGTTGGGGCCTTTGGGGCATTTTTAGATTTCTTTAAAATGGTGATGGCATCCATAAGTCAGACCTGTGGATGCCATCATATCTAGTTTGGCCCTGACAATAGTCATTTGAACATATTCTCCCGATGAAGGTAATGGAATGTTTCAGGAACTGCAAGTTTCACTAAATAACTGTACTTACTGGCTCTGACTCTTTTCAGGGTTTTGGTATGGCCTTCAGCCTTTTGAGTTTGTTCATCTCAGCAAGCACTCCTATGTATGTGGCAAACATGCATGCCTTATTATGTGTATATCAGCAGTTGGTTAATTCTCTAACATTAACTTAAACACATAGATAAATGTAAATATGTGACTAGCCACACTGTGATCTTTATATTTTAGACACATTGTAGGAAATACTTAACTGAAATTGCAGTTGAAATTCAGATTGTGTGTTATGTGCTGTTTTGTTGCTTCCTACTTCTGGGGACCCTATATATAAATTAATGGCCTTCAAATTATCCTTGCTCAGGTCTTGCAAACTAAAGGCTGTGGCTTCCTTTATTGAGTCAAGCCATCTCATTTTGGGTCTTCCTCTTTTTCTATTGCCTTCAACTTTTCCTATTATTATTGAATTTTCCAGAAAGTCTTGTCTTCTCATGATGTGACCAAAATACGATAGCTTCAGTTTCGTCATTATTGCTTCTAGGGAGAATTCAGACTTGATGTGATCTAGAACCCTCTTATTTGACTTTTTGACCATCCATGGCATCTATAAAACTTTCCTCCAGCACCACACTTAAAATGAATCAGTTTTCTTCCTGTCAGCTTTCTTCATTGTCCAACTTTCACATCCATACATAGTAATGGAGAATACCGTAGTTTGGATTATTTTGATCTTGGTCACCAGAGAGACATCCTTATCTTTAAGGATTTTTTTCTAGTTCCCTCACAGCTGCTCTTCCAAGTCTCAGTCTTCTTCTGATTTCTTAGTTGCACTCTCCTTTTTGTTTGATGATTGAGCCAAGGAAGAGAAAATCTTGAACAATTTCAGTTTCCTCATTGTTCACTATAAAATCGTGTAATTCCTCAGTAGTCATTACTTTTGTCTTCTTGATATTAAACTGTAACCCTGCTTTGGCACTCCTTTAACCTTCATCAGTAGTCATTTCAAAACTTCACTATTTTATTCCAGTAATGTAGTATCATCGGCGTATTTTAAATTGTTAATGTTCCTTCCACCAGTTTTCACTCCATCTTCATCTAAATCTAATCCAGTTTTCCTTATATGTTCTGAACAGAGAGATAGTATACATCCTTTTCTGACAACCATTAGGAACCATTTTGTTTCTCCATATTCTGTCCTAACAGTAGCCTCTTGTCCAGAGTACAGGTTACATATAAACACAACCAGATGTTGTAGCATATCCACATCTGTAGCTTTTCATGATCCACACAGTTGAAAGCTTTGCTATAATCTGTAAAACAAACTAAATTCAGATCAGCAGAATGTAAATATATCAAGATGGATCCTACCACTCTCCTGAACAAAGTGTGTCACTTTCCTCTAACTTAAGAAGCTCTTCTGTCTTCTTCCAGTGGAAATGCTGCTTGAAGGATGGTTAGATCAAATGGAACAATTTCTCTCTCAGGCGTATCAAAACCTCAGCATAAATTTAAAAGTATTGCATATATATGTTTGTTCACTTTCTCTTCTTTTCTAGATATCTCAAAGTCCCAGAATGACATGACAGTTGACAAATATCTTCTAACAGCAGATTATGGGCAGGAGATGGAACTAAGGAAGGAAAGGAGGAGTCAGTCTGATACTGCCATTGATATTGCAACCAGGGTATTTGCACATATTTTAAAGGGCAAAGTGAATGTATCCAGTGAACTTAGCATTCTGTGCTGAAAGCAATACTAGATTCTGCAAGCAGAAAACACAACAGATCTTGAGAACGGAATAAATTACTGAAACTCCTAGTATGCTCAAAGTATAATATGTTCTTAGTTTAACTAATATGTTTTGTATGACTGGGAATTCTGTTATGTAGATTTTTTCCTGCTAAGAGAAGGAGTGTTGATAGGAAGTCACAGTGTGCATACAAGAATTCCCTGCACATGTGGAATGCCCTGTTATCTTTAACAGAACGAGTACACGTAGGTCACTGCCTTCCAGCATTGTGATCAGAGCCATCTTTTGGAGTGGAAGTTTTCATATATGAGTGGAGTTCTTGCACCTGCTGAATATTGTTGGGTTGGGTCCACTGTCTTAATGAAATAAACACGCAAATGGAGGAAAATTTATTTACAGGTAAAACTTGCCCCAAGTCTTCAGCGACTTATAAGTGGAGCACAAGATGGCAATGGAATTGCTCCTGAGAGGAATTGTCTTCAAAAGGTTGTTTCATCCAGTCCCCTAAGTAGCATATTTTCTGCAGGCATAAAACGAGTAAGTGCTGATCCTGTTTTCATCCTATGTTTCCATCCCTGAGCAGAGGGAAAGATTCTTAAATATATTCCTGAAATAGATTACTGAACATAAATATTCACTCATGCTACTTATGGTCAAACCGTGGAAAATTCCCTCCACCAAGAATATACTCCGTTTCACAAAACACCATAGACTGACCTTTCTACAGTTCCTGTCAAAAGGTGGAAACTATTAACCGATGGAAGCAAAAGTGCTAAAAACATGCTCAGTCTTATGAAGTTAAGATATCTGTGGTGTTTCAAGGCTGTAAGACTATACATCACACAGGAGTGTAGTCTAAAGAAGGATAAATGAATAGTGGCTTTGACATTGGATCTATTCTTGTCTTTTTACAGGGCAGTTTGTATAGCCTAAACAGCACATGCAGTGAAGCTGGCAATTTTGAGGAAGCTGATGTCAGTGGTGAAATAGAATTTGCCATCAGATATAATTTCAAATCTAGCATGTTAGAAATATTCATCAAGGCCTGCAAGAATTTGGCTTATGGAGAAGAGAGGAAGAAAAAGTGCAATCCGTAAGTTTATTTTGTTTTGTGCATGGAAACAAAGGCAGCTATTTCTTTAGTCTACAGGGACTAATGTGTGTCACAAATCAATTTAAATCATCATTAACTACCAGCTAGATGGGGATATACTTGCAGAAATTTATTTTGCTGCAAACATTTACTGGCCAGAAGGGGGCAAAAGACTGAGTTGTTTAGGAAGAAACCAAGTTAATAGATGGTACTTCCTTAGAAAGATTTTTAAAGCAGTCTTTTTAAGGATAATTGAAGCATGAAGAGATTTGTATTCTGATCCTATTTGTTTTATTTGGAAGTAATTCCCACTGTGTTCATAGGAGTTTATTCCAAGTTCATAAAGGTTTATCCCCAAGTAAATGTACATAAGATCCAACCTTAATTTCAAAATATTAATAATAAATTCAATTGACATTAACTATTATTAACTTAGTAATAGGGGTGTGCACCAAAGCAATTTTTTTGTTTAATTCAGATTTTGATATCAGGAATACCATAAATATTTGGTATCCCTGATATCTGAGTCAGATTCTCTAAACCAGTTTGGTAAAATTAGAGAATCCCAAATATATCCGGCCATTATTCCCTATGTTCCTCACAAGCAGAACAGCAAGCAACTCTTAACAGCAAAACTAAAACACCTTTGCCAAAAGAAAAGCCATTATTAAACTTTATCTAAGAAAAACCTTGCTCCTTCCTCCTTTGTCAACCCCCCCCCCCCCGCTCCAAACAGGGAAAAACCCCAATGAGTCTTAGTACTCTCAAACCAGATGATGTCAGATCAGGTGGACCTCCTCAGAAGGCAGCTCCTCAGGTCTTCCTTCAGTCAGGCA
Organism: Eublepharis macularius; assembly: GCF_028583425.1. Lineage (NCBI taxonomy): Eukaryota > Metazoa > Chordata > Lepidosauria > Squamata > Eublepharidae > Eublepharis > Eublepharis macularius. The sequence goes on from NC_072790.1 coordinate 134,953,463, forward strand.
GGCAGGCAGGCAGGCAGGCAGGCAGGCAGGCAGCAGCAGTAAGATCCTGGCAGCAGCAGTAAGGTAAATCCAGTAGTGGTATCCCAAATGCCTTTCTCACTGAGACCCAAGATGGATTACACAGTGCAATCCAATAAAATCAACAGCTAGGACATTCAGTGAACAAACATAATAGGGTGTGGAATGTAGAAAATTGAAAAACATCATAAATTTGAACATGGAGATGAAACATTGTTGAAACAAAGCATAAATAATTAAATATCATGTGTGGTAGACATTCAAGGAAACGAGGAAATATTGGATAGAAATACATGAACAAGTTCAAAAGATATTAAAGTTTCACTTTGCATTGAATCCTAGAAATATGTTATTAAATATCTTACCAAGTAATATCATAAAAATAAACAGTGAACTATTTAAATATATGGTGACAGAAGCAAAAGTAGTATATGCAGCAAAATAGAAGGCAGAATTCTGTGTAGATTTGACAGAATGGATGAATAAGTTATATGAATGTGCATCAATGGCAAAATTAACATCTTATATACATAATAGGCCAATCCTAGAATTTCAGGAAAAATGGAAAGCTTTTTTGATTATGTAGCTGAAAATTAAGAATAACTAAGAAGAACAATTATCAGAAAATAGCTATCAAATCTGTAATGTAAAATGTTGAATATAGATTGTTGAATTTAAATGAATACAAGCAAGTATCATATTTCACAGAAAGTGTTTTGGGGGGGAAATGATGAAGGGGATGGTGGGAGAAATAGTCTGTGGTTGATATATTCTGTTATATATAACTTTTTCTGATTTACACAACTATGTTATATAATCCCTTCTTTTCTGTATCTCTTTTATTATTATTGTTTTTCAAAATAAAAATATTTTTTTAAAAATCAGGGAAAAGAGTACATGGAAAGAAAACAACAACAGTCTAGCTATCTTTCTAGTTCTGATATACTCCACCTTGTTTCTTTGTCCCCTTCTCTTTCTCTCTCTCTGACCCCTTGCATATGTGCAGGATAGTATGAACTATCTCCAATATATTGATTAGCCAATAGTCAATCTTAGGGTTACCTCATGAAGAATAAAACCTCCCCCATTTTGGTGGGAAGAGTCTACACCTAATTGGTTTTATGCTAAACTTGTCAATCAGCTTACAGAAACTTCACCTTAACCCTTTCATGACTGAAGGGATGACACTCGCAAAACCCAACAATCCCTCATTAAGAAAGATTAATTTCATTTCATTCTAACTCAACAAGATATTCCCAAAATTTTAGGGCATTTCTGAGGAGCAAGTGAGGAGGGGAATGTTAGACTTACTAATGATTGTCACTTAAATGTAAGTATATCTGGATATGTGAAGAAGGGACCTCTGACTCTTGAAAGATCATATCCTGAAAATCTTGTTGGTCTCTAAGGTGCCACTGGACTCAAACCCTGCTATGGCTGGATAGGCACTCTTAAGCTCGAGTTCTGTTCTTTGGATCACACAGCTTCTGGAGGGGGTGAGGATTTTAAAGAAATCACATGATTCTGACATTAGTACTGGTGGGGAAGTATCATTACTTACACTCCCCCAACAGAAACCTATGACAGCCACTCACACAACTACATTCCACAGAGTAAGTGTAATGCCAGTGACAGTGGAGGAAATGTTGCATTTTGAATGCTCACAAACTGATATATCTCTAGAAGGTTGAAGGAAAATATGAAACATTTTTGCAATAAATGATAAACTAATAGGGTAGGTAGGTCTAGAAGGCTGGGTGAACAAAAGAAAAGAAATGAAAAACCAATGAATGTTGCATAGATTAATGAGTAACAAACATTTGCTTTAATTCCTTCTTTCCTTCCAACTGCTCTTAACTGCTGTCTCCATCTCTATTTGCAAGGTATATCAAGACATATTTGCTACCTGATAAATCACCTCAAAGTAAACGGAAGACGTCTATCAAAAAGAACACAGTTGATCCAACTTTCCATGAAACATTAAAGGTACATTGCAGCAATAGTCATAATACAGATATCTCCCTCCCCACATTTTCTATTTCTCACAAAGCAAAATTCTCTTTGACATTTTGGGAAACTTCTAGTGAAGTAAGATCTCTTAAAGGCATATTTGGGCCATTTTATGTCTAGGACAGCCAAATCAAAGTAGCTCTTAAGAAACAGCAGACGCAATCAAAATAAGGAGCATCTTAGAACAGCTCCATCAAACCAGACAGTATCCATTTGTGGTGGTCTTGCCCCAAGATCCAATCATTCTGGGACTTAATTTCAAGGAAAATTAAGGAGATTACAGATTATGAACTGCTCATGACTCCAGAATCAATTTTGCTGGATCTTTGGGAAGACCCTGCCATACCAAAGGTGCAGAAAAATTTAATATTTATGTTACTTGCTGCTGCAAAAATGCTTCTAGCAGCACACTGGAAATCAGACAAGCTTCCGAAGCTACAACAGTGGGTTCGGAAAGTATGGGATATTTTTACTATGGAAAAAATAGCGGACCACCTTCATTCTATCTATAAACCACAGTATCAGTCATCATTCTTTACACAATGGTTGCCCTTTTTGAATTACTTACACAATACTAATCAACTGCCTAATGCTGACATCAATACTTTTAGCTTATTAGCTATATTATGAGAATATCTCCTCACTGTTCCCCCTTGCACTGTTTTTGTAGTCTATTACATTGGCTTTGTTATTGTTATTGACCGTTCCAAGGTTTGTTTCTTGTATTATTGTTATGTGTATTTATGAATATTGTAAAATGAAAAATAGTTAAAAAAAAAACAAGACAGTAGGAAGGCAGTGCTACCTCTTCTTTCTGTAAAGAAATGGAATGTAGCTTGAATGATGTTACGGCCATATGTTCCTAGAATGTGTTATCTAAACAATGCAAAGCCTGTCCAGAACAAGCTTATACACATGGGTTGTTTATATTACCAAGGATAGTTTCCATGAGCTCTTTCATTCATTCATGAACTTTTTACAAGAAGAGTGTCTCATGCAGTGTTAATATATGAATCATGCGTAGCTGTTAAGCCAATAGAAGTTAATATCCACTGTATAAGCTTCCTCTTCTTAATGCCAGCATGTCATTCATCACTGTTTACAATGGTCTGTTTAAATATGATGTTTCAGTTGTTACATTAAAAGGCAGTGGAAGATGTCAGTACTGATGGCTATACAGAATTCAGGGAGGTTCATCTTTATTTCATAGACCGGAAACTGTATTTGAAGATCTTGCAAAACTTTCAGAAGTTTTATTTGCTTAACTTCCTGCCCAGTAGATAGTTGGTGGTGAGTATTCATTGAGCCATCACGATGGAGTGACAAGGTCAGAATGGAGCTCAGGGCTCTATTTCATAACCGAGTTATGAAAGGCAGTTTCACCAACTGTAGCTGAAATTACTTGACCCTGCATGACAAGTCACCTGCTGAAATTTCCTCTTCTGCACAACTTGAAAAAGAACAGGTGTCCTCTCTGCCTTTGCATCTGATCACTCTATCTAAACCACCAAAACAGATAATCAGAGGCTTCAGCATTAACCCAATGATATATAGGCAGTGTGCTGTTTTTTGACCAGTGCAGTATCTCAGTATTATGGGAGTCATAACAATCAGAATGCTGCTAGATTAGAAATCATTCCTTGCAGCAACAGTAGCAGGAAGTAATTTTTGTGGCAGGGGTTTTGGGACATCACTGCTGCTTGTTGTGGAAATTTTGTGGGGGACCCCTCCTCCTTTCTCCATCCGTGGGTCCCCGTGATCAGTACCTTGGTTGTGTGTTCTGGGTGCGCCACTTACCAAGGCTTGTGTGTGTGTGTGTGTGCCACCTTAACCTCTACTTGCTTTCCCTATTGCTGATCTGCGTTACTGACGTAGACAAACACCTCTGTACAGACAAGATCTTAACCAGTACCAAAGGTTTATTTTAGAAACGAAGTGTTACATACACAGACATACAAGCATGCAATTAGTAGTATTATAACCTATATTCCTTATAGAAACCTAAGGAGAGTGCTTAACCTTAATAATATAAAACCTTAAGCAAACCTTGTAACAGTTCTATAGTAAAAATCCTTATGCAGTCCTAATGAAAAAATCCTTATAACAACCTATAAGCATGCAATTAAAATAGTTCTATAATGCAAATCCTTATACCTAAAAATAAGCAAGCATAAAAACCCTATAGCAAAATCCCAATCCCAAAGGAGATCTCCTGGTTTACCTATTGGAAACCCCTGGACCAAAGACAGGTCGGTGGTTGTTGTGGGTTTTCCGGGCTGTATTGCCGTGGTCTTGGCATTGTCGTTTCTGACGTTTCTCAAGAAACAGACACACATGAGATGAAGCGCCTTAGGAAGTTGCTTTTTAGGCCAGGACTGGTGCTATGCTATGGGTTTGGGTCCAGACTGATCCAAACTTCCAAAATTCTTACCACACTGCTTAGGTGCAATGATATCCTAATCCCAGTGGATTAGCAAATAAACTACAAATCTTATCCCACTTTAATTTGTGGGATGATTGGTGCTCTGCTGAACTGCTGATCATCCCATAATTGCGTGATCTGGGGACGCTTTTCAAGAAGTTGTTGGGTCTTATGCATAACTCTGCACCTTTCTAGGGACGGTCATCTACAATAGTTTGTCATAGATCCAGAGGAGTTAGCCGTGTTAGTCTGTAGTAGCAAAATCAAAAAGAGTCCAGTAGCACCTTTTCGGGGATCACAGTTCTCTTTGTCAGATGCAGCTGGCAGGGAGAGCTGTGATCATCGAAGGCTTATACTACATAGGAATTGGATACTTACAAATGAATATGGCAAACTGACTGCACACCAAAAGGAGATGTTTACATTTCCAAGCAAAGGAATGTTTTGACTGCCTCCACGCTAATTGCATTCTGTCTCCTTGTGATATATGTCACCTTCTCTCTCCCCTCTCATCCCTCCTCTTCTGTATTTGACCAGTTCGGATCATGCATCTGATGAAGAGAACTTGATTCTCGAAAGCTTATGCTACAATAAAATTGGTTAGTCTTAAAGGTGCTACTGGACTCTTTTTAATAGTTTGTCAGATACTGTTGTTCTCCTTTTGTTCTCAGTGAGATAAGAAAATATATATTCAGCATACCTTTTTAAAATTACTTTGCATGTAGGTGAAACTGTACAAGTCTTCAAATTGTAGAGCTTTAAAAAAGCTCCATCAACAGTCTGATCACAAAAATGGCATGGGGAAAAAAGGCTTGTCCCCTTCCCTTGTGTCATGATGACCCTGATTCAAGCTGGTGCCCACATGAGTGCAAGCAGTGGGTGGAAGATCTGAAAATGGATCTGCTATTATCATGCCTAGTTTGACCCTGAGTTGGCTAAACAGTTTGATTTGCTCTAGGGTGCACTGAATTCACATAAAGCAATAGTGAGGCCCAACAAGCTGTTGAAGTGTTTTCCTTCTAGAGTTGATCCTGTTTGTAATGTAGTTTATTGTACTGTCAGGGCAGGGGGAAGACTGGATTTCATTCTGTTGTGACATGCTGTAGATCTAGTTGGAGAAAAGGTATGGTTAATAGAAATTAATTAATTATATTACATGCAAGATTTCTTATGATTCTTATACTAGCTCCATTTATCTTTACAGTACAAGATTGAATACTCTCAGCTGGAAATGCGACAACTTCAGGTGTCTGCCTGGCACTCTGGAACTTTCAGACACCGAGTATTCCTTGGAGAAGTGGTCATATCATTTGAATCTTGGAATTTTGAAGACAAGTCAACTCAGTTGCTTAGTTGGTATCAACTCAAAGCAAAGGTGACTTGGGCTTTATTTAAAAACTGCAAACTTTAATTTTCCAGTTTCTTATTTTTTTAATGGCATGTGGCTAAATGTGTACAATAGTTAATTAATTAAAAACATTTATGTGCTGCCTTTCCATTCAAATTCTGTCCATAAATATGTTTGAAGCATATGAGTGATTATAAATCAGAACCATGATAGAACTTGCATTCACTTCTCATGCACATCATTTGGTTAACCCTCCTACGGCACACACATTATGGGGTACTGCAATTTGAAAAATTAGAGGTGCTTTGGGGGATTAAAATGGACCATTCTGAAGTCTTTAGCCAGGACTTGACAACAAGCCCCACTGTGACGTATTTGCTATTTTCTTCTCAGCCCTAAATGCTTTAAAGTAGTAGATACTCATTTTTATTAAATAAATTAATTAGGAGCTGGGAGACAAGGTGCACTAGTGCTAGAAGTAGGTTAAAAGAATGCAGTTTTTAGCCTTTTTGTTTCAGGTGGGTAGCTGTGTTGGTCTGCAAAAGAGCAAGATTTGGGTCCAGTAGCACCTTAAGGATCAACTAGATACCCTGGATGGTCTTTAAGGTGCTACTGGACCGAAATCTTACTCTTACCTTTCTGTGGCAACACAGGCATGGCAATAAGTATATGAAAAGGGCAGATGGTGATGAGATAGTGTTGGAGTAGAGGTGTGTGTTTGGATATATCAAAAGCTGAACATAAACCCAAAATTAAACCCCAGTTCAGGGATATCCAAAATGACACCCCCACCCCAACTCCAAAATTCTGAGAAAACATTTCATCTCTTGGAATTTCAGGAGTGTCTCTTGAGATGCCAAGAGCCCAAAGGAAGAGGGAGGAAGCTGGCTTTACCAAAGAGCTGTTGTGCAGCACCTCCCTCCCTTTAACTATTGAAGAGCCATTATGTCCTATAGGTAGACATAGCCTCTGTACTGCCCATAGGAGAAATGGGTAGTATACCTAGCCTCCCAGGTCTACTCAATCAACTGTTAGACAGGATCGCCAGCCCCTTTAAATTTTAAAGGGCCATTATTTTATGTGGAAGTAGACCTGTCTTCAGAGGCCAGGTCTTCCCATAGAAAATAATGGCCCTTTGAAACTTAAAGGAAAGGACCAAACAGCTGTTTGGTAAGGCCAGCTTCCTCTCTTCTTCCTTCACTGCTCCTGCTGCCTCTGGGGAGGTAATTGCTAAAATGGTTGTGAATTTTCAGGACACCTTCCCCATTCCTAAAAGTAATCCTGAAACAGTAAAGAAAGTCCCCAAAACTGGGAATAACAGAAAACATCCCCCCCCTGAAATCCATATCTGAAATTAATACAATTTTTTTGAAGTGCACACTCCTGGTTGGGAGGCAGAGGTATCTAAGTATGGGTAGAAAGAATACATTATTTATTTTATTTTATTTATTTTATTTGATTTATACCCTGCCCTCCCCACGAATGGGCTCAAGGTGGTTCACAACATCCATAAAATACAATTAATTAATCATAAAACTATAAAATCAGTAACAATTTTAAAACAGTCAAAATAATCCATGCGCCTTATCCATAGGCTACTTAAATAAACAGTTGGGAGTCTGTATATATGCATACATATGAGCATAGTACATGGCTGAGGGCAGTCCCAGAAAAAGTGGTAGTCTTAGGTGGAAGAGTGGGGACACCTGCTGGTCCTCAGTCAAAGGCCTGGCGGAACATCTCTGTTTTACAGACCCTGCAGAACTGCAACAGGTGTCAGAGGGCCCAGATCTCCAGTGGGAGAGTGTTCCACCAGGCCGGGGCCAGGGCCAGACGGATGTCCTTCGGGCCAGGGATCACCAGGAATTGCTTGTCTGCAGAGTGCAACACTCTGCAGAGGATGTAATGGGAGAGGCAGTCCCGCAGGTATGCAGGTCCCAGTCCATGAAGGGCTTTAAACACCAAGGTTAACACCTTTACAGGATGGATAGCAAATTGTAAAGTCAGTGGAAGTTGTAAGGTATCTTTTGGGCCTTGAAACTGAGTTTAGATAAAAGACAATTATTGGGATTCCCAGTCTGACCTAGATTGAAGTCTACTAGCATTCTAGTTTGATAGGTAGATCAGAGAAAGATGAGTTTAGACCAATTATGCAGATAATTGTCTCACATAATTGCTGTAATTACCACAGATAAACTTCCATTCTTGGATTTTTCTCTCTCTCGATAACAGCCACCTCTGCTGATCATGGGAATAAATCATGAGAGGAGGGGAGTGGCATGGAATGTTCATAAGTTTTCATGTGTGTTCCTCTCAACTTTGGTTCAGGCTGAACAGTCAGAAGATAACATGATTAACTACAGTGGAGAACTTCTGGTACGTGCAAAGCTGATTTCACCTTCCCTTTGTAACAACTCTGAATATGAAGATCAGATGAAAGAAAATAGAAAACACTGTATGTATTAATTTTACTGTTAATATTCTGGAATGATCTGTGTAAAGCCTTTAAAAGGCAAAATCACTGTTTGTTCAAGGTCTTATACAGTCTTGAATCTTCCATTGTGGAAAAATAGGAAATGACTGTATAAAACAGGTAGGCTAGTAATAGGTTTCTAGTCCTCCTGTCCCTTCTCCCTTCCTTTGCTGAAAGTTTTATGCCACATTCACTTTAGAGCTTTAGTTAGCTACATAAAAGTGACAGCAACAGCTTGGTTGCAGGATTGTGGCACTCTCTTTTCTTTGCATTATTAGATCCCCTTCTTACAAATGGCAGATGAGGTGGCAAACTTGTGTTTGGACTATACCACTTCTAAGTACAAGTAAGGATTCCATGATGTTTGTCCATATAAAATGTTCCCCACATATTTGAAACTGGACATGTTAATTTTCTTTGTGTAGGGATTCTTTGTAAAGAGGAAAACTCTTACACCTGCAGTCAGAAGTAGTATAGTCCAGACACAGGTTTAACATTTTATTATTTTTTTGTGAGTATTAGGCCTTGGTCTCTTTCTCCAGCTGTATTTTTTAAAAATTTCTTCCTCTGCTTCCCCATCAAATCCTCAGTACGTTAGGCTTTGAGCTCAGTAGCTTTTAGCATGGTGTAACCTCCCTGCCCCACCTATCTCTACTGTTCTTGTTTAATTAGAAAGCAAACAAGGTGAATTATTAAATAATATATATAAAGATCTAGAAGAGTAGCCCTGGAAAATATAAACATTCCATGGTACCTTTAGGTTGCAGTCAGTATTTGAGTCTTGGATAGGGGTAATTCTCTGAATCTAACAGTTTGACATACACATTCTGTCTCCTATACTCTAGTGTTAGGCACATCAGAACTTTCCACATTTTTAAAAAAGGGAATAGGATTGCCATAGAACCTCTTGCATAATGCTCTTTATTATGATTTGGATGCTAGAAGTTCTACAGGTCCCCAGAACATGGCTAAGCCTACCATTAGGCAGAATAAGGTGGCCACTTTATGTGGCAAACTTTGGATGCTGTTAAGGGGCATCAAATGAGTTAGTATGCTTATTACTAGGAGTTCATGTAGAACTGTAACTGCTTCTACATGGGGATTTTTCCCACATGGACGGCCGGAATCTTCCACTGTAAAGGGGAGCATCCAAATGACATCATGCCCAATCTGTGCACAATTCATCCGGACCCCATTTTCCCACCTTTTACTCCAGAGAAAATATATTTTCTCTGAAGTAAAGGGAAAACTGCAGGGTGGCTGTTGGTGTAGTGTCCAACTGGATGCTCACCCACAGCTGTTAAGGGAAGGAGGGCAGAACTAAGCTGTACCTTCAAGATGGCTGTGCACTGCATTGCCCTTCTTCCCCAGCCCTTTAAAGAGCTTTTTTCTTGTTTCTTAATGAGCCGTTCTGTAACAGTACAGGTGGCTGGGATGGTGTGTGTGTGTGTGTGTGTGTTGTAGGCTGTGTGGGGCTCCAGAGCAGTGGGCAGGTGTGAAGGGGGGTGGTAGCGAAGCAAGTACTGTGAGAATGGGGCATGTAGATGCTGTTCCTGTGCCACTTGCTGCTGCTATGGAGGAGGGGAAGGGTGTTTTCACATCTCGGCATATGCTTTTGGGTTTTCTGCTTGTGTAATGGATCAGTTTGTGTCTAGAAGATGTCACATCATCTTTTGTCATCTTTACATGAATCCATTGCCCAAAGACATACACAACTAATGATTAGTGTGATTTTTGGAAAGTTGCTGAAGGGACAGCACCTAGAAATGTTACCCTAAACATTTTCTAGCCTTTATCCATCTTACAGTTTAAGCAGTGTTTCCTCTTGCAGCGACAGAAGACAAAACATATCCTGGTTACCAGCTCCATCTTATAGTACTTGAGGCCAAAAATTTGCCAGCGATAAGACCTGACGGCCTACTGAATTCATTTGTTAAAAGGTATGGTTGACAATGTTTATGTTAAACTTATCTCAGTATGAGAAGTGTTTTTAAGTTTAAAAGAATGCTTCATACTTTTGGTTGGGATTCCAAAAGCTGGGAGAATAATGGTCCATTTGTATAAGGTGCCATTTCTGCAGCATCTCACCCTTTTGATTTTTATCTTACAATACAATAACAAGCTAGAACAAGAAATAAGACAAAGCAAACAGTCAAATAATACAAATAGATGAGACAGGCCGCTTCTACACATCCTTAATGGGATAGCCTGTCAATGGAACTCTGGCGGGTTATCTCACTCATTACACACGTCATCGTTTCCCATGTGCAAGCGGGTCATAATGATCCTGGTTTTTAAGCGTTTTTTGTGAGATCTGTTTTGGTCTGTGTTTATTTTTGATGCAGGTTTTCTGTGCAATTATCCTACCATATCAATGCATGTGGAGGCAAATCTCTAATCCCTCCTCTCCCCATTACCTCTCCTTTAAACATCACACATGTGTCTGGCTTGCATGCACGATCTTATAATCCCCCCCTTTAAACTTTTTTATTGGTCTTTGTACTATTACAGTATCTATCTATACAAAGGGAATCATACTGCAGTGCTTGCTACATAGGATCGCTCAGCAATCAGACTATCAGTCTAGGAACAACATTGAGAATGGAATGCCATTTATGATTTTATTTTAAACTAGCAATAAGACCCATTGTTTGAGAAAATACAATAAGCCCTAGCAGTGCTCCCCACCCCCGCCACGCCTCCCCCTGAGGCATCAGTTGAGGGAGGGGGATCAGAGAAGAGATGGGGGGCTCTCTTTGGCTCCTTGGCCACCACTTGGCTTGTGTGCAGCCCTTCCAAGGCCCTGTGGAGGCGGCAGGGAGCCCTGCCCCCCTGGCTGCTGCAGGACCTTGGAAGGGCCTCGTTGCCGCACTGAGCCTTTCTGGGCCTCTGGAAGCCCAAAGGAGGCAGCAGGGAGGCAAACTGTGTTGCCCCCCACTTGCTTCTTATCCCTGCATACTGTGCCTGCATGGGGATAAGGAGTGAGTGGTCAGGAACGTAGTTTGCCTTTTATATAGTAGGATATGGAACAGTGCAATCACACTACTTGCATATTTATGAAACACTTGCATTTAAAACTTTGAGTGGGAAATCAATGGTAGAGAACAGAGTACTATGCATGCCCAGTTTCTACAGAAGCTAAAAAACAGGACAACAGTATAGTGCAATCCCACATGCGCTCAAAAAAAAAAAAAAAAAAAGGAAAGTTGGGCGGGAATGCGCCAACGTCACATGTGGCAGAACATGCAAGAGATTCCGCCAATTCCTACTTCCTAGTCCAGCTATTGCATTGTTCCTGGGGACCCCCCCCCCCCATTCTTAAGAGTAGTGCTTGAGGGGGACAGAAGACTGCAGTAGGAAGATGGAGTTGGCAGAAATTCCCGTATGTACACACATTTGTTCTGTTTACAGTCCCTTGTATACGAGTCTGCTGTGCCTTTATGAGTTGTACAATGAGCAGAAGTGTAGCTTCCTCCTCAGTCTATTTCCATGTTAGGTAAAGCTTTACCTGCTAACAATCTGCTGGTCTTGCAGCCCTTAAAGTTCCAAAACATCTGTCAAGAACAGTGTGAGTCCTAATTGTATTCTCACCAGAACAGTACCTTTGAGAGCAGGGAGTTGATCAGTTGCTTGGTAGTTTTCAGTCAGACAACAGGAGCAGCAATATTGGTCACTACCAATTGCACTGTAGTATGAGGGTTGGGAGGGGCTGGGTTCAAATCTTACTCAACAATGAAGCTTACCAGGTTACCTAAGCCAGTAACTTTCCCTTTTAACTATGTATCTGAATGAAAATAGAATGGAGTCTAGGAGATTTATCAGAATACATTAAAAGATAAGGCTATCAAAAATTCAAAATAAAACTAAAGAACCAATGAAAGGTATTTCATACTGCTTTGGTATAGCTATATTAACCTGTCTTGAAACACAGTATCATGGTACCTGAATGAGTAATGAATTTGCAAGAGGCACAGGCTACAGCCTGACGTCTTCATCTATGCTACAAAGCTCATACTACAATAAAATATACCTGTCCTCAATGCCACGCCTTTTTTGTTCTGTCAAACGAGCACAATCCAACCTGTATTAAGTACTTTTTAATCCCATTGCTTTCAATAGGAAAGTGCTACTTGTGTGCTCAGTGCTCCTATTGAAGTCAAGGAGACTTTCTGAATCTCTGACTTTGGTTAGGTTGTGCCCTAACTTTCTCCTGATCTGAAACTCACTGCATGGTTTGTAAATCTCTTTATGGAAGCTGCCTTTGCATCCTGGGACGACGTGACATGAAACAAAGGACTCCTGTGCTGAAGAAACAAGCCCATCCACATTGGAAACACTTGTTTGTCTTCAGTGGGGTTACCACATCTCAGCTGCAGCAGTCTTGTCTGGACTTAACAGTCTGGGATCAATCGACTTTTGGCTTACGCAATCAGTTCTTGGGTGGAGCAAGGCTTGGAACAAGTAAGTTATTGACCCCCCTCCCTATCTCACGTGTTGAGAAACAGATATAATGAATACCACACACACACCACAGCAATGTTGCAACTGGCATAGCACAGGGAGAGAATGCGTTGCCAGCCAGGAAGGCTCCTGTTGTTCCAAGTATCTCATCCATAAATTCATAGGTTTTCAGATTCTCCCCCTGCTTCCCACTCTAAGGATTACTTGAGATAAGAATTTGAAAAAGGCTCAGTATTAATTAAATACAAGAAGGGCCCTGTAAGGACTCACAGGGAAAGAAAATCCCATTTTAATTTTATTAATTTATTGAGAGTATTTATACTCCACCATTCTCACTGAAACATAAGGCATCTTACACAATGGAAGTCAATTTGAAAACCAGCAAAAATCTAAATTAGAGCTGAAACACTGGTGAAACAAAACAATTTAACACGACATATTAAACAATACCTGGCTTGCCTCTACCGCCTGCCAGGCATTGGGCTCACCATCCCCACCCTTGTTGCCTCCTCCTGGTGGCTGCTGTGGTTTTATGCACCATTGTGGTGCTATGGCAGCCCAAAATACCACCTGAACTTTGATGCTTTTGGAAGGAGAGTGATAGCCACATTGCTCCTAATACACTTAACTCCCAAATTAGCTTTTTTTTAAAAAAGTAAACTGCAGGTTCCCCATGTTTGCAGACCTCTAAAAGTGTAGCTGTGGCTGGAACCCTTGTGCCAATTTACCTATCCACATGAGGCTTAGTCCTTAGCTGTTAAGATTATAGGGGTTAGCTTTAAATCCTGTCTTTTGCAGAGTTGGTTGCCTATGTCTTCTTAAATCCCATGTTTTAATTTTCATAATAAAATGACCAGCATGCATATATTGGTTGAGAGTATTTAAAGTGTTGCTCAAACAGTACAACACAGTAGAATAGGCAATATTGTTTATCTCTGTACTGCAGATGGAGATTGAGAACAGCTTGCTTAAGGCTGTTTACTGAATTTGTAATTCAAAATAAGAGAACTTGAGCTCTGGCTCTTAGCTACCATACCAGCATGGTTCCGGGGTAAAATGAAGAATTACAGTCAATAGAAGGATAATTTCTACTTTTCCCAAACCACTTTTAATAGTAACTTTGTTTTAGTAGTTAAATGACTCGATGGACCAGAAGAACTAAAATAAACTTCAAGGCATATAATTTGAAATCGTGTTTTGATAGGTTGGAGAATGTAAAATAACCAAAGCATTTTTAAGGTTCAAGTAGTTGGTTAGGAATGGTACACATGCCCTGATGTGCCCAATGTAATCTACCACCTATTTTGGCAGTTTATACCATGGTGGTTTGGATAAAATTAAAGCAAAGTATTGTACAGACTCACTACCACCTAAGAGTGCAGAATTCATTATACTGAAAAAAACAGTAACAACATTAATGCTTCTAAAGGAACATGTAAATCTGTCCAGCCTTATAGTCTTATGCAGAAAGGGCCAATTTTAGTTCTAAGATAATCAAACTATCCTGCTGGGTGTTCCCAAGATAAGAACTAATTGTCAAAGCTTATGACAAATACAGTGGATTCAGCTGGCAACACTTCCTTCCCCTCTCATACACAAGAAGAGGAAGTAGAGTCATTGTTCCTGTTGCTCTGTTTATAAATATACCCCCAAGGAGAGGCTGCCTGACCACCACAACCCCACAGTAGAAGTAATGTATGAACTGGGGTATCCATGGCAATGCTTGAATTCTTCAACAGCCACACTTGCATGGTATTATTTTTTCTCCTCTGAAAAATGGGGCAGGGCAGGCTGGGATAGGATAGAAATTATATAATGGGCCTCCTGGGCATCAGTTCTTGCATTTATAGACTACCTCCCCTGGAGGCTGCATTCCTTGAAGGATTTTGAAATGGATGAATCTCCAGCATGTGGGTCCCCAATATCCCCTAGAAGCAAAAAAGTTTGGGTAAACCTAGATGGCAGCCCAGCCTAGACAACTATTAACAAATGTGGATACTTGGCCTCCTGGCTAAGCAACAACATGTACTAGGATGGAGTTAGAGGGGAACTTTAGCTTCTCCTAACACCACTCGGCATTTGCTTTCAGAGGCCAGTGTCAGAGACAGAGAACCACTGGTCTAGTGGTTGCAGGCTGTATTCTCCAGTGGTCCTAGAAGTGGGGCAGTCCATACTCTTGGGATATAGCTCCTCCTCTCTGAAAGCAGGGTCAGTCAGCTGATATCGATCCTGGAGGAGATGGGCTTTTCCCTGGAATTGCCAGTCTTTCTGGCCTTGCCATCTGAACAGGACGTCTTCGCAATAATTCCGGTGAAGAAGAAACTGCCAGAGATGAGCTGGGCGTGGTAGTGCACGTCTGTAATCCCAGTACTCAGGGAGGCCAAGGCCAACAGGCAGTGTGGAGCTTGCATGGGAAGGAAAAGGCCCTACCCCACCCCTGTTTTGCTCGGAGTGACCGTGAGCATTAGAGCCAGAGGTTCCTAGGCTCCACAGTCGCAACTGCAAAACTTCACCGAGTTTCCCCACCTTTGGGCTGGGAGGAACTTCCCCTTGGACAGCCAGAGGGTGCAGGGAGTCTGTGGTAGCCTGTCACGTAGACCGATATTATCGGGAACTCCCTCAGGCTTGGAAGAAGCAAACTCCAGCAGCAGCAGTGGAGCTGCTCCAATCCCAGCAGTCCCAACTGAACTATGGTAAGACTGATCCAGTGGGGAAGAGAGGCTGCGAAAGGAAGGAGGGAGGAGAAAAGAGTAGCAGAAGCCTTGGAGCCAGCTATTTCTCCTCCCTTTCGGCTAGGACTTCTGAGGTGCACTTTCACTTTCTCCCTTTGGTGGGAAAATTCTGTTGGCAGGGATGTCAGTAAAGGCATACCTAGCCACCTCCCAGGCCTCAGAGAGTACAAGCCTGCAGCCTAGACTTGACCAACTCCCAGGCCTCTCAAACTAGTGAAAGGGGGCAGGTCCAGGGTCTGGACATATCAAGCAAGGACACCTGAATTGAGTTGCTGTAATGTTGTGATTAAGTGACTGGGCCACAAATCAGCACCCTGCTATTTCTAGTCCCATAATTGCTTGAGCTCAGTAGCTGACCTTGGGTAAACCAGTCTCAACTACCCAGCAGTTCTGGGGGAATAATGATAATTCTGACCTTATCACAGCCCGTGACCTGGTTAGTCCAAGCAAGCCAGATCTCATCAGATACCTGTAGCTCAACAAGGTTGGCCTTTGTTACCAATTGGATGGGAGACCTCCAAAAAAGACCAGTGTTGCAGAGACAACTACAACTGGATGGCATTCTCCACCACCAAGGGGAAAGAAGTTAATGCCCACTATTTACATAGTTGCAGTTGTAGTTATTATTAAACAAACCTACTGGCATGGCACAGGATGGAAATAAGAAGGAAATCAAAGAAGTCTTGAAGGCACACCAACAAATAGTCTAGCGGCTAAACCCTTAAATGGGCAAGAGGGACATGTGAGGCGGGGTCTGACTCCAGAATGGTAAAAGGGTGCCCCCCCCCAGATTAAAGAGACGGCAAGGGCCATTAAGAGCCCAGATCTCAGTTAAGCCTCCAAAAGAGAACTTGATTCTCGAAAGCTTATGCTACAATAAAATAAAATTGGTTAGTCTTAAAGGTGCTACTGGACTCTTTTTGATTTTGTTAAAAGAAAGGAAAATTCTCTAGTACACAGTCACCCTGATACAAACAATGTTTTCCTCAGGAGCTGTATCCTAGAAGGCTCCCTAAGATGATGAGGGTCCTGGAGTCTCTCTCTTTAAGGAGGACAACGGGGTCAGAGAGAATCCTCCCTAAAATCAGGAATAACTCCTTCAGAGATTCCCTTCCAGTAGCCATTCATACCTGTAGAAGTCTAAGAGGGAAACTGACAAAACTAACCACTATTTCCTTTTTTACCCAAGTCTTATACTTTGATTCCTGGGGTTACTAAGAGGATCAAGCTGCTGTCTAATCCTGTGCTGCTCATTGACGACTGGCTATGCACAGAAAATTGGAAGCTTCTGCTACATCCCTCAGAGCATTGGCAACAGCTCCGTTCCTTCCTAGAGCTGCATTCTCTCGGATCTCAGACCTGGCTGCAGTGAGCAGCAAAGTCCTTTAAAGAGCTGAAGGGCAAAGCTAAGAAAATAGCCCCGACAATAGTCTTTACACATTCTTAGATGCTATGCTGTGATCAACAGGAACCATGGTTTTCAGGCAGCCAGGCACAACACTTAGCTTAGGAATTGGAAAGCGGACCATTTCCCCCGAAGCCAAAATAGCTGTGGTTCCCTTTAAAGACATCAACCTGTTCGGAGAAGCTCTGGATAAAGGAAAGCAGACCAAACAGCTAAAGGAGGGTAGTACCTTCTCTCCCAACAAATCTGGTCAGAATACCAAAGAAGGGAACTCAGTGTATTGTCGAAGGCTTTCACGGCCGGAGAACGATGGTTGTTGTGGGTTTTCCGGGCTGTATTGCCGTGGTCTTGGCATTGTAGTTCCTGACGTTTCGCCAGCAGCTGTGGCTGGCATCTTCAGAGGTGTAGCACCAAAAGACAGAGATCTCTCACAGAGCTGGTCGAGGATGTGGTATTGTTCCCTGCATCAATTCCCTCCTTCAGTGGGAGGTGCCAGGCATCCATGCTTGAAAGATTCTTCAGGTTTTGAGACCATGACCTTCTGGACCCAAAAGCTGCTGTTAGTATCACTTCTGCACTTTACTATGTGATCTTCTGAACAGCTTTGTGCAATAGCTGTATTGGGGAAAGTATACAGGATATGCGGAGGTAGCTTGCTGCTCACAGCATCTATCCCTATGGTTTGAGGGTTCTTCTTGTGCCTTGCCAAAAACTGCTAGACTAGTTGGAGAATCTCTCTGGATAGCATCCATTCTGTTTGAGCCATCACTCTCTGGCTTAGCTAGTCCTCCGGGGAGTTGTCCTGGTCTGCTACATGTACTACTTTCAGAGATTCGAGGTGATATTTTGTCTGTATAAATACACGGTGACCTGTGTGAAGATCCTGGGATTCCACCAGACCCAGTCTGATGGCTCCAAGTTCCAAAGGATTTACACTGTTGATTATTTCTTCTTCAGCCAGATGCCCTATGCCATTCTTCCCTGGGTGTGGGATCCCCATCCCCATCCCCAAATACTACAATGCCAAGACCACGGCAATACAGCCCGGAAAACCCACAACAACCATGGAACTCAGTGTGTCTACACCAAGGTAACAGGCATAATGGCGATTGGAGGGCACTTACAATGCTTGGTAAACCCTTGGCAGCCAACAGTAAGAGACAGATGGGTGCTGGATACTGTGATCAGTGGAATTCACCTCTGTGCCACCTGGGCCTTTCCCCTCCAGATCCAAAAGAATTGCTCAAATAAAGCAGACACCTAGGAACAAGAAATGGAATGGAAAGGCTAAAATTTGTCATGACTGCCATTCAGAAGGGAGATTGTCTGGCTTCCATCGATCTCTCAGAGGCAGTTCCAACATCAAGCTCTTCCTTTTGACCTGAAAACGCCACCCAGGGTGTTCACCAGAATCCTAGTAGCACCGATAGCATGGGTAGACTGCAGATCCACTGATCACAGTATCCAGCACCCATCTGTCTCTTACTGTTGGCTGCCAAGGGTTTACCAAGCATTGTAAGTGCCCTCCAGTCGCCATTATGCCTGTTACCTTGGTGTAGACACACTGAGTTCCATGGTTGTTGTGGGTTTTCCGGGCTGTATTGCCGTGGTCTTGGCATTGTAGTATTTGGGGATGGGGATGGGGATCCCACACCCAGGGAAGAATGGCATAGGGCATCTGGCTGAAGAAGAAATAATCAACAGTGTAAATCCTTTGGAACTTGGAGCCATCAGACTGGGTCTGGTGGAATCCCAGGATCTTCACACAGGTCACCGTGTATTTATACAGACAAAATATCACCTCGAATCTCTGAAAGTAGTACATGTAGCAGACCAGGACAACTCCCCGGAGGACTAGCTAAGCCAGAGAGTGATGGCTCAAACAGAATGGATGCTATCCAGAGAGATTCTCCAACTAGTCTAGCAGTTTTTGGCAAGGCACAAGAAGAACCCTCAAACCATAGGGATAGATGCTGTGAGCAGCAAGCTACCTCCGCATATCCTGTATACTTTCCCCAATACAGCTATTGCACAAAGCTGTTCAGAAGATCACATAGTAAAGTGCAGAAGTGATACTAACAGCAGCTTTTGGGTCCAGAAGGTCATGGTCTCAAAACCTGAAGAATCTTTCAAGCATGGATGCCTGGCACCTCCCACTGAAGGAGGGAATTGATGCAGGGAACAATACCACATCCTCGACCAGCTCTGACAAGCCTCACAGCATGGAGATTGAATGCAAACAACTAATAGGGTTGGACTATGCAGAAGGCATAATTGGTACTATGTTAGCCTCCAGGAAGAGTTCCATAGAGTCTACAAAAATTCCTGCCAAGTTCCCAGAAGAGTGCATGGCTAGAGGCATGTAAACCTTTTGGGGCCAATTAGGTAGTTTTAATCCTCCCTTCAAGAAGGGTTGAAGAAAAGTCTTAACACCAGCACCCTTAGACAACAGGTAGCGACCATCTTGACAATTAGAGGTTCTAGGAAGTGGCATTCCCTTATACTTCACCCTCATGGCAACAGGGATAGCATCCATTTTAAAAGGGAACCTCATTGTTGAATCTTCCAAGGCCTTGCCGGTTTTTCCCACATGAAATCTTAATTTGGTATTGAGAGCATTATTCAAAAGACGCTTTGAGCCTATGGCCTCATGTCCTCTAAAGGAATTGACCTTTAAAACCATCTTTCAGATGGGAATAAAATCAGCTAGACAAGTGTCAGAATGGCAGGCACTAGCAGCAGCTCCATGCCTTTTCCTTCAAGATGGTAGAGCAAGTTATGAACAGAACTTTCTTCTGAAGGTGAACTCTGCGTTTTTAAAGAATAGAAGAGAGAGTACTTACCTCCTTCTAACCTAATCCAAAACATGGGAAGGAAAGAGAATCTCACTACCTTGATATACGTAGAGATGCAAGATCCCACTTGGGCAAGACTGAACAGTTTTCACAAGTTTGAGACACTAGTTGTATGCTTTCAGGAGGTCCTCCTTGGGACAGTGTCTTTTTCTTTGCTAAGTAGTAAAGCAGAGAGTACATAATTCTGGCAGGTCAAGCCAGAGGTCTGGAGATACCGCTGGATGTCAGGGCACACTCACTAAGGGAAGCAGCGACATCAGCAGCCTATAAATCTTTTAGTAGTTAGAAAGATCGATAAGGAGGCCACGTGGAAACCAGTATATTCTCTCATCAAGAAATATAGGATAAGTTGTCCTCCCCAGAGACAACCTTCAGTCGGAGGGTACCACAACACACACTCTAGACCTGGAAGCCGGACTATCCATCCTGGGGCACACTGCTCTTGTATGTCCCAAGAGTACATACAAGAGATTTGTTTGTATGGAAGATTTGTATTCACTTACCGTGAAGCTTCCTTTCTCAGTGGTCCAGGAGTCAGGCAGTCCTACCCACCTGAGTTTCTTGGAGGGTGGCTTCTAAGATCATATGAAGAGTTAGGACAATAGTCTTCCACTGGATTCAAGGAAGGGACCTTTCTATAAAAAATTTTTTGAGGGAAGTTATTTATCCCTCTTGATATCGTGATGGGGAGTCAGAGCTTGGGAATGGACTGTCAATTCCAGGGACAAGCTCCTCCCTTCCGGGATCAAAGTCAGCTGACTGATCCTGCCTTCAGAGAGGAGCAGCTGTATTCCAAGAGTATGGACTGCCCCACTCCTGAACCACAGAGAAAGGAAGCTTCACGGTAAGTGAATACAAATCTTCCATTTTAATTGTGTGGATCTTTGAAAGTGGAAAAAGTGAGACACGGAAGTTTTACAACTGCACTAATTAAACATTTCAAAGACAGATCAATGGCTAAAGGAGGTAATTTTGTAGCTTTTTTGTAGCGCATCCAAGACATCTTGCATTTAAGTCAATAACCTAAATGGATGGTGGTAGATATACCATGTAATATCAGTCATGGCTGGTTTTTGCACTTATCTGGCTGATAGTGTTTGGTGCAAAGAAAATTGATAGCCTAGTAAGCATGTTAAGCAATGTTGAACCTCTCTGATTAAATCCCTTCATTCTTTTTCTGGATTTCTGTACAGAAAATGCACATTATGCAGTGTTGGTTTCATGTTAGGGTCAAGTACTAGAAGATGCATTTGGACTTGTGATAAGGAAGACACTCCTATATGTGGTTTTAGGCACAAACCCGAATCAAGTGAAAGATTCTGAACAGCCTGTATTACAAAGACAGTTTTCATGTAAAACTATCCCTGGGATAGTTTGGCATACTGTATTGTTTTAATTAATTTTAATAACTTTTATAAACTGTGATAAGGGACTTAATTGTTTATTAGTCAATGTTTGGTGAATTGTGACGGCCTATGGCTATAGACAAACTCTTTTGATCTCTTTTTGATGTAAAACTCATAAAATGTTTACAGCAAGCAAACTTACAGTTCTATAGGGCAGTGGAAATTGTAAAGTTCTCCTTAGCTGCTTTATTATTCAACTTCCTTACTTCAGGGTGTGCATGTCAAAATTAAAGATAGATATGTTGATTTTGCAAACATGGTACCTGCTGAAAGGAGACATGGTAGGAGTAAGAAGTGTGCATTCCTAATAGCTGTTACTCAGAGTATTCTGTTGCATTCTACATGACACAAACTAAGAAAGATAAAGAACAGAACAAAGAGTCAAAGTAGGTAATTCTTATTTTCTTATGTTTGCAGAAGTCCCAACCAGAACCTCAGATGCAACCTCCCAAGCAGATCTTCAATGGCAAAAAGTACTCAGCAGCCCAAATTCATGGACAGATATAACACTTACTCTACATTCCAATGCTCATGTATTTAACTTCTGAACCATTTTCAGACTGTCTTCTGCAGCTACAGTAGATAGAAAGCTATTTTGTAGCATTAAACCTTGTGTAACAGGTATGATTTGTTTGTTATTTGAACCTAAGGAATAAAAGCCTGAAGAACATGCTCGCCTAGTTGACATTTAAAAACTAGTTCTCCTTGTACACGTCTGGTGCATCTATACACCAAAAGTGGTTAACTGCCAAGTTCATTACAGATAATCCATTTCTTTTGGCAATTAGCTGGGTAGCTTAGTCAATTTGGGCATGACGTTTTCCTGCCACCATTGATGGTGCTAGTTTGGGAATTCAGTGAGGATGCTCTTAAACAAATATTGTCAGTTTATGTTCTACTAGGAAAAAAACCCACAAGTCCACAAAGATGGCTATATTTTACTGTTCTATTGCTTTCTTGAAGCTAGGCCCAGCAATGAACTAAACAATGCAAATGGTCAATCTTATCTCAAACTTGGTATGCAACTGTGAAAGGCTGCATATTTTGTATACAAGAGGTTATACAGTCATCAAAGGCTACACCCTTATTCTTTCTTCCACAACTTGCTTGGTCTTCTCTTCAGTACTAGTCTTTTCTTCATATTTCTGTACTATTGCATCAGCATTTTTATTTGATCAGTCTGGGTTTCATTAATGACACAATACTACCTGTATAATAAGCATGGATCTCGAATTTGTAAAACTGTACCAACATTTACACGATTTAAGGTATTTATAAATTGTTTTTCCCATACAGTTCAAATGATGCATCAAATGCAGCCAAAACATTTTGCCACTTGAACACCACACCCATGGTGTTCTTTTAGAAAGGCCATCTTAGGTTGACTTTCAAGTTCATTGAGTTCTTCTTTGATGGGGCCAATGAAGGATAAAGAACTGTCCTTCATTACCAAGCATCTTTGATCAGCCAGTCTTCATCATTCCCCTGTTAAAGTGGTTAGATGGGTTTTGTCATTAACTATTTCCCCCTCTATTATATATTTTATCAGTGTTATGAGACTATGTATGTACATGTATTGCAATAATTTGAAGGAGACAAGGCTCTCAGGGGAGGGGGAAATCACACAACTTCCAATTCCTGTTGCCTTGCAGATTTTTTATTTGTTGGTGAATTGCAAACAAATCCCATAACACTTTGATATGAATGTTTAGCTTTAAGAGTACAAAGCAGCATATGGAGCTTTATATAGAACTAAAACTAATACCATACTCTTGGTATTCATTCGTTCCAGCAGATTTCCAGAGCTTTCGAGAATTGTTTTGGGAGTAAAGACTAATATGGGCAAAGTGGTGGAGGAAATCTATAGAAATGCTCTTTAATAGAGAATAAAGTCGACATAAGGTCCCTTCATGGTTGGAGTCTGAAACTATATCATTTAAAAAATTCAAAAACTGTTAGAAAAAATAGGTTCAATGCAATTATATATACTTAATCATAGGCATGTATCAATTTTCTTTAAAGTAAAAAAGATCACCTTTACAAATGTTTTCTAGATAGTAATCATTTTCCTATGCTGCTTTGCAGCAAAGAATAGGAGTTATTATTTCTAACATGTTATTCTTTTAATATTAAATCTGAGATAACAAAATATACAAAGCAAAAAACTTTTAGCCTCCCTTTTCAAACTACAATTATAACTCATATTCGCATTTACATTTTAATATAGATATATAAATACTACACTACAGCTGATTGGTTACGTTGGAGTACTACACTATCAGGTTGAAGGGTGACAATATTCCTGCCTGCCTCTTACACAAGAAGTGTATCCAAGTGTGCCAATATATGAGTGGTTACTGTGGATGTGTCTCCAAATTCAGTGGGGGTAATCTAATCTCAGACTTACTCCCTTAAAAAAAAAAAAGAGTGTTCTTTACTTTCATTGTGACATTTCTGCAACAAGGGGGAAAATTACATGGAAGCCTTGAAGACTTTAATAGCCCTATATACTGCATATTCCGTCTAATCTGTTGCAATGTTTAGTAGTAGGAAACATGGCACACCACACTAACTGCAGGTTTATTATTTATTTTTTAATCTAGACATATCTGCCACAGTGGAAGTGCCTGTTCTTCAGTACTGTTACAAGCAGCACACAAATCTTAAAATGGACAACAAAACCAGGCTTTTTGGCACTAGGATATGACAAAATGTGACGTTATCAAGATTTGACTGAAATTCTCTGCCAGCACCCCCTGTACATTTAAAGTTAATGGATGCATTACCTAAGTTCAGGTAGCATCCAAGTGGGAGGGCTGGGGAGATATTATTTGTTGTGTCTGTTCAAGCGACCCTTCAGAAAGAAAAGTCAGTATTCAGTATCTGCACTTCCCAGAGTCTTGCCTTCTTGGTGCTTTTACATTGCCTCAAATTCATCAATCCTTTGTTTGGTATTGCCTTGTCGAATCTGTCTCAGTGTCTTGTACTTGTCACGCCCTTGTCGCATGTTCTCTGTGTGGATGATGTCATTTTGGGTCTTCTTGTTCTCATCTCTGGCCTGAGCAAGTTCATCAGTCAGCGTCTACAATGTTAACAGAGTGTTAATAGGAGGTACAAATACTTTTAGGAGAGAGTGTTCTAAGAATATACAAGCATTAATAGGGTTGAACATACAAACATGGTAGTCTGAGAGTTTTGAACACTTAAAACTGGGAATCAAGTTTTCCACTTCTACAAGAAAGTCCAACTTGTAATGAAAACATTTCAAACCCTCTTTATCCCTCTAGTGTTCTACTCTTACTGAGTTTCATTAGGCTTGTCCAGTCTACATAAAGGAACACCACAGGAAATTCTGCTTTCCAGAGAAAAAAGCTGGATAAACAGTGTAAATTCACATTGTGTATGAGCTTCTCAAACCTGAGCACTACCTCTCTATCACAATAAAAATAACTTTTTAAAAACAAAGAATAAAGCCCCCTTGGGAGTAGCCTACATAAAAGGAAAGAGATGTCAAGCAATAGGGGAAATGGCGATACAATTTTTCTGCCTGTTTGAACTACCTTTCTCTAAGCTTACTCTGAACTTTTTGGAGTACTGATGGGGGTAAAGCCTGCCTTTTTCCTGACTTAGTCAGGATCTCTCAGTATCTGAATATATGAACAATTCAGTACAACAACCGGATGGCATGGTTGTTGCTGAGAATACAAACCTTCAGCTGCCTCTGAACACGCTCGTTCTTTTCAGCTTCAGTAATACGCTTTTCTTCATTGCGATCATCTAATATGCCTTCACTTGAAAACTCTGCGCTGTAGCCAGATGACTCTGTTCCTTCATCTTGAAGATTATCATGGACATGATAGTTCACTGGCTCATACACTGGTGGAGGGGGAGGAGGGGGAGCAGTCATCACCAAGTGTAGCTCCTCTTTTGTTTTTATGAGATCTTCCTGGGCTTCTTTAGCCTGCAGAAGTGGAATCAGGAAACAAATTCCTACAGTGTACTATAATATATGAATGTACCTGTGCTTCCAACTAGACATGGGCACAAACAGCATTACAAACAGAAAAAAACCATGAACAGCCTAATCTGCTGTTCTCGAACAAGCTGTTCGTGAGGCCCCATCCTAAACAAACAGGTGGTTGTTGCAAGCCTCCGCAGCCCTTTGTCAAGCCAGACAGTCTGGCACCTGCAATCAATCCCCCTGGCAACCGGAGGCAGGGAGGGACTGAACTCTGTCTGAACTCCTTTAACCCTTCAAAGTACTTCCAGCAGAGAGTCCCGTTTTTGCCACTGTGAAGAGAAAATGACAGCCAATGGGGAAACCCATGGATCATGCCTTTCCCAGGGTGCAATCTCTCTGAAACTTGGGGTTTTTTCAGAGGACAGTGAGGACTATGTCCCCTGCAAATTTGGCGGGTATTGGACATTGGGAAGGTCACGTTTGTAACCCCTCAAACTAGCTGCCAGCAGACACTGCTGTTTTTTCCAGGACAGGGGTCTTTAAACTATCAGCTGGCAGGGGGGAATCCAGGTAAGTGGGTTTGACGGGAGGGGGGGCTAGGTGGGGGTGGGGTTTGGGGGTGGTTCTGGCCCCCACGAACATGTCCGGGGACAGTTCATGTTCGTCCATGTATGGCACCAAATGACGAACAGGGTGTTCGGAATTTTTTTCCCATTTGTGCCCATGTCTACTTCCAACACACAGGAGACAGAATGCTAGAAGCAGTATTTTTGCTAAAGAAAAGCCTTGTATTCTACAAGGAATTTGTTTTTAATGTTTGAGGTGCCAATTACACCAGCATAAGTCTGTTTAGCCCAATTTCAAATATTTAGCTTCTTACGAATAACTATGCATGTACACACTAGGTGGCAGAAAGCAAACAGCAGCCCCATCCACATTACAGTCTAATGTCATCACAGCAGACTGCAGTAGTAGTTTGTCTACAGTGACAATGTGTAGCTCCATTCACCACTCTGGTTATGTGTAGGCCCACAGTGGCAAAAACTACTATTCTTCAGGACTTTGTGATCCATGGATGCATTGTGATGGCCACAGGTTGCTAAACCTCTGGAACACAATCCTAAAAAAAACCCCTTGATTCTAACCCTGTGCTGCCATTCATCCACTTCATTCTCTTTGCGTTTTCTTGCTTCTTCCAGAAGTGCAATCTTGGCTGTATATTCCGCAAGTTCTGTAGCCTGTTTGACCGGGTGAAAGGGGGAGGGAGGAGTCTTATTAGCACTTTTGATTTTCTCTCTTATTCTCAGTCATAAAATATATAAATACAATTTCTTGAAATCCCCTATGGGTTATGTTCTCATTCCCCATTTAAGTTTATTCAGGTTGTATCAGCTTCCCATAATTATACCATAAGGCTGGCATTCCTGCCCCATAATGCACCTCTGAGGCATAGCCATTTCCCAGAATTATCTCCCAGATCATTTCATTCCTTTATTTACAGTCACTTGACCAATCATATAACATGGTTATATCTCACAGATCTCTTCATGTCATACCAGCTGCTCCTGGCTCTTCATCTGGTCAGCAGCTTGTCTCTCTAGTTCTTCCTTGGCTTGCAGAGCAGCCAAGCGCTCATTCTCTAGGCGTTCAGATTCCTCCTGTGCCCTTTTCCTTTCCTCCTCAAGCAGCAGGGCTTTTTGGATTTGGTCAGACAGCTCTGCAAAGAAGGAAATCACACACACAAACTTTTGTCTTGTTTTTTTGGAGGGAGGGAGGGGTGTAAAATACCAGTCTTAAAAATATTAAAATTAAGTGTCTTCTATGTGTAGAATGTGACAAGGAAGGGAGAAAGCATTGCCTTAGTGTTTTCTAAGCTCACTTGTCATTGCTCTTCAAAATTAAATAGTTACATTTGTATATTATATTTAATTATATTTATAGTTTCCCTCCAAAAGCTTAATGCAGTCCCCACACCTAAAAAAATCAATAAATAATTAAGTCATCCTTCAATACTAAGACTCAGAAAAAAACAACATTCTACTAAAGCCTCTTTTAATAGTAATAATGCCTTTTCTAGTACTGTATAGCAGAAAAGTTGTTGATTCTAAAGCATTAAAATGGTAAAGCTTTAAGGGAGGAGAGTGGCTCATCAAAATTAGATGTGAAGCAAATAAAACTGCACCATATCAAATGTTGTCCTGCTGTGGAAAACAGAACACAGTGTAGCTTAGCCACACTGAAATTTCCAGACAGGCAAGAAATTCTCACAGGAGGCAGGTATCTTCCAACTGTGCAGCAACGACGTCAAATATTGGCTTTTCAACTGCAGTTTCTCTATGCTTATGCAAGCCATTTAATCCATGTATAATGTCTGTGGCCATGGTAGAGTTTGGGGGTACATTAATTTGATTAATAAAATCCGTCTGCTAGGTAGGCAAGTTAATGGAAAACAAAAGCTGTTTTATGGAATTGTTTGGCTCATTCTGCTTGAAGTATTAATAGTAGCAGCAGCAGCAAATGTCATTTGCATTTTGCAGAAAAGACTTGGATCATAACCATGCCGTAGATTAAGAAGATGGTGCTACAAAAACCTTACCACATGCTGACAGTGCTCAAAAGGAATGTCTCCCTGTATTCATATTTCTATGCAGACACACTTCTGACAGGACAGTCCAGAAAAGTTAAAATAGTACTTTTTAAAGAGTTATAAACACATTGCTAGGCTAGATGTCTAAGCATAACAGAGTAAACAAGGATGGAAATGTTATACTTGAGCTCAGGTGCATGAGTCCAAGTTGTACCTTTTTCTGCTTTCTGTGTCTTCTGTTCATATTCTTGCAGTCTCACTATTAGCTCTTCTTTTTCCCTTAACATCTGCTCTTTTTCTTTCTCAATAGTCTCTCTCTTCTTCTTCTCATTTTCTAATTGTTGCCTTTTAGGATGTAACATTTTAAAAACAAAGTTATATACTTATTTATTCCACTTAAAACCATGAGTGGGCCGGGGAGTGGAGAAGATAAGGTTCTGGAGCAGTAGTGATTTTCTGGTACCCAGCTGTTACTGTAGTAGAAGGATGTTTGAATCATGGAAGCTAAATATGCCTTTAAATTGGCAATACTGGATATAGTGATGGCGGCTGCATTTCTAATGATTGAGGAAACCAGAAACAATTAAGCATCTTCAGCTTTAATATTATGTAACCTAGAAGAAATTACTAAAAAATGTACTAATCAAACAACTACAGCAACTGTAGATCTGACTTCCCTTAATATCTAGCATACCTAGCGATGTAAAGCTGTTGAAATAAGACATGCCGTACTGTTCATGGCAACCTGGTGGTCAGTCATATGCAGCGATTCATATATACAATCCCTGGTTATACACCGTAACAGTGATAGCATTTCTTACAAGATTTTCTAAAGCACTTGGCTATGCCTGTTCTGAGACAGAAGATAATGGATCTGACAGATCACTGTTGAGATTCCATACAATTGCTATGCCAGATCTTCACTGCTCAATGTCACAGAGCAAAACAAAATAGACGAAAAGGCATCCGAGTCATCTTAATTTATAACTTTGTTTTGATGGTGTTCTACCTTACATCAGCAATTCCTTTCTATTCTAATGCGCATTACTCCAATGCACATTACTCATACACTTCTCTCCATTCAAGTGAGCCATTTCCCTCCTCTCCCCCTCACCTTTCCAGCTGTTTCTGGTGCTTCTCTTCACGGGCCTGGGCTTTCATCTGCTGGACCTCAATGGTGTCTGGTTTCCTACGACGCATGTACAACTCATGGTTTCCCATGCACAACTGCAGGATCCTCTTGTTAATTCGAAGACGAGGAGCATAAAAGACAAAATCCTTGGGGGAAAAAAATGCAAACTGATCAAAACTCAGATACACACAGGCTTCCCATAAACTCTCATAATCGACCAATTTTTGTAAACATCGCTCAGTTATTTGTAAGTGAAAATCCAACTAATAACATGTTACGAATAACTTATATGTTTAATTATAAATACCTTTGTGTTCAACATATAAATTGTGTTAATATCTAAATCTGATCCTTCTGCAACTGCTGGAACACTACTCCTTTTAATGTGTAACTTGAAATGATCAAGGAGGACAGAGCGTGTGTTAAAAGCACAGAAGGCAACTGAAGCTTTAAGAAATTTGTCAGTCATTTTACAAAGAACCAAGCACTAGGAATATATGAGATGGTCTGGACATAACACAAACATGAGTGAGCCTGAGGAATCATACTTTCCTCCCTCCCCTTGCATACAGCCTTCTAATGAGTTGTTTCTCATTTCATGGCACCATTACATGCAGTTTCCCTTCAGATCAGGACTCCAGACCAGGATTAAACCACTCCCTGGAGTCTGGTTTCAAAGGAAATCCCAACCTGCAGTTTAGTGGGCTGGACACAATGACAAATCAGGGTTTGCCACAAAAGTAGAGATAACTAACTGGCAACACATGAGGGGAGAGGGGAATATATGAGCCTAAGGATCTCCCAGGCTCATTCACATAGCAGAAAATCATGGTTTGCCATTAGGTGTGAAGCATGCCGGGGTATGTGAGACGGGCACAAACACAGTGAATGATTGTGATGGTACTGTGAAAAGGAAACAATGAGAATGGACAGTTCCATAACCCTAGTTTGTCAATAGTATTCCAATCAATATTTAAACTAAGTGCCAATGGACAGATGACTTTCCCCCCTTTCAAGTCATGTGTTACACCACCAACCTTTAAAAGGGAAATATGTTCTTAAAGAGCAGTATTGCTTTAAGTACTTTATCCATCAATGCAAGAGAAGGAAACAAAAAATTCACTCCTCCCAGGTACTTGTAGACTACCCATTCAAAAGTAGATTATCTAGAAATACTATTTCAACTATTGATTATACCAGCTATTCTCAAACTTTAGCAATTCAAGTTCTCCTATTTTGATTTTCATTCCTCCCTTACTCCTTTGCATGCCCATGCTACACACCAGTGCACACAGTGACCCATGTACTCCCTGTGGAGGCTTCTGTCCCCTCGCTTTCTCAAAACAATATAGAAAGATCCTGATCAGGTACACTTTAAAAGCAAGTTTAAGAAAAAAATCAGTGACTGTACACAACCTATGAAGTCAGGTCTTAGAGGGCAACTGATTCTATAGGGCTACAAGTAAAAAGGCCCTGATCCATGTTAACCAATCTCCCCCCCTTGATTGGAAGGGGCTTTTTGTAACCAAGAGACACAAAGATTTTGTTAAGATTTTGCCTGTTCCTTTTCTGCAATGGGCAGCAGTCTGCAAACTGACTGAGCTGTGTTCCTAGATATAAAGGGAAACGAGTGTATTTCTGAGACAGGTGCTTTTTATGCAGGTAATGGAAGACAGAATGGACTTCTAAAGCCAATAAACTGCCATAAAATATTATTTTAAAGATGGACAAGAAATGAAAACTCTGGCTTCCTTCAAATTTCTGGAGCCACTTTTCTGGAAGTTGGTTACAATGCAGAGCCCTGAAAACATACAAGTTGCTATCCTATAGAGCTGCCAACAGCAAGACAAACCTGTTTTTGTACACAACGCCAAATTAGTATTTTAAAGCAATTTTAAAAAGGAGACATGCATAAATGATCTCCACAAACTGTCTGTTAGGCAAGTTCCTGTTTTTTAAATGTGCATTCCACCTTGCACGGGACTAGGAGTGGGGGAGCTCTACTCAAGATTCACAAGTATTTTTGTATGCAATGTAACTTGTAATAACAATGGAGCAAGATCTGAGTCCAGTAGCAGCTTAAAGGCTAACAAGATTTCCAGGGTATAAGCTATCAAGAGTCAAATTTCCCTTTGTCAGGTACAAAGATTTCAAAGGATTTTTCCTATTGATTAGTACAGCTTATGCATACAAGGTGTTGTCAGAATTTGTTGGTGGGTCGGAACCAGGCCTTTTCTGGCTCATGTTAGAAATAGGGAGCCAGCTACAGTTTGAAAGAAAAAAAAAAGGGAAGAAAGAAAGAAATCTTCCGAAGACTCTCCCTCCCTCACTGCAGAATTAAGTCGCAGTTCCTGGGAAGGTCTCACCCCTGCACAGGAAACAGATAAGACCATAAAAGTTAATTGTTTGAGACCTCTTCTAGGGTCCTCTGGCCTTCTACATATAAATCACCAAAAGGGTAAACAACAAACAGCTTATCTTTAGGAAAACAAGGTGTCTAAAATCCTCAGCCAGTGAAGTGTGAACATTCATGTGTAATTTACAATGTAGTCAAATACATATCAAAGATGCAGTCTATCACAGAGGTAAAGGATGTGTAGACTTGTGTTTACATGAAGGACTTTCGACGGAACTGTCTTTCAAGAACAAAGACAATGCGATTGATTAAGATATTAATGAAGCAAGTCTTTGATATTTCCCTATAAAAGAGGGATGGAACAAGAACTCGGGACCCCTCACTTGCCAACACGCAAAGGCCAGATTGAGCTTGTGGTTGTGCAACGGAGTGGTCCCAGAGCTCTGGAATGGGAGGGGGAGGGAAGGTTGTTTTTCTGTAGTCATCTTGTAATATTATTGTATCTTGCATGCTAAGGTATTCTGTATCTATCTCTATAGTGCTCTCGCGGCCAGTGAGCTGGGCCCATATCTGGTGCCTTGCTCAACTGTTTTCTTGTTTGTTTTACCTTTATAAATAAAAACTTCCAGTCTTGCTTAAGACCTTCTTGCTGCTGGCCCATTATTCTTAGCAGAGACATCAGTTTAGTACTAGGGAAAGATCAAGGGAGGTTGCACTCTTTACATGCCTGTGGTAAGAGGCAAAACCCAAGCAGCAAACCGACAGCAACTAATGGACTAGTCCCTGGTTGCAGAGAGACCATTTCCACAACACAAGGAGTAAGGGAACATGCTGGACTTCACTGGTTCATAGTCCAACAGATGTCTTCTTATGGGAATAAAGACTATTTAAAGTACTGTCTAGCTGAGGGAGATACTAAGTATGGCTTGGTGGGACAGGAAGCTACGCTAACCAGCCCTGCCTCCAATCCATGTCAGCTAGCTATACCCCAGTTCCTATACCTCCCAAGTGCTCTTCCACAGCACCCCCGTCCTCGCATATACAGATCACTGTTAGCAGCAGTTAGAACAAGGTATGTGCATCCATCCACTTGCCTGGTGACATTTTTTAAATGTAAGGTCTGCAGCAGTCATCAGAGAGGTTTCACATATACAAGGAACAGCATCAGTGATCAACAGCAATTGACAAACAAATTATTTCTAGCAGCTGGCCTATGGGATAAGTTATTTAGACATCATGGGGGAAATCTTTCTCCTGCAAATATGGAAAATAATAAACTGAATTCTTGCTACAAAATGATAATGCAGTACTGCTTTTGGATTTTTGTAACAGTATTTTTAAGGTACTTAGGAGACTACAAGACAGACGGACTCACATATGTGAAGAAATAAGAGTTTGCTTATAACGAAACAATATTCCATTTCATCCCACCATTTCCTTTGCAGACATTTCAGTAAAAATATTCTCAATGGCCTGGCTTGTGTACAGAAGTAAGTTCTCCTTTGCAAGGGCTAAGATAAACATAATTCAGTACAGAGTTTTAGTAATGAAGATATTAAACATTCCTTCACAATGTCAGCAGCGATACTTACAGGTGCTTTCTTGTCAATAGGTTTTATAACAAACTTCTTATCATTGAAAGAGATATTCCTAATCTCACTCCAGGGGAAGCCAATCTTCGGGGTCAATCTGGAAAAAGAATTATTACAATTGTTTAAATTCCAAATAGACATGACTAGTAAATGAAATCTTGATTATATAACACCAAAAGTGCCATCTCTCTACAGCATCAAGTTATTGTTTGAGTTGCTCCTGGGTGTACAGTCATAAAAGGTTACTTTTTCCATTTCCTAGAAGACAAAGGCTTAGGTGACAGAAATCTAAACTAGGCAAGTGGCTCAGTGGTTGAGTACTTGTTTAGCATGTAGAATTCCAGGTTCAGTCCTTGAAGAACTACTAGCTGTGAGGCTAGACAAATGACTGCACTCCGACCAAGTTTACAACTTACCTTTGTAGATACTGTTAGCCTTCTAAAGTGTTTTTACATGTCCAATTCAACTCAATGGTTTTCTATTATGCATTCCAGAAATTATTAATCTCATTTTTAATATACACAGAAAGATTGTTCATGTCAATCATCCATATAACAAATCTTACATAGAGAACAATTTGAATCAGGCTGACTCAGAATCCTACTCAGGTTTATTCAATGGGCAATACTCTCAGGAAAGTGTTTTTAGGATTGCACAGCGTTTACAAACTGAAGGACCTTGGTGAAAAGCCAGACCTAAGAGTTTTACCTTAAATACATTTTAATGAGAACTTACTGTAGCTGGCAGGTATGTTGTTCTTCCTTTTGAAGACCCAGTGGTCCCCCATCACTTAATCATTGGGATGCTTTTGTAGGAAGTATAAAGACTATTTAACAAGGGCATCTAGCCACAGTAAGTATTCAGGCATATCACAAATGACTTATACACTGGACAGGGTTATCACTTGTCTCCTTTTCCTATTTATTCTATGTACAGAACCTCTGCTTATTAAAGTCAGAAGACTGAATTACTTAAAAGCATGGAAGTAAGAGGCAGGAAATATAAAATTGATTTGTTAGCCAATGACAAACACTAACATTATATAATACAGGTGCCTTTATGCCCTCACTGATTAAAATACTTCGGAAAAAATTTAATTTTTTTTTAAATCTAAAAATCAGTGGATTGGGATTAATATTAGGGTTAAAAAGGTTTCTATAGATAAATTCACCTGTTAAATGCCTGGGACACTGATGAATATAATGTAGACAAAAACACAGGTTCTTAACTTCTGTAAATGTTTAATTTGAAAACCAGACATCTGAAATGGTCTAAATTACAGCAAGCATGGACACGTAAACTATCACATATGAAGATAAATATACTTCCTAAGATCATTTTCTCTGATGAATATCCCACTAGCTAGAAATAATTTAGGAGTGAATGGCAGGAAATATTTTTTTATTTTTTAATTGCACAGAAAGTTGTCTAGATTAATCTTCCTGCTTTATGAGGAATGAAGTTCCTGAATTTCTTTAGGAATTATGAAGCCTGCTAGTTTAATGAATCAGATAAATATGGAAGTAAATTGGCCATCCCTTTAAAAACTCCACTTTAGTATCAGAATAGAAAGAACATTAAGACTATTGGCAGAACAGACAAGAAAAGTAGGCTAAAGATTGAGGAAAGGAAATTCCTTCATCTATATAGTACTGGATTAAAACCAGCGGGTTGGATCCCATAGATCTATTCTGCTAATGGAATGGAAACTCTCTTTGTGTTTGAAGATGCTGCTGTGATATTTAACCTACTATTCTTAAAAACCAACGGTTTCTGCAAATCTGAAAGGAAACTGCTTTAAAATATTGCATGAATAATCTTTTACACTACACTATCTTGAATAGATTGTTAAGTATCCTGAAAATCACTGTCGGCATCGTGGAGGCAGATGTTTTTCATATCTCTTGGAAACGTAATAGAAACTATATTTGAGCAGTTGGTTTCAAGGCAAGCTAAATAGATTACTAGACCGGAGATACCAATTGAAAACATTCAAATTATAAATTATTTGGAAAATCTTGTTGAAAAGACAGATATGGAAATCATGATAAAGCTTCTAACAGAAGCTGTTAACTCAGTATTTATGTATTTTTTGAAAGAATATTGGCCTATTTCAGAATGGATCTATTGAATTAGGGACATGACCCTCTCTAATATGACTTATTAATGGTCAAATTAGCAAATAACAAATTTACTGAAAGACAGTCTATCTTGTCACATTTGGAGCAACCAATTATCTGATGACACCAGATCCTATGCCCCATTTTCAAGTGTTTCATATCATACGGTTTATGTCTTGCATAAAAATAGGTAGCATGGAGCAGGTTAGTGGGTACTAAACCGCCCAGATATTGTTGATGTTAATTATTAATGATAATATTACACTTCGGTGGCATGTCAATACATCTTGAAAATGCATCTATATTATTGTTTGGCTACTCTATCAATAATACTAATTTGTTGGACTTGGTTACACTATTTAGATACTATTTTTTCTTCTTAATATCATTTTTACTAATCTTTACTGAACTTTCTATCCTGTGTTTACTTTTATATGTTATTTATGATGCGCATGTATTAAGTATAAGTACACTTGTACCTAATGACCAAACTACCTTGATCTTTTCAGCTTTAAAAAAAAGAAAG
Organism: Eublepharis macularius; assembly: GCF_028583425.1. Classification (NCBI taxonomy): domain Eukaryota; kingdom Metazoa; phylum Chordata; class Lepidosauria; order Squamata; family Eublepharidae; genus Eublepharis; species Eublepharis macularius. The sequence continues at coordinate 134,988,867 of NC_072790.1, forward strand.
TGGCCAAAATCAAAAATAATATTTACCTTTACGTATTCCACGTACTCAAATAAGTTTCAAAGTAATCATTGGCTTATATATGTTTAATTTGAAAGTACAATATTTTCCAGGGAGGGGGGAAGGAGAGAAATCAATTTATCCCCATTGCTCTGATATAGAAGAGATAATTTACTAAATTACAACTGTAACACAATTTTAATCTTGCCGTACCTTAAAATACTAGCATAATTACATGTGGGAGGGCAATAATTGGTGTTCATTAAAAAAAAGCAGAGGCACAAATATTTTAATGTTAAACTCTGTGTTACCATAGGTGTGGTTTGCCCTGCTCCCAGTACATTCCAGCTCCAATTCATTTAAGGGACTGGAGACATAACCACATACAGAAGGAAAAAATTCACCAGCCACTTCATGTTAAAAACACACATTAATAATTAAATATACCAGTATTTAGTTTATGGGCACATTTCCCCTGATTTTTCTTGCAAGGCAAAGGTTCCATTCTGCAGGCATTATATGCAGCTTGTAAAACCTGTTTGTGTGACTGTAGCTATACAAAGAGGCTTGTCATTCAAGCAGCTAGAAGCAGTTTCACTCATGCAATACCTAGAATGACACTCCTTGTTTTCTGGGTGATGCTGAACATTACCATCACAGAAATTAATCATTCTTCTTCTGCAGTCTCAACAGGAACCTCAATACAATCTCTATTCAGGACAACTCCAGGAACTAGCCTATCTTCTTTTCAGGTCTTAGAGATCACTTGCACATGCCACTCCTGCTTGTTTGAACTAAGTAGCTTATAGCTTGCATGAGGTACAAACAATAAAAGCCAGGTCAGAATTTGCAAATAACTGTCTGCATATCACGCACCATTCCTTATCTCTCTTCAGTCTCTGATTTTGAGTTTCCTTTTTGATGCTCAGCAAACATTCATGTGTACGAGAACTATTTCTTTTTATATTTTGTTATCATGGCATTTTTGTCTTTTACTGACTCTTAGACCATTCCCTCACCTCTCTGTCATAATCAAGATCTCTCTTAGCTACCTACTAAAAAGATCCACTGCAAATCTATGCACAAAGGTTACAGCCTAATTAGCTCCAGGTTAACACCAACTCTGCCAGCTAGGAGTTAGCCATTAAAATCAATTTAAACTTTTCTCCACAATTAATCATTGCCCTGTACCATCTCTTGGCTCTATAGCTTTCCAGTTCCCCATTTACCTACAATCCCATTTCCCCCTTAATTGTACATTTAGTAAGATACCAGCCAAGGATGATTCAGAGATCATAAATCTTACCTTTGTGTAATGTTTGGCACTGAAGATGGACTTTAGGACCTCTGGAGTTTCTCTTAGACTTATCACTGGCTTGCCTTTGCCAACATACACAGATTCTTTCCTTTGACCCCCACCCTTACAATATAGCTTAAGTCTGCTAGTACATGAGCTCAAGGGCAAAATCTGGTCATTATTTTGGAGATAGGTAAAGGCTTTGGCACACCTCTGTCTGAGAACAACTGTATTCACTGGTTATTTTGAAAGCCAAGGTGAGTTAAACTGATACAACTGCTACAGAAACACCTAGTGAGAGTTCTTTGGCACTAACGCCTGCTCTTTAGACTTACAAAGGAACAATAAAACCACAACTTACTTGTCATCCTTCTCATAAATATTCAGCCCAAGTGCATCTACTCCTAGCCAGAGTTCTGTCCCTTTTTTATTCTTGATTTCAAAATAGTTGATTCCATACATCTCTAAATCCTGGGCAATCTTCAGGTATTCCAGCATGGCATTCTCTCTATTTGACGGAGAAATCATACACAAAAATTTTTACCAAAGGTTCTAAGATGGGCACAAAGGTCAACAGGAAAATTAATGACTCATTGAGATAGTTTGAAGGACCTCACAAAAGTCAGACAGACACTTAATTTTGTAACAAAACTGAAAACATTGCTCTTTGTTAAGCAAAATCTGTTTCCTTGTACTATTCAGATCATCTCAGCAATTTCAGCCATAATCTGCTTGAGCCACATCATATGTATGATACTGGGACATATGCATGTATTAAGCTTGCCTTCAATTCTTTAACAGAGAAGCACAGATTATAAAAGCTCTGACCTGTTCTTCGTTAGTTTACCTTTGAAGGGGTAGGGTGCAGTTATATGGGGAAGATGAAGTTTCTGGCATGTTAAGGGTCCAGGAAAAGATATTTCTTAAAAAAAACCTGAACACAATATAAAGCACTTATATAAAGATAAAGAACATTAAACATTCAAGTATTTCAGTGTCATTACTCACTTGAGCATTCCACCATGCTCAGCATGCCAGACCTGGATCCGTTCTTCCCACTGTTCTCTGGAGAGTTTGTGCTGGTCCATTACTCTAAAGAGAAAAAATTCAATGAGATTTATAATTCTTCTAGGAAACCCCATTAATAATATTTAAGTGACTGTCTTCTCACACTTTGCATAATATAAAAAGCACAACCGCTTTATTAGCTAATGGCAGATTACCTGTAAGAAATTTACCCTTTGCATCAAGGGAGAAAAGTTTGTATCAAGCCGGGTGGGGGAGGGAGTGTGTGTCATATTACTTTTCCAAGATGAACTAAAGCTTTGAAAATGTTTCTACACTGTAGCCCTTCCCACTGACCTTTAGTGCAAGTTGGTGGTGCCTGGAGACACAGTATAAATTCACAGGAACACTGTTGTCTGTACCAATGTATGGCTACATGAATTTTGCATCAAAAACTTGTTGACTCCACAGACTATGAGCGGAACTACAAGTGACAAAAGGCACAGGTTGGACACTTGTCAGCTTCCCTCAAGTTTTGATGGGAAATGTAGGCATCCTAGTCTTGCAGCTTGGCTCTCTGACTGCTGTCCAATGGACTTTTCAACTGTTACTTGTCCAACATTCCGCCAAGCTGCCTACATTTCCCATCAAAACTTGAGGGACGCTGACAAGTGTCCAATCTGTGCCTTTTGTCACTTGTAGTTCCGCTCTGAATCCCCAACTTGGCAAGTGGATCATACTAAGCAATTCTACAAAGTAATCCAGGCTTGCGGAACCCTGGCTATGACAGTTGCACATCTAACTGAAATATCGAGTTTTTATTCAAAGGTGATTAGTTGCAGGAAGTGATGAGAGAACACCAGGATGATTAATTTTTCAAAGAAAGAGTTACAAAGGCCTCTCCAGGGTAAGGGTGATGGACTCAGAAGCTAATTTCTTCTCACCCAAGAATTCCAGAAGTATGGCAGCTATCAGTTCTTGGTAGATGCTAGATGACCAGCCTTTAATTTGTGTAGAACTGGAATGACCTTTTCCCCATGGCATGACTAAATGCGTTTTGACATTAAATTTAAAGTATCAGATTAAAGGTTTCTGTGCCTCATGATTTCAGAAAAATGTCATCAAGGTCAAAAAGAACAACCCCGCATTTTATTAAGGTATCAAACATCATGATTTCTAAAATGCAGTTAATTATGATATTTGAGCAGCTGAATTTGAACTGGTTTAAACTGAAAGAGAATCAACCAACTGAGGAAAACTCTACTGTTAAAAGTAGCATTTCCCAGCAGAAGACAGACATTGTTTGCATAACACAATTAATTATTTTCCACTTTTATTTGCTAGTATTTATTTGCTAGTTAACATGCTAATTGCTGGGCATCCATTAGTGAGGAAATCTCTAGAATATTATGAGAACAGTCCCTTTATTTCATATCTCAAACTGTTCCAAATCACAAAGGAAGAACTACAACATACTTATTAATTCTCTGTTCCAATTATGCTGGTTATATTTGAGGGACACACATGCACACCCAAAACAAAGCAGGTTAATTGTAGTACAGCAACATTTCTAAATTGGTCCTCCGTACTGAGCAAGTTGCAAATCCTGTTTTAATTTTTTCCATTTCATGTCTTGTTATATAGAAAGATCTTGGAATTTGCAGAGGTGCCAGACACCTCCCCTCCAAGTTTTAATAGAAATTCTCACCTTTGGGGGATCAGACGTTCAGAACTGAGGTATCCAGACTTGTGCACTTCTTTATTGTAGTCTCCAAATTTGGCTTGTACAGCATAAGACCCAAGAAGGACAGCAGTTTCGGGTGGGCAATAGATCTCATCACTAAGGATTCCTTCCTTCACCTGCAGGAAAAACAGCTTTTGCGTGATGTCCTGAATCAGCTCTTCAGACACATCCTCAGGGAAGAACTTGGCACGGAATTTGAACTGCAGAGGGTTCTCTTTTCTGACCTCTTGAGCAGAGACCTGATATGAAGAAGCCGAGGAAGAGGGAGAGAGAAGCAACAACACTGTATGGTTGGTTGAACACAGAAGAATTAATTTTACAAAACTATATTTTAAACTTCACAACTTACACAGGCTCATTTCAGAAATTCTGGCTATGGTCTTCTACCAGTTTGAAAGAGAGGGTTCTGTACTTGTACAAGGTTCATTTGAAAATCAAGGTTCCATTAAGGCAAGGAAGAGATCCAGTCCAGGAAACCCAGTTTTAAGCAACTAGGTCTCAATTTACCTTTTAAAGCACTTTGAACATCCCTATCTAAACGTTTTGATTACTACACATTTATCTGCAGTTTCTTAGAAACTATCCCTACAGGCAAGATGCTTTCAAGTATGCTCTTGATCACAACCTTCCTGTGCTGAGTGCTGACCATTAGGCTCTACTTGCCAACGGCTGATTTTTCTTCCCACAACTATATTCTGTAATGATGCTTCTGGCCCAGGACTCAGCACATAATGAAGCCTTAGTATGAGCACCAAACATAATTGTCTAGATGCCTTTTGTCTGTGATGAAATGGTGAAAGTGTATTTCCAAGTTCCAACCACCTTCCCCAATCCAAATAGCACAAGGCAACAGATTCCTAGCTGATCAGTATTAGCTATGGCTCACACTAAATGCTGGCAAAAAGGGAAAGGAGAAAATAAGATCTCTTATGCAGGATTCCCCAAAGCTATCATGAAACAGAGCAATTAATACAGTGTTGTCCAGCAAACTATGCAGAGTAAAATGCTTTCATATCTATTTTTTCAGAATAGTATTAACTATAACACACTCCATAAACTAGAAGATAAATATCCATGGTTCACACACTATTAAAAAGCCTTCAGAACACGTAGTATATCTAGATTAGTGTTTCTGCTATAATTCATCTATGAGAACAACCTATTCTCAGCAGCCTGACAACTAATAATATAAAGCCTTTAAAGGATTAAGCCATGTGCAATTACAGGTTCCACTAGTTGAGATAAAAACAATAGCTAGATATTTTCCAGCAGGCAAAGACGTGCTTGGACTAGACTATGTACAGTCAAGACTGTCAGTATCAGTGGAGTGCACAGAAATTAAGGGACTGTTTAGTTTGCCATTAGTCATCGAATTGGTACAAAGCTTCATTTGTGGTTTCTTTTTTTAATTAGGTCCCCATACTAAGCAGATAAGTCAATCTCTCAACAGCAACTGTTATGCTTACTAGACCGAGTGCTTGACACAGCTGGCTTCCCACCGACTTCCAGGCAGAACTCACTAGTTCCATATACAGGGTTTTAAAAAGCTCCTTTCCCTCCTTGTCTCATTACTGACCATCTTCTTGAGAATGTTGTATGTGCATCATGTTTGGATAGCAAGGGCACAGAAAGATCTACCACGTTTTTAAAAATCCTGCCCTTCCTTTAAGTAAATCTGAGTTGTATATATCATTCTCCCACATTCCTTTTTATCCTCACAGCTATGCTGTGAAGTAGGGTAGGCTCTAACAGATAATAATAGGCCCCCAAGGGCACACAGCAAATGTTATGGCAATGCAGGGATTTGAACCTGAGTCTCCTAGGTTCTAGTCCTGCACTAATCACTACATTGTCTCCTAGACTCAGCCTAAGTGGCTGATCCTCAATTGTGTAACCTCTTTTTCTGCCAGTGCCCAAGCCTTAAGATCTTCTGGAACAAACTGTATTTCCCCCCGCCCACAAAGTGGCATCAGACCAGGAATAAGCTGGTTGAAGAGGGCCTTTGGTATACTGTTTACCTATTTTTTGTTGATCTATATAAAGAAGATTTTAATTTTTTTTTTACTTCTACTACAAACCTTTTAAGTTGGCTCTGGCTACAAATAAAAAATGCTTACAGAGCATAGATCCTTCTTTAAAAATCTGATTAAGAATCAACTCTTAATTCCAAATTTCACTAACCTTTTTGTCAAGTTTCAGCCAGGTTGGAAATCCTTTATTGTCAACATACTGAAGACCAAAGTACCACACTTCACGCAAGCCTATAGTCTTGACCACCTGAAGGAAAAAAAGGAAAAGTTCAGAATGGGTTAAATATCTACTAGTCCAAGATTCCTGCCACAGCTAACTAATCAAATCATTGCTTAACTGAATATATTCATTTATACTATATGCACTCAAAAACATGCAGGCCTTCTTGCAGCCAGCTTTGTGCATCAAAGAATTCTAGTAATCAGAATGTGATTCCCTTCCAATGTAGAAGAAACAAAGGATAGAGGAAATAAAGTGTCAAGTGGTTTACGCAGTAAAAGGAAAAGCACACCTGACTGGCTAAGGAAAAGACTAACTGATTTACTATCCAATTCATTATAAAAAAAGAATAGTTTTCTCACAAAATGGAGCATTAAAGCAGATAAGAATTTACAACTCTGTATTTTTTAATAAAAAACAGTTCTCCAAAGGCAATCTCTTTTGTGTACTTTCATCAATAAAAAAGCCTTAAAAGACTGGGAGTAGAGGGGAGATGTAGTACTCATCATTATATTTTAAATAGTGTATATTAATTTTATATGATGCACTAGATGAAGAGCAAATGGAAATCACACAAGATAAGATTAACTATTGGTGCATGATAGGAAACTCTGGAAGCAGTACATCTTCAAACATCATTTTCCTCCAGTTGAAGGAAACAACTTTTCAGCTAATTTAGGCATTTCAGCTCATTTAGGCATTTCCAAAACAGGCAGAAGTTACAGGCAGCCATTGTTGGTCCAGAGGTTTCCTGCCCTACCACTATATAATACTACCAAATCTTACTTCCATCAGCTCTTTACCTAATGCATCCTTTAACATTAATCTCCAGTATTGTTAATATAAATGACTACCATATTTTTCTTATGCTTATGGAATCTGCGTTTTCTGTCTGGTATCAGAAACATCTATTCAACTACGTTTTTACGTTTTCAATTGGAGGCTATCCCTTCCTCCCTCTTCCTGCAAGCACAGCCCTACTGATGGAAGAGAAACAATTTTTCCACCACTTGGGCCCCCACTGTTGTGTGCAGGTCTCGCTGCTCCAGAAAGGATCCTTCCCAGGATCAAAAGGGACTTCTGAGAGGAGAGGAGAGTAGCATGGGGGAAATCTGTATTGGTGCTAGGCACTGGCATTGGCTGGATCCAAGTGCTTATCAGATTCTTTCATGGAAACTGTTAGAAAAGCCTTGCTGCTACAAACAGCATTGATAAGGAACTAATAGCTAATAACTCTTACACGTTTTGGAACTATTTAAAACATTTCTAATAATTCAAGCAGTCAGTGCAATTTTTTAAAATCCCCTCAAATTATTTTGGGAGGAAACTATGATTTTATAACTCATAAAACAAGCAGTCTCAAATCTCAGCAGTGGATAGTATCATTTCTTGACAATGGGGGCCCAAGGCAGCTAACATCATCCTCACCTCCTCCATTTTATCCTCACAACTCTGAAGTCGATTCAGATGTGTGTGTGTGTGACTGACCCAAAGTCATTCAGTAAGCTTTTGCAGCACAGTGCCAATTCAAACTTGGGTCTCCTAGATCCTACTCTGAAATTCTAATCAATACATTATACTGGCTTTTAGGTGTAGACTGCTGCTGAACACTAGCAAGCAGCCAGGCCTGAGTAAGTCATGCAGGTCAGGTAGTATCAAGTTGCAGAGTGATTGCTTCTGGGCCTGGCCCCAATGTGTCCTCCCTCAAAGGCCAAAACTGCTGTGGAAAGGGCCCTCCCTCCTGCCTTTTTTCAACAGAAACCAAGCCTGCTATACAGACTAAACAGTTATGGTTGCCTAGCACAAGCCATTAGTTAAAACTGTAAGTGTCCCTTTTATCATTTTGCAGTTTAACCCCAATTTATTTATTTTCTTTAGATTTCAGATTTTTCTGCAAACCAGGGGGATTTTTCAGGAGTGTAGGAAGATCTGTCTTCTCTGTACATGGCTCCAACCTTTGTATTTAAGTATCAACAGATCAGGGCCACCTGGCTATTAGTATATACAATAATCCCTCAAATATTCCATATTCTTTCTAAAGTCACTAACATCACCACAGAAATCCCTGAAGAAGATACTTAGGTAATTAATCAGGTAGAATAGTGGAGACCATCCACTCACAAGTTTTATGATGTCTTTGCTGCTAAGTAAGCAAAACAAAACTAGAGCCTGCTTCCAAATTATACAGAGCAAACACATTAACATCCTTTGGGATATAGACCATTAGGTCATTATCGCTTCTCTTTATTACAGGGTATTGTCTTCTCTCTACTTGGTAATCCCACAGCAGTGACAGGTGCTAAGTAATTTAAGTATGATTAATACATACTTCTACAATTACAAATGTTGATTTAACATAGCAGAACCTGTACTTGAACCCTAGCAATAATTCATTAGCTGCCAGTTAATCTAGCAACATTATTAACTAAGTACTCTGTGGGCTAATATGGATGGGGAGAAACATCAGCCCGCAAAAACAAACATTATAGAAGTCTAAATCCAACGCTATTTTACGCAAGAGGCTTTCTCCATACGTCACTTTTTATTTCAAAACAAATCAGCACTACTGAAAACTACATATCATCTGCATTTCTAAAATATAGGTTATTGTGTTCCTTCAGACCAATTCTGTTTGCATCCCAGATGTGCTGGTCTTCAAATGCCTTATGTGCAAGGAAATGCATCTAGTTTGATAGTAAAGAAGGGTATTTCAGTTAAAGGTAAGAAGTCCCTATGTGCTGTTTCAAGGGAAAGCAGTTCAATACCTGAATATGCTGGAAGAACATCAGTCATGGACCCTTCCAGAGCACCTCACACTCTTTTGGACATAATACTTGTAGACCTATGTTTCAGGACAATAATCAAAGCTTTTGCCTAATGATTCCGTCATAAACCCAGGAAGAGCCATTTGACCTCCTGACTACAGGTGGCAGATAGGAGACAAGATTGCCACCTAGTCTAATTCACTCACCTAACCATCTGAGGTATTCTGTACCACATTTCTTGTGATTCCTATGGCAGGATAATAACCTGACAGATATATGCACTTGCCCTATTAAAACCATCAACCATTTGGTCAGGCAGGAAGGCTCAGCTCCAGTCCTGACCTACTCACATTTCCCAGGACTGCAAAGCATTGAAATTCATAGCCAGTATCATTAGTCTTCAAGTACCCTATGAGGGATCTGAGATAGAAAAGGGTATAATAAGGGCACCTCTAGCACTCCATTTTTGCAGCTGATTTTGTTCCTGACCATCCTCCATTGATGAAATCGCAGGATCTGCCTCTCCTACAACCACTGGATGCTAGTATCATTAGATCCTCTTTGTCAGGACAGAATTTTCCTCCTCCTCCTATTCTGCTTTCCCTTTCTGGAATTCACCCTTCATGTATTCTTACCTGCTTCTCCCTCTCCTTTTGCCACTGATCTGCCTCACAGCCACAAGTCTTTCCTCACAGCATCCTAACCTTCTTAGGCACTCCTACTCTTTTCATTTCAAAATCTTCTGTCTTTGGGTTGATTTTTACTGGACTTGCCATGTGGAAGAACACAATTTGGACTCAAAGTAACTAATTAAATATTTAAAATACTTAAACCACTACAATTGAGCACAGTAAATGGTTTTTATTGAATTGTCACATATAAATTATGGTTATATTGTTGCCATTATACAGTAATCTTGTTCCCCACCTCTTTCTATGCTGTACCTTGGTTAGGTTAATAAAGTTACTTTCTGGTTAAGCATCAATCTCTCCTCCTTCCCTCCCTGGGAGATGTATTGTGTCAAGCTGGGAGCTGTGTATAAAGAGACTTAAAACATCCCTTTGTAATTCCTGGATTTCTGGTCCTTCATGTGTAGAGGATGCTCTTCACATGACAGACCTAACACAAGGACTAATTTGGGTTAACAAGGTTCACAGAGCACAACTTCACTGTATCCCTGATGGGATTTTGATCTGCTCCAGACAATGCACGCTAGATCACCAATGCAAATAAATTATTTCTTGATTTATTTCTACAGTTCATCTTCCTTTTATCTAGAAGTGAAAGGTCCTTTTACTTCACTGTGTTTTAGGCACCCACAGAAATAAAATGTCGTTAAGGATATTTGCATTTTATTATTGACCTGTATGAAGGCAGATCTTCAAGAAGCTCCTCAGAAGCCATTTTTTGGTACAAAATAAGTATTTCAGCCATTTGAAGAAAAGTGTTAAAGATTTTTAGAAAAAAAACACACCCATTCATGCTCACCTGGTCAAATAGCTGCTTCCCTGTAGTATTAGGCTGGATGGCAAACTCCAACTCTGCATCCATAGTAGTAACACGAACATTGATCTAAAAGTGAGAATATCAAAGTGATGGATAAGGAAATCGGGGTCACAAATATAATAATTAAACAACATACTGTAGTTTACCTACAAACTGAGGTTCCATGGCTTGGGGATAGCATTTGTACTTTTTCAAAATACAGTGCAATATTAAAATATTTTAATGACTATTGCAATGTTTAAGAGCATGACCACAAAATTTAAAGATCCCAGTTCTTTAGATTCATCACTTGCAGCTTGGTTCATGAAGGATAATGAACCAAACATTATTGCGAGTGCTTCACAAGTGTTTCAACTTATTGTTCCATTGGATTGAGGTTTTTTTTCTTTCTTATTTTGCACTTTTAGTTCAAGAGCATATTGTTATATTGACCCAGGACTGCTTTAAATGTGGTTCATGACAGCTTGATTAGCATCCTTTTGGAATTGGGGCAAGGAATGCTGATATTAAGGGTAAGCTTTTAAAACATAACACAGACACAACCCCCACGCATAGTTACATTAGGAGCAGAAGCTATTCTGGGATTTTAAGGAGGTAAAGGGATGCAGATTCTTCCTTCAAGCTAATCAACATTAATCCAATAAACATTCATTGTTATCTTGCCTCATTCTGCCTTCAGTAGAGCTCTAATGAGCTCACAGAACTGAAGTATATTTCTGTAGCCAGTTCTGTGGAAGAGACTATTTACTTCATGTATAGCATGCCTTTCTTGCTGTGACAGAGTGTGCATAACAGAATTGGTTGGGGGCATTTTTATAAGGTGATTAGAATTGAAGAATAATGGAACAGTCCAGGAAGGCAGTTTTATAAGGGAATAGGATTGTAGTCTACTGCAGTTATTATTGTATGTATCATCTTGGTTTTACTGCATTGTCTTCTACCTTTATAATCCACTTTTTGCACTGTTTATGGTAGATTATGCCATAAACAGTATTCTGTTTGCTTTGTTTTCTAGTTTTGTAACCCTAGTCCAATTGAATTGTTTATTGGATGTCTTATGTTGTCTAATTGAATTATTATTATATCTTGTAATCTGCCTTGAGAAAGATGTTATATCATATAGAAGTTATAGGCTAACGTGGCTGTTTTAACTGCAAATGCTTGACCAGTTATTCTCTTGTGGCAGACTGAACCACACATGGGAGCAAGCATGTTACTATTAAGATTGCAATGTAAAGATCAGACCAAAGTCAACATAGCAGAGTATTCGTTCTCCTGGAGGTGCAAGCAGGATATAAGAGTGACATCCCTGGTTTGTAGATCAAGATGAGTAGCCAGGTTAGTCTGTCTGTAGCAGTAGAAAAGAGCAAGAGTTCAGTAGCACCTATAAGACTAACAAAATCTGTGGTAGGGTATGAGCTTTTATGAGCCTCAGCTCACTTCTTCAGATACCAAGAAGTGAGCTGTGGCTCATGAAAGCTCATACCCTACCACAGATTTTGTTAGTCTTATAGGTGCTACTGGACACTTGCTTCTTTGTATTCCTAGTTTATGTATTACTTCTGAATGGGAGATCCCATTTAGCTGTCAAAGCCAGCAGAACAATTCAATCCACCATGAAGTTGTGGGTAGTGGATGCTGGTGGGATAATATGGTAAATGAGAGACAGATGGATTGAATCCCTTTGTCCTGAATGACAGAACACTTAGAAGAAACACTAGATACATTTTGCTTTAAGAAACAAGTTTCACCCAAGCTGCTGTCACACACACAAGAATATACAGCTTGTTTACAAAATACCTCCATGAAGAAAAGCAGAGTGAGCATGACTACTCTCAGAGCCAAGCTACAAGTGATGAATTACAGTTGCCTGGCAAGTGAACAGACTCAAGTGTATTCCTCCCTGTTCACTTGCCATTCACTTGCTCTCCACTTGATCAAGTGGAGCGCAAGTGAACAGGGAGGAATACACATGAGTACACATGAGTCTGTTCACTTGCCAGGCAAGAGTAATTCGTCACTTGTAGCTTAGCTCTCAGAAGAGAAAGTTATGATATGAAGCAGTGTTATGATACAAGACCACCACCAATTTCTTAGTACAGAGAATCAGAATGTTGTGACCAGAACTCTTATTCCGAGTATTCCAAACTCATTAAAGTTTTAAGGGAATATAGTTCTTTATGTGATAAACAGAGCATGAGCAATGCTAAAAGAAGTTTGGATTTTCAAAATACTTTTTCCATATCAAACAGCAGCATGGAGCGAGTGTGGAAAACATGCACCCAAAGCCTTTTTTAAAAAAAATGTCTCTCAATGTATCTAGGATATTTAGGCGGTATGTGAAATTTGGATTTAATTATTCCAAGCTCTTTTAACAAGCCATTTCTCAGCACAAATCTTAAGGTATTATTTCAACTTAAGAACATCTACCTCCCAACCCCACCTGGGATAATCAAGTCTGATAAGATTTATTCTAGCCTCTCCTTAAAGAACATAAGTAATTATATTCCTTGCAGAACACAAAAGCTGTAACTCCCATATATTGTTTACACTTCCTGGTGAAAACCAATCCCCATGTAAAGTAAATTTACACTCAGTTGCTAAGAAAAACTTGAGAGCTATGTTTCCTTCATATTTTTCTGCAAGTCCTGCCTTTCTCAATGCAGATATCTTTGCTTAAAGAAAAGCAATGTGTTTTGGAACCCTGCAGATTTTTTTTTAAAAAACCTTCATTTTATATTTGGATGAGGAAATGTACAAAAGAAGCCAAAACATGCATTCTACCTATGCAGTGTTTGCTATCAAGATCACTGATAAAGACTAACCAATGAGCGGCTTCCATAATTTCCTACTCAACATGGGACACGGTGCGCCAAGTTGTTTTCTAATACCAACAAATAGGAAAGTAACTAAAACAGATACAATTCAATTCAATTCAAATACCTTTAATGGTATACATAAAACAGATACTTTGAATGTGCTGTTCTTTTTAGTCCAATTTGGATCTAAACATTGGTGCCATCAATGGCAGTTCACACATAAATGCTTATTACTTGGATTCCCACATCTTGAAGACTTTCATATGTGCAACCACCACTACAGGCTAAATGGCCATGACATTTCATCTGTCGCCTCAAATTCAACTATCTGTATTCTACAATTCCAAGCAGCATCATGTGAAACACTTCTTTGGCCTAAGGTGCCTTCCTTCAACTTAAGCTTTTAACAAGCCATTTCTTAGTACAAATTTCTCAGAACTGGAGAAGTTCTTCTAGCTTAAGGTAGGATACCACCCAGTGTTTCTCATTTGCAATGTGTGAGGTCAGCTTTTAGCACAGAGGAAGTGAAAATAGTGTGTAATTCATGTCCATGGTGGCTTTAGGCTGAATTATTGTTCATGCTGATCTTTATTACGGGTGCCTGTGTGGAATTTCTTTAAGAATCTATTCATCTATGGCTATCTTGTCCTGTGCTGTAACAGATTCTAAGAAACACGCTTCAAAATACATCAGCTAAGGAATCTCTGTATGAAAGTTATCAAGGTTAGCTAATGTGTTGCAATTTAGCAACACAGCAGATTAGAGCTAGTCTTGGGATCTGCAAAAGTTGCCTTCATCAGCTACACCAAGGTCAGGAGCTTTATGTGGGCCATCTTCCCAGAGCTGGCTAGAGTTAATGCTAAGGAGCTTGGCTGGGGTGGGGGGGGCAGGCAAAAGGCGCAGTATAAACATGAGACTTCCTACCATCTGCAGTTGCATTGTCATGGGACAACAGCATGTTTTTAAAAAGCAACTACGTGATCCAGAATGACCCACAGCCCACACCAGAGTAATAACAGTTATCCTTTGCAATCCAGGTCTTGTGATGACTGGTAGCGCAACACATAACTAATATGAATGTAAGTGGTGGGGAGGATAGTAACTTGTCTGTAACTATTTCAGGAGGAAGAGAGCAAGAGGATTCACTTCATCCCTCCGTCTTTGGTTTTGGGAAATCCAACCCACATTCATCTCAGAATGACTAAACATACTTGAAAAAGAAAAAGTAATGGAGTCTGATGGCATCTCAAATTTAACTTTTTAAAAAAGAAAATGAGATATGGGATTGGGAGTGCTGGTAGCCTTGCTGAATGCCATTGACGCCTTTGTTGCATGGGAAATCTGTTAATCTGTAAATTTCACTGCCTCCTTGATATTGGGGGGGGGGGGTTGGATCAGAAAACTAACAATTCCTAGATATTCAAAATTATGCTCTGATCAGATCAATGGATTAGTACCGATGAAGATGCATCTTTAGAACCATTATCCTCCTACCTAAACTACAGGCTGGCCTCTAGAGATCTAGGATTGTTTAAGGGATTGGGCAACCTAGTGGGATTTTTGAGTTCTTTCTCTATGAACAGAAGACTCCCATACCATATCACCATTTGCTTTTCATCTCCTCAGTTTAAAGAGCAGTGTGCCATGTGGAACAGAGGGTGGCTATTCTGAAAACACATGTCTGATCTCTTGGGCACAAGGATCTAGGTGTGCCTTTTTAAAAAAAATCCCAGCTAAATCAAAAGAAAATGTCAGCCAAGATATTGCCTATAATAAATTATTATTTCTATCATATTTGCACAAAATAACCACGCTAATGTAAATCTTGCTTCAGATTAAAATGCACAAATTTAAACATGCAAGTAATGAAACTTATGCAATATAGAACACAAAGCCTATGATCTGAATTGTAAGATTTTCTATTCTGAGCCCGTCAGTTATTGCTGGTATGGGAGTGGAAGGAGAACTATAAATATACAAGAAATGGTACAGTGCCCTATATAGGAGCACTTCCTCTAACTCAGTCAGCCTAAACAAGCTCAATTTATGATGTGTACCACATTAGTAGACATACCACACTTGCTGTGAACTTCTGTATGTTAAGAGATTATTGGGACGAATTGCTCCAGTGATGGAGGATGTAGAACTAAGAATTTGAGAAGTGCTGGCATTTCTACTGAAACTACAGCATGCTGTACCTTATATGATACTACCTATTAAGACAATAATGAAAACAAGAAGACAAAGAAGAAGCAGCAAGAGAAAATTAGCTATGATCTTATTCTTATCACTGTTGCAAACAAAATAGCAGCAGCATCTCTGGTAGGAATAAGAGAACAGAAAAGCAAAGATTCCATAAATCGTATCATAACAGAATTTTATTCTTGGATATTATGAGTAGTTCAGAAATGCATGCCAATGATGTGCAAAAAGCCTTGAGAAGAACTCATACAGGCAGTTACTGCAGTGCTTACTGGACTCCATTCAGGCACCAAAGATCAGCATAAGAGGGAAACACAAATATACATTCATATTCCTTAAACAAGCAAGTGAGAAATGCTGTACGAAGAGACACACCCAGCAACTGTTGCACACAATACTACAGTCATCATGGTTAGCATCTATGAGCAACAATTTTAGTGTTTTAACTTTACAATTAATCAGCATTACACAACAGTCCAGCAACAAGCCTCCTCTTCCTGAAGCAATTTCTTTGAAAAGAGATAACTACCTATAGTATTACACAGGTCATGATTCTGGTGCAACACTTGAAAGGTGGTTGAATCAGGCAAGCCGTGGTGAATTAAAATTGTCTTGAGAAGAATAAGCACAATTTCACAGTGCACAATGAATATAGCTGACAGGATCCACTATATTGCTCTCATCAGCATTTTCCCCCAATGGTACAATTCTAAGGCAGTTGTTCACTCAACTATGCTGACTTTTTACTGTCACAGAATGTAGGAACAGAATCCCAAGAGCAGTTATGGGGGCAAGGTAGAGTAGCATAGAGGGTGGAGCAATTGGGAAATGTAGAATTTCCAGAAATTTTGAAGCCATTGTGTGGGAGGGGGGAATCATTTATCTCAGAAAAAGACATTTGGGAGGAAATTGAAATATACACAATTTTTATTACTTATTTTATCATCAAGCTTAAACTTATTTTGTTGATTTAACATAAAATGGATCATTTATAGCATAAGTAGCACTTAAAATATTGTACTCCTTAGCATATTTATGGAACTTACAAGTATGAATACCATATTTTCTATAAACAAGACTGTAAATAGAAAAACACGTATCTTCCCTGTCATCTAGGCCTTCATATCTTTACCTAGGATTAACAGCCTGTCCCCTGAATAATTTTCAAGGCTTTAAGTGGCAATTTTGGCACTCTATGCAAGTTTTAAATGTTCATAAATTTTTTTGCTCTTATTCTGGAACGTATAGCTGCCTTCATTTTTGAAAGGGCCAAATCCTTCATCATGTAGCTTCTCTTCTTATTAGCTTTCTCTGTAATAAGCAAGTAAGGTAATATGCAAGTAGTGCATATAAAATTACAAAGGCATGCATCTTAATTTTCCAGAGGCACCATGTTATTTTAGCTCCACACTCTCTTTTTAGTGAAAGGAAATCACAATGAAAGGATGGGGCTATAGATCAATGACAGAGCACCTGCTTTGTATACACAAGGTCCCAAGTTCAATCCCTGGCATTTCCAATCAAAAGGATTAAGTAGTAGGTGGTACGAAAAGATCTACAATAGACAGCCGCTATCAGAGTAGACAGAACTGACCTAGATAGATCACAGATGTAAAGACATGACAATTTCCTCTCTGACATATGCTTCATCTCTATGGCTTCAGTAGTCTAATATCATTCAACCCTAGGCAACCAAAGCTGTTTAACCTCTTGGATACTGTTCTAAACAGCTTCAATAATGCCATATCAAAACATCTTAACAGTCATCAAGGAAGGAAAGCTTCACTGTCAAGTTTCAGATTTTGTTTATTTAGGTGGACTTGAAGACCAGAAAACTCAAAATCGTAAAAAGTTCAACATTCTGAACTATATGAATTGAGATTTCCATATTTTCACTTGACTGGCAATTACATCATGGTATATGAATATAATATATTTGAAGACCATTGCCTTGGTTTTCAACTGTGCCTGAATACCTTCAAGGGCTCAAACACAAATACTTTTCAATCAAGTAAGATGATACAGGAACCAGCCCAAAATCTTCAGGCTATTATGCAAGGTAAAAAAAAAAAAAGAGTAGTTTCCAGCTCTGTCAGACACTAAGCAATTTAAACAACTTAAAAGAAAAGAAAACCCTTTATAAAGAAAAGCTTGCTTCATGGTCCTCCATGAAACTAGGAATTGTGCGATTGTGTCTCTACCTGATGCTTTTCCGGAGGATGCTGAAATGTCTGATACCATACCACTGTCACATTTGGTGCTGTCAGTCACGGTCACAGACATGGCTATGTCACAGGATGCCTAAAATATCATTTTCTGTTTGGGAAGAAGCCCAAGATTTGGATTCTAATCACTGTAACTTTTACATTTCAAAAAAACAAAACAAAAGATAGTTTCAGGTAGGTAGCCATGTTAGTCTGCAGTATAACAGTTGGGTGAGAGTCCAGTGGCACCTTAGAGACCAACAAGATTTTCAGAGTATACACTTTTGATAGTCAAAGCTCTCTTCGTGGTCTCTAAGGTGCCACTGGACTCAAATCGAGCAAAACAAAAGACTCCACAAATCTGTAGCGCTTGTTCAAATATTGGACCTTTATTTTCAAGGGAGGAGGAAATCTTAATGAAGCTGGATGAAAATTAGAAATAAGGCATTTGTTTCTATCTACATAGGTCAGTTAGCACAGCCGAATTTTGGGTGACAAGTGACTTGTGTGCCTTTTTGTCACACACTGTTAAGAAAACAACAGGATCTTTGTACAGGAGGTCAAACAAATACAAGAGAATGAGTGGGCAATTGTACTAAACTCCTCCCTAAGTGAACTGCTTTGACATAACTGGTTGTTGTCAGAATTTGTTAGTGGGTCGGAACCAGGCCTTTTTGGCCTATGTTAGAAATAGAAAACCAGCTATAGGTTGGGAAAAAGAAATCTTCCAAAAACTTTCTCTGTCGCTGCAGAACAAAGTTGCATTCCTTGGGAAGATCTCACCAGAGAATAGGTAAGGCTATAAAAGTTAAATCAAAAAGAGTCCAGTAGCACCTTTAAGACTAACCAATTTTATTTTATTGTAGCATAAGCTTTCGAGAATCAAGTTCTCTTCATCAGATGCCTGATCCGAACTGGACTCTTTTTGATTTTGCTACTACAGACTAACACGGCTAACTCCTCTGGAGCTATAAAAGTTAATTGTGTAAGACCTTTTTTTTTTTAGTCCTTTGGTATAAATCACCAAAAGATCAGAGGTAATGAGGGCTAGGGTAAACAACAAACAGCTTATCTCTAGGAAGAACAGGATATCCTAACACCACTGGTGTGGTGTGAGCATTCCCTTGCAAATTACAAATGCATATCAAGGATGCAGTCTATCACAGAGGTAAAGGATGTGTGGACTTGTGTTTACATGAAAGACTCTCAACGGAACTGTCTTTCAAGAACAAAAACAATGTGATTGATTAAGATGTTAATGAAGCAAGTCTTTGATATTTCCCTATAAAAGAGGGACGAAACAAGAACTCGGTACCACTCACTTGCCAACACCCGAAGGCCAGCTTGAGCTTGTGGTTGTGCAACGGAGTGGTCCCAGAGCTCTGGAATGGGGGGAGGGAAGGTTTTTTTTCTGTAGTTATCTTATAATATTGTTGTATCTTGCATGCTAACTTGTATTCTGTATCTATCTCTATAGTGCACTAGTGGTCAGTGAGCTGGGCCCATATCTGGTGACTTGCCCAACTGTTTTTGTTTTGTTTTGCCTTTATGAATAAAAACTTCCAGTCTTGCTTAAGACCTTCTTGCTGCTGGCCCATTATTCTTAGCAGAGACATCAGTTTAGTACTAGGGAAAGATCAAGGGAGGTTGCACTCTTTACATGCCTATGGTAAGAGGCAAACCCAAGCAGCAAACCGACAGCAACTAGTGGACTGGTCCCTGGTTGCAGAGCGACAATTTCCACAACACTGGTATATGCAAATGAAAGGTTCATTAACAAAAAAGATAGTGATGCTACAAGAACACATGTACAGCTTTATTTAGGAAGCATTTTAATACAGAAGGCAGCGTATGGTGGGGGAGGGGATAAAAAACATCACTCAAGGCTAGACACCATCAACGAGCTAGCACTTAACAGCCTCTAACACATAAAAGAAAAAAAGTAAGAGGAGAAAAAGTAAGAACTTCAGTATGTAAAATGGGGGGGGGGGAACAATTAAAGCCAAAATACGTACTCCATAAGAACTTTATCTTCAGTTTCTCTAGGAGAAAAATATTCCTCCTAAGAAATAGGAGGAACATAAGAAATTTAAGACAAGGTTTTACTCACTCAAAATGCTAAGAACTTTACACTACAGACGTTTTCCCAAGGTTATTTGTTGCTTATATGATTACTTTCCACAACTGATACTACATATTACATGATTACAAGAAATACATTATTAAATAGATCAAGGTTTTCAATGCTGAACTCAATATCTAAAGCTGCAGAGTAGGGATGTGCAATTTGGGTTCAGGATTCGGGTTTTAATACCAAATTTTACCTGCTTTGGTAAAATTAGATATTACCCAATCATGTTAAGTATTTCCAAAGCAATTTGGTAACACTGAACCTAAGCTTACCGAAGCGCTTTGGAAAGCTCTGGTAAACTTCAGGAGCCACAGCAGCAAGAATCACTGCTTCCTGCCTGTTTCCAATGGGAAATGCGATTCAGTGCTTTCTGGAGGCCTGGAGCGGCATTTTTGGACTGAATTTTACCAAATTTGCTGGGGACCTACTCCCAACTGTCCTCTAATGACCCTCAAGTTTAATGAAGATTGGACTTCGAAGGCCATTTTATGCCCCCCCCCCCAAAGAAGGTGGCCCCAGCCACCTCCAATCTCCATTATTCCCTATGGGGAAAACTATGGAGACTATCCAGGGGGATGGAGGTGGCATTGCAAAAGAAATCTACAAATTTTTTGGTGAACATACCCCGACTATCTTCTAAAGACCCCCCAAGTTTCATGAAGATTGGATCCAGGGGGAGGGCATTTTATAGCTTCCCCAAAGAACATGCACCCCAGCCACCCCATTTGTTTCTGTTGTGGGGGAAACGGTCTACCACTGCAGAAGCACATGAAGTCCAATTTTCATGAAAGTTGGGTGGTCATGAGAGGACCGTTAGGAGTAGATCCCCAGCAAATTTGGTATTATTTGGTTTTTAAAAACGCCTCCCCAAGCTGCCAGATATATGGGAATGGCATTTCCCATTGGAAACAATGGCTGAAGCTTACCAAATAATACCAAAGTGGCTTCAGAAACCTGAAGCCGAAGTGGGAAACTGATTTGAGTTTTCCAATCCCCCCCCCAAATAGTTTTCCTGTGCACACCCCTTGTCACAAGTAATCCAAATAATAAACCTTCATCTGTTTATTACAAAATATGATTTTAATTTTTCCCTGCCTATCAGAAGATGTGTCTGTTTAGGCACCCCAGGATGTAGCAATTCACAGTGTGTGTTTAAGCATCACTTGGATCCGATCAGTGATCCGTCTAGTCCAGCATTTTGTTTCAGAGGTTTACTGCCTCTGAATGTAGAGGTTCCTTTTACTCACCATGGCTGTTTGCGATCAATGGACTTATCCTTCATGTATCTGTCTAACCCCCTTTTAAACCCCCACCATCATCAGTCCGCCTTTCTCACTGAGATCCAAGGCAGATTACACAGTGCAAGTAAAATACAATATAATCAACAGCAGGACATTAATAAGCAAAGTACAATAATGAACAGTTAGGAAATCAGAGAAAGATACAATACAGTATGGTAGCAGAAGATTTGAAAAACAAACGTAATGCCAAACATACAGACAAAACCTTTCTGAAACAAAGCATAACTAACTTACATAGTCTGTTTTGCAATGAGGAAACTCCCTAGTAGGAGCATGTCTACATCAGCAGACAGCAACCAACAGAGTAGTGAATAGTCCTGTCCCTACCAAGGCATCTATGCATATGGCCATCACTACCTCCCCTAGCAGTGAATTCCACAACATTAAGCAAAGAAGTGATTCCTTTTGTCTGTCCTGAACCTATTCCCCAACTATTTCATTGGCTGCTGCTGAGTTCTAACATTATGGGAGAGGGAGAAAAAGCTCATTTCCCCCATTTTCTCCAATCTTTGAACAAAACCAAGGCACTTATGACTTAAAACCAGGTCCCGTGGAACTTGTTATTGTTCCGCCAGGCCTGCAAAGTGGAGAAGTTCCACCAGGCTTATGGTGGTTGAAGAGGGTGAATTATACAGTCAGCCTCCTGCTTGGGGGGGGGGGGAAATGGGCTACCCTCCTGATCTTGCTGTCCATGTAAACAGCTGCCACCTTGACCCATGGGCTCTGAATGTTCTGGGTTGTGCAATACTGAGCGCTGCATTGTGACGCTGTTTTATTGTATCTGTAATATTGATGGATTTTATTTTATATTGTGGGTTGTTTTTTTCTTTTATATGTATGAATACATGTTGTTGTTATCTGCTCTGAGCTTGATTGTAAGGAGAATGGGCTACAAATTTAATAAAATATATGCTTATGAAATTATTACACAGTTTATATCCTTAAAACATTACAATGAGTTTTGACAAGGATGCACTACATATATTCAATGATGAACCAAATGTCCATTTTTTCCAGGAAGGAAAAAAAAGGAAGGCATCCTACCCCAAATGTCCAGATAATTTATAAGCTAAGCAGTACCTTCTGCTCCCAAGAATGTGACAATATTGATTCAAAATGTTACCATACAGATTAAGCAGCAGGTGACAAATATACTTCAGAGTCTAACCTTATTCCATGTTCAAACTGCAATACACAGCACAATTCTGGGCCACAGCAAAGCAGTATCTACTTCTGGAAGCAATGAGGCAAGTCAAAAGGTCCTTAATGGACTGGGACCAACATATCTGCAGGACTGAGAGATCTAAACAAGAGTTATGGCCAAACTACACTTTACATTTGACATATATTGGGACACAGGTAACATAGTACACTTTCAATTACACCAAATAACGCACTTACAATGCACTTTGCCACTGATTTTACAGTGCGAAATGGGAAAATCCACTTGCAAACAATCACTAAAGTGCATTGAAAGTGGATTGAAATGCACTGCTCAGCATATGTGAAAGCTGCCATAGTCAAATGTTACAGTAGGGGCTAGCCTTTAAAATGTCTTTGTCACCCTGTGCAATGCCAAACACTGAAGAATGCCAGTGGAAATGGCCATGGGGGGCTGTTTTCCTCTTTCTCTGGCTTCATATGTCCTGGGGATAGACACAAGGAGCCAGGGGAAGGGGAAAACAGGCCTGCCTATGGCCATTTCCACTGGCAAAAGCAGCACAGGAGGAAAGCATGAATCCCCTCCTTCACCCGTGCAATGTGTGCAGCTGGGCAGGGTGATGAGACGTTTTTAAAGGTTATTTACCTATGAGCAAAAATCCAGGATTTAAATTGAATTCCCACCAGTTAACACATCAATGTTGTATAATGCCTCGTTGCACCTATGAAGCAAATCTATTCAGGACTGCAATATGAAGGTGTTCAGGCAGCTGTAAGTGATATAGCATGCAGAGCTTAAGATTGATGTTCACTGAAGATAAGACCATGGGAAAAATCACTTCATTTGGGACTAGTACTGTTTGTACAACTGTCCCCCAAATCATTCAGTTCAGTGCTGATCTGCATGGAATAGATAGCCACAGGAAGTGGGATACACGAGGACAGAGGGTTCAGAGCAGGGCAGCACTGGACTAGAGATGTTGATGAAGCCAAAAGCAAATGACAGATGAGCAGTCTCATTGTCTTAATAGAATATGACGGCAGGCCTGGATAAAATCTGGTCTAGACTTAGGTGTCACCTCCAAAACTGTGCAACAAGCATCATCAATTTATTCACAATGTACAGATCTAAAATGTCTCAGTAATATAACTGACCAACATTACTGATCAGTTATTTAAAATGCCACATGACTCCCATTTATTTTAAAAGCGCATTCATTCAACACACATGCACACATTCTTATATTGTATAGGTATTTCTGTAGAGGAATAAAGTTTGAATGAGGACAAAAGCTGACTGCTCCTCCTCCTCTGTAGTGCCCATACAAAAAAGTGTTGTGATAATACTTAGTATACAAGTGTTGGAAAGCAGATTAGGGCTGCACTTACTTGGGAGTCACCCCAGAATAGAAGTCTGTTAGCCTGCTGCAGCAAAAACAAACCAGACTCCATATCATATTACAGACCAATGAAGTCTTATTCTAATGCAGGTTTTTGTGAAAGAGGCCATCTATTTTTACTTGAGAGTAAATCCCATTGAATCGCATGGGTTAAATAGGGTTAAACTGCAAGATGCCTTTGGCAGGAATGGCAATAATATAGAAACATGCAGGTCTAAATTCTTTGACAAGCAGGTTTTCAGTGGCTCAGGGGAGGAGGAAGAGAAGGGTGGCAGGGACAAAAGCCAGTGTGGCACTTCGCAATATCATTCTGCCACACATTATTCAATCTGTAAAATGTCATATGATTTCTTTGGGCAAGATATTACTTGATGTTTTGCTAGTGATTTCTTAATTTATTTTAAACCATTTGCACAGGAGCAAATGTGTTGCTTTGAAGTGATGGAGTACAAACACAGAATCTCAGAGTTGAAAGGGGTCTTGTAGGCCATCTAATCCAACCCCGTCTGATGCGGGAACAGCCTAAAGCATCTCTGACAAGTATTTGTCCAGCCACTCCTTGAAGACTACCAATGAAGCGAAACCCACCACATCACTAGGCAGCTGATTCCACTGCTGAATTACTCTTAATGTGAAGAAGTTTTTTCCGAATGTCCAGCTTATACCTTCCCTCCTGTCATTTAAGCCCATTGTTTCAAGTCCTATCCTCTGTTGCCAACAGCTCCCTTCCCTCCTCTAAGTGACAGCCTTTTAAATACTTAAGAGAGTAACTGTCTCCCCTCAACCGCCTCTTCTCTAAACTGAACCTTCCCAAGTCCCTCAGTCTTTCTTCATAAGGCTTGGTCTCCAGGCTCCTGATCATCCTGGTTACTCTTCTCTGCACCTGTCCCAATTTGCCCACATCTTTTTGAAGTGTGGCCTCCAGAACTGCACACAGTAGTCCACGTGAGGCCGGACCAACACACATTTTAAAATTAAGGATGTGTTTTGGAGATTTAGGAACCTAAAGTATCTGCAGTACAGTGTAACACCAGCTAGCCAGAAAAAAGATGAAACACTACTGTGACCTTTTTATTGATTCGCGTCATTTACACTCCTCTTTTCTACCCAATGGGCATTCAAAGTGGCGTACATTGTTCTCCTTGCCTCCATTTTATTATAACAACAACTCTGAGAGGTAGATAAAAACTGAGTGTGTGTGACTGGCTCAAGACCACCCAGTGACCTTCCATGGTGGAACATAGATTTGAATCTGGGAGCCAAACTTCAAGTGATGCTTGACACAGGTTGGACACTTGTCAGCTTCCCTCAAGTTTTGATGGGAAATGTAGGCATCCTGGTCTCGCAGCTCTCCGACTGCTGTCCAATGGACTTTTCAACTGTCACTTGTCCAACATTCCGCCAAGCTGCCTTCCACAACTCATGTGCCATCCCAGCAGCTAGGTTTGCAAAGCTTGCATGAGGCTGACTCAGGGAACATGAGGCATATGAAAAAATGACTGTTAAACACACTACTGCTACAGCTGTGGTGGTCCTAAGGAGAAACATTTCTTCTCCTCCATCTCACTGCAAGCCCATGCCTCGTATTGCCAAGCACCAGGGGCATATATTCAGTCACTCCAGTGGCTCTACTTGAGACAACTGCACATATGCACCATTCACCACCAAACACACATGTTGTCCCAACTAGAGCAAGCCGAGGACCAGAACACTGTGCTGCTTCAGGGAACAGAGGCAAGCTGCACATTGTGGGTTAGGTTAGAGGAGCAAATAGAGCCCACCAGAATGGGCCAGGACTGACTTCCTCTGCACAGGGAAAGGAAAGTGGGAAAGAAAGGTATATGGAGGAAAGCATGTTGCCATCTCTATGGCAGGGTACAACTTCTGTCGCTAGCCACAACTCCTGAAGTGGTGATCAAATGGGATGAAGGGATATCTTCTTGGCTTTGTGGATTTTGTTTATTAAAGTCTTTCATCACCCTTTTTCAGTCTGTGAAGATCATCTTTGTTTGAAACATTGTGCATACATTTACTTTGTAATAAGTTCTCCCGTATACAGTGCAACTTCTGAGCAGATATGCATAGGATCAGGTTACACCGTATGTGTTTGCAATAAAGCAGATTGTAAGAATCTCAGTATCTGCCCATCACATTTTATTTACTTAAATTCATTGGTGCAAGTATGGACTTGTTGACAGGGGACAGGTTCATTGGTTCTATTAGGCAAGTGACTCTCAGCCTCTTGCTCCATCCCTAAACAGAAGACAGCAACCAATATCACAGGGGCAAAGTCTGGATAAACAACATAAAGTATTTTAAAGAGTACAATACAATTCTAGTGCTACAACTGAAACATTCTATGTACCACAGTAAACTTCCAATGGTCATACAGCTCTCCTTCAACTATACCAGGAACAGTGGAGGGCAGGACTGGAAACACAAGCTAATCTTTCTTCTTTTTAAATTGGTACATGAGCAATATGTTTAAGCCATGTAATCCCCGTATGATTCCTCTTCCCCTTTCCTAGTAACTATTACCAGCCAAAGAGCTACTTAAATGCTGATTATGTAGAAAGCAGAGCATGCCCTGTACTAGCAGACACAGGATCTATAAATCCCTGGTGGAATCACATGAGTCAAGTCGTTGTAAGAAAGCATTTTGGCCCTCTGACATTTGTTAACTGCACAAGAAAGAGGAACAAGTTCACCTCTGCTTGGTATTTCTCCAGGCGTCAGCTGACAAACTCAGTTCAGATACATTTATGAACACAGTTGTAAGCAGCTTTTATTGATTAAAGAACTATTCTTCAACCAACAGAACATTTCTATGTAACTAACCAGAGCTCGGGAGGTCATACTGAGAATGGACAATATTATAGAGACTGCCAAATTTGTCTCACTTATCTATACAGCTTGATTGAAAAGTGCAGAAAGCATTAGAAAAGAAGGGCCTTCTGCATCACTGCAGTAATATCAAGGGTGCAAAATGGAGTACGGCAGCATAACAGAAGGAGGGGAGAAGCAGTATAGTTGAGTTTCAGATTGATTAAAGGCAAGTTACGGCTGTAAAGGAGGTTGGAAAAGACTGATAAGGATATCAAATCCAATATTATACTGGGGAGCCACTGGGAAAACATACAGATTGCAAGTTTGCATTCGGTGCAACAGAAACAAGCCACAAAGTGACAGCCAGCATGGTACAGTACTCAAAGTGTCAGACTAGAATCTGAGTTCACCTCCCCCCCTCTCATGAAGCTAACTGAATGACCTTGGGTGAGTCACTGCCTTTCAGCCTAACCAACCTACCTCAGAGTTACTGCAAGGATAAAACTAAGAAGGGAGGACCATGTACACTACTCTGAGATCCTTAGCGGAAGAGTAGGATGCACATGTACAGGATGGAAGGAAGAACACCTCTTCCACAAGTACCAAGGTGAGCCTTGAAGAGTGTATACCAATTCAAAGTCCTGTTCATATACAGACTGAATGTCGCTGAGCAAGCTCAGCTTCAACTCCACCATTAATAAAATGGAACTCGTAACCTCTGCCAGAGGACTGCTCCAAGAATAAGAAAATCGAAGACTACAACGTTATTTATACATCTGAACTTACTGACAATGCTATGTGACATGTGAAACAAGATTCAGACACTAGCAAATTGCCAGGCCACAGTTTTTAATCAAAATGCAGCACAAGCTAGCCTTAAGCAGAGATGTGTCCACAAACACATATAATCAAACCAACCCACCTCCCCGCCTTTTAAGGATGGAAACTCAAGTTATCAGCAATTGACAGATATATTTTTCTTCCCTTTCCAAGTCACAGCTTTAACTATTACAAAAGCATAGGGTCCAACCTTCCACATCTGTGCAGCTACGCTGTCCTAAAAGGTCCACAAAAACAGAAAATGGTTACTAAAAATTCTTAGTACCAATGCCTGTTAGTCAGTTCAGTATTAGAAACTAGATCTTCCCAGCATTCAAGTCCCATTGAAAGGAGGAGAACCCACACTGTTAATTTTCTCCAAACCTGTTCAAATTCAATAGTTTCTTGAGCTGGCTCACTTTAGTAAGGGGATTACTACTATATACATAAGCAAAACAAAACAGAAACGAAGTTCCCAGAACTAGAGCCAAGGCAATAATTTTATCAGAAAAAAATGAGGGTGGGGACAAGAGTGCTGTGGGCCTGATCACGGCTGGACCCTCATAACATTTTAAAATTACTTTTAAATGGTGGCTGTGTCCTTGGGGGTGACCATGAGGATCCCATCACATCTCGTCTGGCCTTAGAATTGTGCACCTTTGCTCAGGATTGCACTGTTATTGCCCATCGTTATGCTTGTTTACTCACAAGTA
This sequence comes from Eublepharis macularius, assembly GCF_028583425.1. Lineage (NCBI taxonomy): Eukaryota > Metazoa > Chordata > Lepidosauria > Squamata > Eublepharidae > Eublepharis > Eublepharis macularius. Next base: position 135,017,007 of record NC_072790.1, read on the forward strand.
TGTCCCACCAAGTTCAGCTTGCTTTTCTGTCAGTGTACAGAAAAAACTCCAGGTAAGAGGAAAGCTTCTTTGCTCAAAACAAAAAAAACACCCTGTCTGCTATTTTGGGCGCTACTAGCACCTTATTACAGTGACTTGCCATCCTCTATTCTCTCTCATGAGATACTGAAAACAACTGGAGCTCTATACATACATTTCCTTTACAACTGTGCCTACAGCAGAAGGTGGTCAAGGGAAAGGAGACACAAAAGTTAGAAAGGGGCAGACGTCCATACATAGCACCCAGTCAGTGTGGTGCAGTGATCTCTGGAGTTGATCCTACTACATTGAGGAACTCACCCAGCATTCATGGAGTTTTAGCTCTATTTGTGACCATCCCACATGCATAATCAGTATCTAGGTGTAATTGATATAACTTATTCATGTGGTACCGCTCATTTACTGAGCTTGAATGTGCAGAGTAACACTTCAGTTTCATTCTAGAAGGAACTCCCTTTTATCACACTACTGAACTCTACCATTCATCTGCAATCCAAGTTCATTATTAAACTGCTTCTTAGATACCAGTTCTGCAGGAGAAGCAAATTCTTTGTGTCTCCACGTGACCTCTGAAAAGTAATTCAAAACTGCACTGTTCAGTCTGAGCACATAGTCCAAGGTCTGAAGGAGACCACAGCAATGATTCCAATGAACAAGAGAAGACACTGAACCTTAACAAGGTGTATTTGAGAAACCACAACTATTATTAACAAAACTGGAAGAAAGTAAGACTGGGTACTAAGAAACTTTATAGGAAATAGGCTTCCTTGAATGGGACATACAACCTATCAAGCATACTTCAGATCCCACCACATGACATTGCATGAAGCAGGGAAAACAACAACACAACTAAATTTAACTGGCATTCATGCCAGATACAAGAGTACACAGATAAACATGGAAGCGTATAAAAACATTAGAAAAAGCAATTCCACATTTAAACTCAACTTGTTTAATCTTGCACATACTATGACATGTGAAAAAGCTTTAGTTCTTTACAAAGGAAAGAAACAGATATGCAACTTGTTTTTCAGGTAACAGAATTTTATAAACAGAAGGATGAAAATAGTAGTAATTTCACTGGGATTTTTAAGCTGCTATCTACAGACTGTTACAAAAGGGAAACATTTTATTTTATTAGGGTGAGATAGCAAACGACAGTTCCCATATTGTCTACAATTCATCAGTATTATTTTTCTTAAACAGGTCGGGGGGGGGGGTGAGAAAAACTTACTGGTTTTGGCATTTTTGATTCTTGATGAGTTTCTGTTGGTCCAAAAGCAAATATTCATGCAGCAGCCTACTGATGGCCCTTCTTTCCTTTGAGAAGCCTGAACAGAAAAACCAACTAGTTTATCATCTGTGTAATAACTAACAGACAAGCACGGCAGAGGAGTTTTAAGCATTAAGAAGCAGGTTAAGTAAGCAGGGATGATTCATTCATGACCAATAATTACTTAGTAACGCCATAGCTTTAGAGAAAACATAAAGCCAGCAGCCTCACCCAGTTTTTTTTTAAAAAAAGAGTTTAACTGCAAGCAGAGAAGGTCATTTGGCCTGCCACACCCACATGAACCACTATAATTTCAATTTTTTTTAAGGGAAAGGGGGAGGGGAGGAGAATCTTTCAAAAAATTTCCTCTCTTGCAGTTATACCCAAACATCACTGACTCTACTGGACCTTGGGTTGAAAAAGCCTTATAAAAAGTAATTGAGATCCTATGGAGTAGCAGTAAATATACTGCAGTATTTTCAGTACTCTTGACTAGAGATCCCTGGAACTTTGATGAGATTTTTCTAGATAATAACCGAGTCGCAAAGCAGCAAGTTCTACAAAGGACAGAAGGGAAGGACAACCTTGCTGTTTCCAACAATTGCCTCTATTCACCTTGAAACTTAGGCAGGACAAAACAGTTTCCTGATAGGTCCGATACAATCTTTCAACTTCGGACAGGAACTATTTCAAGCTTCCTGCGTTCTTCGAATAAACTGCCGAGGAAAGACCCCTCTCCTGAGACCACACACGCAAGATGGCCACTCGGCCTTAATTACGTCCCCACCGCCCAGTTCCCCAACTGCAGCCTCCCCCTACTCCTCGGAAGCATGCACAGAAAGGGAGACGGGACCCGCCCTTTCGGCGCTCGACTGCGAGAGGGATAACCAAGGCACCTTAAGTGAGCTTCAGCAGGTGTTTCCCAGAAGAAAAGGCTACCACACTGAACCGAGTAGGATTTCCTTACAAGTAAATCTGCCCAAGGTTAAGCTACCTATCCGAAATCCTCCGCACGCTTACTCGGGAGTAAACTGACCGAAGCGGGACTTACTTCTGCGTAAGGAACGGGCCTGTTAAAGGCATGGAACTCCGCTTTAAGTTAGTCTATGAAAGCATAAAGTTTGCCGAAAACTATAGGACGAAGCACAGCACTTAACTGGCTCCTTTGGTAGAGCGTAACAAATCTTGCTTCTATAGGAACCTGCTGGAGTCCCTTCCCTCCTCAAAGAATGCCGAGCATTAAGCCCCGCCGCGACACCTGTTGCCAAAGCCACGTCTACCTCCTCAGCAGGGAGCAACTTCGCGCCACTGGGTCCCGCCCGAGCCGCCTGGCTTTCCTCGCCAGCCTCCTGGGCTAGAGAGCGGGGTTCGACAGCCCTTACCTCGCCGGCGCGTCCTCCGGGTTCGTCTGAGCAAAACGACTGCAGCAGCCCCGCACGCCTACCCTAGTCACTCTCTGGTCCGTCGGGCGTCGCTGCCTGCCCCTCCCCGGTAGCCGCAATATGGCTGACTGTGGAATGGGCAAGCGCCACAGGAGGACTCTAGCCTTGTCTTCCACCCCGCCTCCCCCGCGCAAGCAAGCCAGTGAGGCGCGGAGGCCGTACCTTCCTCCTGGCCGCGGCTCAACTGGCTGCTTACCTGGGGAAGGAGGCGGACCCCAAACGCCTCGAGGAGCTGAGAGTTCTAGCGAAGATCTGTGATTGAAAAGGATAGGCAAATCTTTCCGGGCAGAGTGGCTCACCTGCTTGGGAAAAAGAGACGGTCTGTATGAGGAAGGACTGTTCTAGCCTGGATTGTTTCCTTGGTGTGTGATTTCCACATTTGTCTTCTGCCGGGAAAATTACTTTTCAGGGCGTCTGATGATGCAGCAATGGTGTTACATTAGCAACAAAAGTCTCCCGGAGAACAAACCAACCAAACTAATCTGAAGTTACAATCAGTAGAGAGATACCTGGGCAACAATTAAATTTCATTTAGGTTAACAAGGGGAAAACCCCCTGTCCACTGGGGTGGGGGGAATCATATGGGGCTGTAAAATAACAGCACCTTACTCAGATCCCGCCTTAAATCATAGCCCAATGTGTAAATTTAGGAGTTCATCAAAAACTATGATCAATTAAGGTATTAATTAAATAAGGAAAAGTTGTTGCCTATAGTTCTTTTTTTCTTCTTTGCATAATATCTATTTCTGGTGAACTCAAAGGCTTGTAAACTATGTTGTGAACTTTTTTGCTGATATTGTTTTACTATTCCCGTATTACAGCAGGATTTGAGTCTAGTGGCACCTTAGAGACAAGATTTTCAGAGTGTAAGCTTTCAGAGAGTCAGAGCTCCCTTCAGATGCAAGTAGAAATGGAGTCTTTATGTCCCAGCCAAAGGTGGGTGGGGTGTTACAAGGGAGGGTATCAGGATGTAAAGGTACAATGCAGCTAATGTAGAAGATGTGACGTAAAGCATTACTAACATTTGGTTGGGAGTGAAATTACTGCCTCCACATTACTTATGTTTTAAAACTACCTAGTACATATATGACAAATTGTTATATTAAACAGTTCAGTAGTAATCAAATCTCCCAGCCTCAATCAGAGAAACAGGGCAGATAAAGGAAAGTAATGTACAGCAAAAGACGTTTCCTCTGTTTGCATTACCACCCAGCTGCATCTTTTCTGTAACATTTGAAGAGTATTTGCATGTATGAAATTACTAAACACCATGCACACTGGGCCTCAGCCAATTGCATTCTTGCCATATATTTTTCAATGTGCAAATGTTCTTTGTGGCTCTTAGTGTGAAGAGGTGCATTTGTTTTTGCTTTTCTGGGATTGGAGACATGCATACAACATAATCTGCCAAATAAATATACATCCAGAAGTGAAGGTGCCGTGTTAAATTCATCTGCAGAGCAGAAATAATCCATAGCGTTGGATCTAGACTAAATTTTCCAGTGGCAGGCTGGAAATTTTCTGCCTCCCCCTTCCCACAGCAGCCCACTGGTCTCCAAGAAATGCTGCTCCTGTTAGACAGGAGACCCTGAGGAATGTCATGAATCTGCAGCATGAGGAGGGATTCCATGGAAACTGCCAGTTTAGTCTGGATCCAACTCATACTGAAGCACAAATAGTGCTTTCCCGCCATCCATTTTGCAGTGTTGGTGTGATATGTCCCCATGTTTGTTCTTTGGGCACCTTTCCCCAAAATTATTGGTTTAACACTGGAGTGCTTAAACTGAAAGGAAAAAGTTCCTTATAGATATTTTCTGAGGTGTATATTTTTGATCTGACCCAACCCAGCTCTTACGTTTTTTTCCTGATCCTATTAACACTCTACTGTGTATCATATTTATATTCCATCCTTCCTCTGGGGTACATATATGGGATTTTCCTATTTTAGGATTGCAATTATCTTGAGAAGCATGTTAAAGACAACAGCAGGCCCAGTCACCTATTGACCTTAATGAGCAGGGAATTCAAATCAAAATTGTCTAGTCCAAGCCTGCTCAACTTGTGAATGCAACCTGTGATAACCTCCTTTTTGTTGCCCTCGTCAGACTGCACAAACAGGTAGGTTATGTAGCACCTGGCACCTGGCTAGTGGGAAGTGTTTAGCTCAGTGGGTCACAAATTGTGCACTCCAACTTTGATATGATTCTCTTGACTACTACACCAGTGATCTCCAACATATGGGATCCAAATTTAACCCAAGCAGCTGAAATAGAAGAAAACAACAAAAAAGGAAGAACAAGAGATCTGTTCCAAAAGAGCTGAAAAATCAAAGGGAAATTCAAGCCATGGCTTGGGATGCTGAAAGATCAACACAGAAATACAGTATCTGATCAGGACAAAATAAAGGAAAGATGAAAACAATACACCAAAGAACTATACAAAAAAGATGAAAGTATGATAGATACTTTCATCAAAGAATCCTTTGATGAAGAACCAGAAATCCTAGAAAGTGAAGTAAAAACTGCACTCAAAGCAATTGGGAGAAACAAAGCACCTGGAGTAGACAGAATACCAATAGAGCTATTCCAGGCTACAGAAATGGAGCCCATCAGAATTTTAACATGAATCTGTCAACAAATATGGAAAACAAAACGATGGCCCACAGACTGGAAATACTCAGTCTATATTCCAGTTCCAAAAAGAGGGGATGCCAAAGAGTGCAGCAACTATTGGACTATCACATTAATTTCCCATGCAAGCAAAGAGATGCTCAACATTCTACAGCAAAGACTTTTACCCTATATGGAACGAGAAATGTTCAAGCTGGATTCAGAAAAGGAAGAGGCACCAGAGATCACATTGCAAATGAAACATACCAGGGAATTTCAGAAGAAAATCAGCCTGTATTTTATAGATTACAGCAAAACTTTTGACTGTGTGGATCAAGAAAAAATATGGAGAGTCTTAAAAGAAATGGGGGTGCCACAACATCTGATTGTTTTGATGCACAACCTGTACTCTGTACAAGAGGAATATGGGGAAACAGAATGGTTTCCAATTGACAAGGGTGTCAGACAAAGATGCATATTATCTCCCTAGCTGATCAACCTATATGCAGAGTACATCATAAGGAAAATTGGATTCGATCTAGAAGAAGGTGGAGTGAAAATTGGTGGAAGGAACATTAACAATGTGAGATATGCAGATGACACCACATTACTGGCAGAAAATAGTGAAGATTTGAAACAATTACTATTGAATGTTCAAGGAGAAAGCACCAAAGCAGGATTACAGCTGAACATCAAGAAGAAAAGTAATGACTACTGAGGAATTCAGGGCGGGATCGATGGGGGGGGGGTAGTCTGCTCCCGGTGCCATTAAAGAGGGGGCACTGGGCGCAGCTGCCAGCCACCGTGAGCGTGCGGGCGGCTGAGCAGAGAGCTAGGAGCCCATCCACACCATTTGCCTGCCCCAAGGGCAGGGGGCGCACGGCAAGCCTGCTGCCTCATCAGCGTGCCATCCGCATAGCAAGCTGGCTGCCCCAGTGCACTGTGGAGCTGGCGGCGGCAGCACAGGTGGCTGGGAGGCCACCCACGCCATTCACTTGCCCCGCAGGACAGGGGGCACACAGCAAACCAGCCAGCCCCTCAGCGGGGCAGGCGAATGGCGTGGGTGGCCTCCCAGCCACCTTCGTTGATACCGCCAACTCCGCGGCATGCCAGGGCAGCCGGCTTGCCATGCGGGCAGTACGCTCTGCCCTGTGTGATGACATCATTGATGTTAATCCGCTCGGAGCCCGCATACGGGGAGAGCAGACTACAAAATAAACAAACAAACATAATAGTGGATTAAATTCCAGTCTCCACATTATGTCCAAAAGATTTTGTCACATATTTAATTATTATAGACATGCCAGCCTAAAGAAATGCCATGTTTACTTTGCCATTGAGGTCATTTGAAAATATTGCTACATTGTGGCGTTACATGAAAGTAGTGTGCATAAAACAAAATTACTAAGTCTTTGGAGGGAAAAAAAATCACTTTTGCTTGTTTGAAACTTTGTTGCTGGTTATTCATTAATGTAATCCTCCTGTTCCTCCTCTCTGTCTGGTGTCTGGGCCCAGGGTCCAACTAGCCCTAGGAGGCAATGGACAAATAAAAGAACTGAGAAGTCTTGTTATCACAGAATTCCCTCTCTTGCCTATTACTTTCATACAAACCAGACTTCCTTGATCAGACTGGAAAATCTGCAACAAACTGGATAAAAACTACTTAAAGTCTGGCCATCATTTATGGCATTCTGTTGTCTTGGCTGGCAAGCCAGGTAGAAGCTTGTGTTTATAGCGATGGTGGTGGTTATACCTAGGTCCTCACACTATTAATTAGGGATGGTCAAACTCCAGCTGGTTCTGATCATGTCCTGATTAGGCAGCCAGTTTTTATGTGATAATTTTGACTGCTTGCAACTTGTTCACAGATGTTCAAGGGACCGATTTACCCCATCTCAACACAGTATAGTGAAGCATGATTGGCTTTCATGCATGCTGTAACATAGTTTGACAGAACTCTCTTCCCATCCAAATCATTGCTATGTACTACTCTGGTCCACAGGCAAAGTTTCATCAACATATCAAGTCAATGCCCTGTTTCCTAAAACAAATCCTACAATCCATAGTATTCCTTAGTGATGCTAATGGCTGGTAGGGTTTTTGTGCATACATGATTTTTTGAAGCACCATGGGAATTGTAGTTCCCCTCCAGTTTGTTTCCCTTGTCTTAAGGAATACATTTTAAAAAATAAAATAAAATTCAGCAGAGGCAAGCACTCCCCCAAGAGAAAAGGTTTTTTTTTAAAGTGCACTTTTCCTGATTGTTGTGAGCAAAACCCCTGCTGCACAGTCCCTGTAACAGAGTGCAAACTGATCCAGAAAAGCCCTTCATTGTACTTTCTACTATGTAATCAAGTGCAGCATGAGCAAGGACTACTCTGTTTGGCTACCTTCACATGCTCAAGCAACTAAATGCTAGCAAGTCTGTTCACAAGTTGATTGAGTAGTTTGCCACTAAACTGGACAAGTCTGGAAATCAGTTCACCTTGATAGCCATCAACCCAGGTAAAATGAACTGTTGAATGCATTCCCTGTGAATTTGGAAACGTCTTAAGTATGGATCCCCTGTGAGGGACATGAGATGCCTGTGGGAGGCCCATAACTCTAGAAGTGATTCACTGCAGCTGGAAGAGGCTTTCTCTCTGTAGAGGTGTTGTTCCTCTGGCTTAATCTACAGCAGAATGTGATGGTAAAGTGTGGAGGTAGCAGAACGAACTGTTTCACTTCAGATTGCAAATGAAAGGGCTGAAACTGAATAATTTTTGCTGCTCTAATATCTAAACCTGGAATTCCCCACCTGAAGCTCCAATGCTGTCCATTCTATTGCCTCATGTTCTGTGACCTCGTTCCCTTTTGTATGGGTAGGCTAGGCCTCTGAGACCTCAAAACAAAACTTTGAAAGCAGCAGACAGAGGGATGAGTGGATAGGGGAGATCATGGGAGGGTATCAAACTGAAATCATTGCTAAGCCTAAATTGCTCTCCTTTATTCTGTGTATTGATTCATGCAGCTTGGTTATTAGCAGGAGTTAGGAGGAGTATGACTATTATTCCCATTCTGCTGTCACTCAGTAACTGGGCTTAATTTAAGATATTGACTATCAAACCTTTTCACAGCCTTGATCCATCATATCTACAGGAACATGTCTCTCCCTATGTTCTACCACAGCAGTTCTGCTTATCTGATCAAGGTGCCACCTTGCATGTGGGCAGATTCGATAGCTGCCTGCACACATGCATTCTCTGTTGTATCCCCCACCTTATGGAATGACCTACCTGAAGAGGCCAAGAAAGCTCCCACTATTCTGGTTTCTCACAACCTATGCAGAACTGAATTATTCAAGAAGGCTTTTTACCCAGATAGGAAGCTGTATTGTAAAGAACTGGTCTCAAAGAGATGCATCAATAAAGAACTAGGGACTACAGACTGTACTACTATGTACTGTTGTTAGCAGTCATACCCCTCCTCCCACTGAGTGGCAGTTTATAGATAAAATATCATAAATCCCCCTTCCTCATATAGCATAAATGCAAGACACGACCTTGCCTGACATAAAACAAAATGGACACCAGTCAGATAACAGCCTGGAAAATATTTTAAAAGGAGAACCAGAGCAGCTGGTTGACTAAACACCCCTTCCTTGCCCCCAGAGATGCATACATTAGTACAGCGAGGCTCTCAGAAAGCCCCTGGTTAATCTCATCAGTGTCCTGCCTCTCTCTTCCCCACCCATTTACCCTGATTAAGCACCACCTAAGGCTATTTAGCAAACCTGGTAGCTTTTCCCATCTGGTATTCAAAGGGTCATCGAGCACCATTTACACCTATAGTCCACTTCAGGAAGCTTCTCTCAAACTCATCATCCACCTCTGGAAAACCAGTGCCTGTGGAGGGCTGAGTTTGGAACAGGGAGGGAGGAGGGGGGAACTTGGGGATGGGATGCCACAGAGCCCATCCTCCAAAGCAGTTTCCTCCAGGGGAACTGATCTCTCTAGTCTGGAGATCAGTTTGGGAGATCTCTAGACCTTAACTGGAGGTTGGTAGCCCTACTACCTTTCTCCTGACCTGAAGTGGATAAAGGTGAAATAAAATAAAAATACCTATGTCAAATAAGTCAAACTATTGCAGCAATAAATAAAATGTATTAAAAGAATGCTAAAAGCCATAACTTCAAAAACACCCTGTGCACATATTCCCTTTGTCTCAGACTCAGACTGGCTGAGTGGGTTGAATATTGCCTCGCCTCTTCTGAATTCTGAAAGAGTATCCCTGAACCCTCACCGGGGCCCTTGCTTGGCCCTTCCCAGAATCGCTTTTAGTGACTGGATCACTTTCAGGCACGGAGAAAAGACAATGAGTCTCCACAGTCACCACCAGTCTGCTGTGCTGGCGAAGGAATCTAATCTGTGAAAGGTTGCCTGGTGCTGTTGCGTGTTCAGGGAGGGAAGGCTTTCCTTCAAAAATTTCGAAAGTCCCTATATCAAAGTAATGGAAGTACATAAATGATAAAGACTGAAAGAGCGGCGGGGAGGGGGGAGCGGGATATAAGCAACAAGACAGAAAACAAAGGGGAAAATCCTCTTGCTTTCAAAACTTACGATGCATTTAAATACAGTCCCAGTGAAAAGCAGCTTTTGTAAGTGGTGCCAAGTTGGCAATCAGTTCAACTACCATCACAAAGAAAAGGAAACATTTAGCTGAAGCTTTCAATAATTATGAATAATTCATATTGTACTTTTTAATGTCTAACATGCTTGATGATCTTTGGCCCTGATCCAGTGCTCTCCTGTCCAAACATACAAAGGATCGTGTATGGAGGAGTCATGGTGGTTTGCTTTTCTAAGCAGCCATTATTCCAACACAAGCCTCAAGCTGTTCTCTCTTTTTTAAGGAACAAGTATCTGGATTTGTGGCATTTTGCAGTATGCTGCTGAACAAAAGTCCCTCGTGCTGTGCACAGTTCTCTCCATTGCACTCTTCTGAAGTGGAGGCAATATATGGTTTGGCCTCGGAACTGTATTATCTGATAGGTCACTTAAAGGTAAAGGTAGTCCCCTGTGCAAGCACCGAGTCATTACTGACCCATGGGGGGACGTCACATCACGTTTTCTTGGCAGACTTTTTATGGGGTGGTTTGCCATTGCCCTCCCCAGTCATCTACACTTTACCCCCAGGAAACTGGGTAGTCATTTCACTGACCTCGGAAGGATGGAAGGCTGAGTCAACCTTGAGCTGGCTACCTGAACCTGACTTCTACCAGGCTTGAACTCAGGTTGTGAGCAGAGCTTGGGCTGCAGTACTGCAGCTTACCACTCTGCACCACAGGGCTCTTACTGTTCTCCATTTTACAAACTAGGTGTTGAGGCCCTAATTCCAAATAATGTAGATGCACTACATATCCCACCTCCATCCTAGGTCTCTCCAACAACATTTGGTGAATGTTGAAAAGTGGAGCATGGAGCATGGAGAAAAGTGGAACATACTATCCACTATTCCATGGATGATTTCTGGGTAGAAAGGTGTGACAGACTTCACTTTTTAAAAGCTTAGAAATGCTGTACAAACAGCTGAAGGACTGTGAAGGGTTAATTCTTCACAGAGTAGCCTTGAGTGACAGGCTGCTCCAGGAAATCTGATTGGGTAGCATCAGCTGAACAGAGAAAGACTTCTGAACTGGATGCTGGGGAGAGTCTGATTTCAGCCCTAGCTGAGAGGAGTCAAGTACTGATAGTTTTGAGATTCAGCCCTGATGGAGAGCAGTTTAACGCAGACAGGAGAATTGGGGAAAAGTTGGCAAGGAAGTTGGAAAAGTAGGCACAGATTCCCATTTGGCAAAAGAAAGGGGATACTTCTAATGCGAGGATAATTTCCCTACCTAGTCAAACAGAGAGTTAGCTCTGAAAAGTGAAAAGCTCCTTGGTTTGGTGTGGTTAGAAATTGCCTTTGGAGACCTTAAGGGTCAGTTAAAACTCAAGATGAGTACTGGTGTTTCAAGAAAAGGGGTTTGGGTACTAGAAAGAGGGTACCGGCCTTGTGGAAATGAAAGAGTAAGAGAATACTCAAAGAAAGTGTACTAGAGTGTTTGGGGAAACAGTGGAACAAAAGCCTCTCAATATAAACATTTAAGTAACTGTGAAGATCTTAAGAAACTCTCATTAGTCTGAAACATTAAACCTTAAGTCTGTGCATGTACTGATTCTACCTCAGAGTTATCTATATTGAATTATCTCAGAAATTTTCAACTCTGATTTCACCTGACCTTTCCCATCTATGTTAAATAAAATATTTGGTTGTTTTTGAATTTAAAAACATCTCTAGTGCCATTTGTTTAAGTCAAGGGGGGGGGGTCATAGCAGGTGTAGTCTTTCCATTACCAAAGTGGAAGTTTTAGGAGACTATCAGCCAAATCCTATGGTTTTACTGAGCCCTACTGAACACAGTGGACTTACTCCCAATTTAGCATATATAGGATTGCTGACTCACAGAATGCAATCAGACCAAATGTAGTTCCCAGGTAAATACTCTTCGATGAAGAATTCACCTCACCAACTTTGTTCTATTTATGAACCCCAAACAGAAATGTTAACCCCTGCCATCACCAGAAGCTTGTATATATATGCCAGTTTAGCCCTTCTAGAAACTAAATGATATCCATCGTACTCTTTGAAAGTTCTTCTTCAACTTAAACACAATAACAGCAGACTTTTCCTCTCTTCTACCCCAATATACCCCAAGACTGGGAACTGAGTTCATTTTAGTAATTTAGATCAAGGGAGGAGTTTTTTTTGTTTTGTTTTGTTTTTTTGTTTCTCCTTATACCTTGCTAAGTGCATGCTCAGATTAGGTTTTTATGTGGAGCAGCCAGATTAGCATAAAACACCAATTCTTTAAAAGAAATTCTTTAAAGGAAATGTTAACATGACTTATAAGTAAAGCCACTGATTACAGAAAGGGCACTCCCACCCCATTGCTGAGCAAGAAAATATCTAACAGCTACTGAGCAAAAGTAATAAATTGCAACATGCTGTGCACGAGGCTGCACTTTAAATCAGTTCTGAAGCATCAGCTGGTACAAACTACGGCAGTTAAGGGCCTTACTGAAACCTGTCATAATAAACTGTACAGCCTTTTCTCTTTCTGCTGCACAGGCTCCCAGTTAGCTTCTGGGCACAATTTTAGGTTCTGTTTTTGACTTTTAAAAGCTAAATTGCTTCTGTTCACAGTTTTGGAAGGATTACATCCTCTCATACCAATCTGCATAAGCCTTAAAGATGATGAATGAGGTAACAGTAAAGAACTGGATAACAACAATTTTCTGTTCCAAAAGGTTTTAGAGCATCTGTTCTTTTAAAAAAATGTGGTGGAGAGGGAAGTAGTTTTGGTCAGTTTACTCTGGAGTTAATTGTTTGAGATTCTTTTTGTCAGGATCTTTAAGTAGCCATACTGTTATTTATTACATTTGTATGTAGTTTTTCCCTCCAAAATGCTCAGGGAAGGCTTACAAGTAACAGCTGTGTGGCGTAGGATAGTCTAAGATATTGTCACTTCAGTGAGTTTACTTGCTAGGCAGGTTTAAATTTTGTACTTAAAGGACATTCCACTAACAACATCTTTTTGTTGTTGTTGCTCATACTGTTGTTCAGGATATCAGGAAATCTGATACACCTACCTGCATACTCACACCTACTCATATACCCACATCTAAGCCCAGCTTCTTTCTCCCGTATTCTACATTGTCTGTAGACTAGAAAGCCAAACTCTTACTAGAGCCATCCATGATGGATATGCCTCCATGAATGGGTCCATAATGAATAAACAAAGAGGCCCCTTATCCCAAGAGGTTGTTGCTTGAGATGAGCATTTGTTATTTTGCCAAGGTATCTCTGCCATTTGGTCTTTGCAGACAGTGAGGCACCTAACTGCCAAAGTAGATGTGCTGGTGACAGTGTATTTGTTTAATCATATATCTGCTCAGTTCAGAGGGAGAGCAAGGGCCTGATTTTATGTTCAAGGTAAATAGAACTACATATATCAACAGATACTTATTTATTTATTTACTTTCAATTTCTATTCTGCCCTCCTTGAACTGGCAAGCTCAGGGCAGATTACACTCTGCAAAACAACACACTAAAAAAACCATACATTTAACAATTTTAAAACAGCCATATAAAACTGCAATATAAATATTTAAAAGGTACAAGAAAGCAGCACAGGAGTAGTCAGTTAATCAATCAAATAACTGTGTTTGCTGCCATCTTATCTAGCTTGGCCCTAACCCGTGTCAGAATAAGACACCATGTGAGACTGATAGGCCCCATCCCTGATGAAAGGAAAGGATTTAACTGTAAATAATTATAAGAACTTGTTCTCTTATATAGGAAAGGGGCATTCTATGTAGAAGCGTAGAAAGAAAATGTTATTGTGAACAACTACAACAAGGCTGATTTCTTTGGTATGCACAATTGTTAAGTTGGCAATGAAACTTCAGAGCCAGTATAGATTATATCTTTCACTGGCTGTATTTTTTGCTAGAAAAAAACAAAACAAAGTGAACTTTTGAGCTGAGAGAGCAAGAAAAAATTGCCCTGTGTGTGCATATCCAGTCCAGTAACTGACATTTTAAATCCCTTATAATAAAATCAACATTTTCCAAGCTCCAAGGTGATGTTTAGATTTCTTTCTTTGTGTCAGTTCTTTCAAAACCATCAGTCCAGGGGAGTCATTCATGTGATTGAAGCATTTATCTCATCAGTTGGTAGCAGAACTATAGAGTACTTCTATTCATTTTCTAGCAATTTATTTATATTAATGAACAACTTTTTAAATGGCATCTATAAGTTTGGGCAACAGAGTCTATTGCTCTTTGTTAGGCTGAAATATAACTGCTGCCTACTGTTGCCTGAAATTTTTTGCAGAGAACATAAGCCCCCGGCAGGTGCATCTTACGGTTCTGTCTCTGCTTACTAGAGATCATATGCAATTGTGGACTGAGGCTTGATCAAATAGATTAGCTAGTTAAGGCAATGTACCTCTAAATGCTTTTCAAAAACATCCTTGCTTTCCCTTTTCTGCCAAGTGTTTGACAAAGAAACGCAGTATCATTTTATGGTGCCATCTCTTTGCTGGAAAAGACAATAATTGAGGAAAGGGGACAGCTTTATGTCTCGGCAGGTTCCTGTTTTATAAACAAGTTAACTTACAGAGGTACAGTGAAGTTACTAGTTATGAAATAATTGTTTTTACATCTTATTAAAGTGATCACGTTCACACCAAGGTTTACTGTTCTGTCTTCATGCACTGTAGTTGGACTGGAGCCTTACTTCAGTCATCCAGTAATATAAAGACAGAGGAGTTCCCTTGGAACATAATAATTATTTTTATAGACTCCCTTTGGGAAAAGGAAGTGCAAGTGATTTTATGTTTATAAGGTACAGCTCCCAGGTCTTGCAGCGCTCTCCACCTGGTGATTCCCTTAGGAGGTCCAACAGCCTGTGTGTGGCCCTGGTGAGTGGCTGCAAGTGGCCCTGGATGTCCTTCAGGCCCTTGGGCCAGCAGCTATGTGGCAGGCTTGTGACAGCTGACAGTAGGTCACACAGCTGGCATTCCATGTTGTGCAGTAGATGGCACATGATGTCAAGCTCGTTCTCTGACTGCTGCATAATGGTTGTAACCTGATCCTACCTGGCCTTGATATGGTGCTGGCCTGCCAGAAGGGAAGGAAGGGGGCATAGTTGGAGCAAGGTCAGTTGCAGGACCAGCTGGACAGGCCCCTGCACCCCATTCAGGTGGGACGCAGATGCCCAGCCTTGCCCTGGGGGCTGAGGCTCCTGCAGTTTGCATGTGGGGCATGGTACAGCCTAAGGCAGGGCTCCCACCCCAATCTGGCACCTGAGAAAGGGGATACTTATCCTTAGCAGGACAGATCCTCAGTCCCACTGCCATTCTTGGCTATGACAAGCTGATAGCTATAATGGCCTCTGCCCAAGTGCAATGTCACCGGGACTCCTCTCAAGACAGTGGAGCAGCCCCGGGTGGATCCCTCTAGGTCTAGTGTGACCTTGCCCCCCTCTTGTTGTCTGAGGATTGCTTTCCCTGGGCAGGGCCCTGGACAGCAAAGTACACATAGCCAGATCTTGACACTTCACAGGGCTGGTCCATTGCTGCTGTGGGGTATAGGCATAACAGGAAGGTAGTATATGGGGCCGGGGTGACAAAGGCCACAAGGGGGCACATTGTGGTGATGATGACGATGACAACAATGGCAACAAAAACAACAACAACAACAACATTCGATTTATATACCTCCCTTCAGGACAACTTAATGCCCACTCAGAGCAGGTTACAAAGTATGCCATTATTATCCCCACAACAAAACACCCTGTGAGATGGGTGGGGCTGAGAGAGCTCCAGAGAGCTGTGACTAGCCCAAGGTCACCCAGCTGGCTTCAAGTGGAGGAGTGAGGAATCAAACCCGGCTCTCCAGATTAGAGTCCCGCGCTCTTAACCAGTACACCAAACTGGCTCTCAGTTAATGCAAGTATCACAATGCCCTAAGGTTGCCAGGGGCCTCAGGGGCCAAAGCAGATATGGAGGGGGCTAGATGCAGGGGGCTGATGAGGAATTTACCTCCCATACATGTCTTTTGTGCTTGCATGCCCCCACCATCTCCCATCCCATTGAACTGACTTCAGTGCGCTTGCATTTCCTCACTTGTGCTGGAAAATGACATTGTTTTCCAGCAGGAACAAAGAGCCACATTGAAGCCCAAAATCTCCCATTTGGGGGCTTCAGCATGCCCAGCATTTCCAAATCAGACTTCTGGCCTCTCCCTACCCCAAGCAGAGGAATTGATCCAGCAGCCAACCCTTGCCCATTGGCCAGGCAGCCAGGAAGTGGTTGATCCCAGATGCAGCAAAAATTTCTGCATTATGCACACTGCCCGGGAACTTGACCACTAGATCCATGAAGATGCCCTTGTGATCACAGCTGGCCTGCATGTTCAGGCATGTTCAGCTGGCCTGCCTGTTCAGGCATGTTCAGCTGGCCTGCCTGTTCAGGCTCTCTCCGTCCCGCTCACACTGGGAGAGCAGGTGCTGCCTGGCTGCTCCTGTCCGGTGTGAGAGGGGTGGAGAGATTCTCTCCATCCCTCTCGCACCAGGAGAGTTGGTCTGCTCCTGGCCAGTGCGAGAGGAGCAGAGAGATTCTCTCCATCCCTCTCACATCGGGAGAGCAAGCACTACCTGGCTGCTTCTGGCCGGTGCAAGAGGGGCGGAGAGATTCTCTCTGTCCCTCTGGCACTGGGAGAGTGGGTGCCACCAGGCTGCTCCTGCCCCATGCGAGCGGGGTGGGGAGATTCTCCCTGTCCCTCTTGCACCGGGCAGAAGCCACGTGGTGCCAGATCTCCCGGTGCTAAGAGGGATGGGAAAATTCTCCCTGTCCTGCTCACACCCAGCAGAGCTGGCCTCTCGGAGCTGCTTCTGCCCCATGGAAGTGGTGCAGGGAGATTCTCCCTGTCCTTCTGATTCTGGGCAGTAGCAGCCTGGTGGTGCTGGCTCTCCCAGGGCTGAGACGGATGGAGAGATTCTCCCCCCCTCCCACCGAGAGAGCAAGCAGGCCGGGCTGCTTATGCCCGGTGTGGGAGGGTCGAGAATCTCCTAGTCCCTCTGACACCGGGCAGAAGAAGCCTGGTGGTGCCGGCTCTCCCAGTGGGAGGTGAGAGAATCTTCCCGTCCCTCTCAACACTGGGAGAGCCAGCGCCGCTGGGCCACTGCGACCTGGTGCGAGAGGGGTGGGGAGATTCTCCCCATGCCTCTCGTACCAGGAGAGGGGCAGCCGGCACTCAGCTGCTCGTCAGGGAAGCCCCCAACAAGCAGCTGATTCAGGGGTTTAAATGCCCCTTTCCGGGCCGCTGAGCAGTGGCATGGAAAGGGGCATTTAAACTCTGAAGCTTCCCGAAGCTATACAAATAGCTTCGGGAATCTTTGATTCCGAGTTTCCAGGGCAACAGCAGGAGTTCAGACAATCCCTGCCTGAGTTGCCATGGGAATTGATTGCAGGTGCCAGACTGTCTGGCTTGACGAACTGCAAGGAACAGCAACAAACGAGGCTTGCAACGACCACCTGTTCGTTTGGAATGGGGCCTCATGAACAACCTGTTCGCGAACAGCCAAACAGGCTGTTCGTGGGCTTTTTTGCGTTCATAATGCTGTTCGTGCCCATTCTAATAATGAGTCAGCATCTCCACCACCAAAAGGCAGTAAACAGTCTAAAACCGGTCTCTTTGCTATTCCCTCCATTATATTTAAAAATACTTCATCTGGCAGCTAGGCAGTCACATGGACAGAAACATGGCAATCTTTTTTACGCCACCCCTTTCATGGTTCCAATATGAATGAGGGTCCCCTATCTGTTCACAGATTTCCCATTGTGATGTCTAGTTTGGCCTGACAAAAAGGCAATAGTTGAGTTCAAAGCAGTCTTGATAATAAGCATAGCAACCGGAAAAAGATGCCTTTAGTCCTGTTTGGGGGAAAAGACTGGTTTTAGATTTTTTGTAATAATGAATAAGATAAAGTCTGTTTGTAATGGGCTGGATCCAGGTAACTTGCTCTCTCATTCTCATGCCATTAATTCCCTTCCCTACTATAACACCCCATCCCACATGTCTTTTGTAAATGCAGGTCCCATGACTCCCAGCATAGACTTTTTTTGGTGGCCAACGAGGACCGCTTCTTCCTTTTTCACCATCAGAAAAGCTAGTGGGATCCAGTCCAGTCCAATACAATTGCTTATGAAAATGAATCCTGAAATGTAGAAAGTAAATTAGACTGATGTCCTAAGGCCAAATTATGTCTTGGATCTAAGAGAGGATTTCCATTGCCAGAAAGAGGTGATTTTTGCCAACGACACCCTTTTCTTGCTGAAGATTTCCCTTTCATGCTGTTCCTGGAGTGTCTGTGGCCCCCAAGAGCAGCATTTGAGGAGGGCATTTTGGGCTTTAGTGCAGGTGGGGGAGGAGAGGAAGCTGTGTTCTGCAGATGCAATTCCTTCCCTCAGCAGAAATTACCAGTGGATCCAAGTTATGAGACACAGAGATCCATGTTATATCTCCCCATTTTCCTCCTAAAGTGAAAAGCAACTTCAGTGAACTCTGATTTGGATCATGGTCATCATGGTTCAATAAAGGAGGGGATCCCTTTCCTGCTGTGCAGTTTCTCTTTGGAAATTTCCATCAGCTGCTTTATGCCCCCAAAGTATGTAGTATAGTTAGGGGGCAAGTGATGCAGCATTCTTGCTGAAACTAAGCTGGCTGGCTTTGATCAGTACATGGAAGGGAGATCTTCCAGGAGATACATTAACAGAAGCTGTCTTTGTTGTGTAGTGTTGCCCTTTAATATGTTTCACATTGTGATAGTGCATTATATCTAACAACAACAATCTTTAAATGACCTGATTCTGGAGTTAAAGCATAAGCAAGAGTTTTTTCTTTATAGTATGATGAGTAATTAGAAAAGTATTCCACTTCCTGGTAATAAATCAGAGTAACTTGTACTGAGTAAAAGCTTCAAAGAGAGGAACTGCAACCAGTTATGCAATTAAAAGCACAGCAAGAAGCAAAATTTACATATATAGTAGGTAAGTTGTATATATTGTTGCCCAGTAGTCAAAACTGAAACCAGGATCAGTGAGTTTGCTGGATCTTTTTGTAAATACATATGCCAGTACTGAACCTCCATGGTTGACAAAGTGAGTACTTACTCAGTGTGCCCAATCCATCTAAAAGGACAATCCAAATATTACCATAATTTCATGGCACCCTGACCATACAGAAGGTATCTTTAGTGGTGATCATGCCCCTCTGTTAACACTTGAAAAGGGTGTGAGTTTGAAGGCATCCAATAGATCCAGCAAGGTCAGCTCAGCTCTTTGAAAATTTATCTGATGATACCACTGGTTTTAAAAAAGTATAGCAAAGGTGAAATTTGCTGAAACATTGCAAGATCAGTCTTCAGAACGGGAGGGAGGAAGATAACTACAAGGGAGATGTTTCCTGCTCCTATAGAGAGTAGAAACAGGTCTGCAGCAGATTTTACTTGCTAATAGGGTTGTGCATTTTGAAATTAGCTAATCAAAATTTAATTATTCTTTAATGTATCAGATCAGATTTTTAAGAATAACAATGGTAATCACCAGAAAATATCTGAAGTGACTGTCACTCTTGCACTTTTCACAGTTACAGTAGGTAAAGGAAGAAACTGACTCAATAGCTGCTGTAACATAGGGGCATCTTCCAACCAGAAAGGTTAACGGATGTTCCCACTGAAGATGATTGTTTCCCCGTGGACATTTCTGTGCACAACATTTCAAAATTATTTTCTAGTCACTGCACTGAGAGTATTTTTCCCCCTGTGATATGAACCTGTTTGAAGGTGAAGGTGAAGCCTGGGTGAAGTAGAGAACACTTGAAGCTCTCTGTGTATGGGGAAAAAATGAGTGTTGGTTGTCACCAGGGCTCCACTGAGGTAAAAGTTTAATGTAAGGAGGGGCTGTAATAAAGATCCAAGGCAGGTTAAACAAAAACATGACAAGGTGGAAATGGGTTTTCCATCAAAATAATAAAGTAAAAGACAAGCATAGTAAAGAACAGAATAATGGGAATCAATTAAAAAAATTCACAAGTAAGATGAATAAATAAAATTTTATGCACATCCCATCTTAATCATTCAAATTAACAAATTACTTAGAAAGGTTAAACCCACAAGTAAGTGAAATGTAAGTGTATATCTTATTGTTGTTATGCCCTGTTCAACATGCTATCACCTTTCAGCAAAACAGGCTGATAGTGCAAAATACTATCCTGAAATGCGCACTGCATTAGATCACAATGGGAGTTACACACGCATTTCTCAATAGGAGTTTCCAGTTCTAGATAATTAACCTTTGTACACTATGAGTAAAGAACTAAATTAGAGGTAAGAGTCCAAGAATACTCCTACCCAAAAGAGATACTGTTTGTTGTGTGATACTGGAAGCTTGCTAAATTTAGTCCAGGTGTAAATAAGGGCAGTGCTACCGAAACACAGAAGTTGCAACATGCAGTTTTATAGTCCTCCCTGACTGTAGTAAAGACTTAATGATCCAATTTCCCTGAAGCCAACAGGTTCCATAGGATGGAGAAATGAGGCCCCCAAGATAAGACTTGAAAATAAATAATTTGTTTGAGAGGCCTAACTTGCTCCTACTTTTCTTGAAAATATGTGGGAAGGCCAGGCAGTGATATGTCCCAGAAATGTTGCGTATTGCCTCCCAGACTTCCATGAGCCCCGTTTGGATAGGTGGGATATATATAACAGCCAGCAAGCATAAAACACAAACATTTGCCACTTAAAATCCCATATTGCTGCCTATCTTTAAAACTCTACACACTTTTAAAAAGCTTGGCCTCATGGCCTCTCTTGAAAGTCACCGTAGTGGAGGCCTTTCTCATGGGTGTCAGGAGGCTCTACCAAGATGTGGGGGTTGCAACACAGAAAGCCTGTGAATGAGATATGGTTGTCCTCTTCCTTGTACAGAGGAAACAGATGGAAGAAACTGCTGCTGTGATTACCAGAGCTACCATATAAGTTAAGAAAGACTTCAGGCTGCAGGTGAGAGATGTCATTGTTGGATATTCCTAGACATTAAAAAGTACAAAATAGATTTAGGATTGGGGAAGGCAATGGCAAACCACCCCATAACAAAAAGTCTGCCAAGAAAACATCGTGATGCAACATCCCCCCCATGGGTCAGTAATGACTCAATGCTTGCACAGGGCTACCTTTATATTTTACCTTGTTGCCTGCTAGCATTCTAATAGCACAATTCTAGAAAGTAACTTGATATTCTAAGTAACTTTTCTGATGCCTTGTTTGTAAGCGGGTATATGTGGGTATACCCTGTCTGGCATGCATGATCAGAGATAATCTGCTGTGCATCAGTTTATTTGGGTCTTTTTACTGGTTTTTTTTTTACTTTTAAAACTTTTTTTTTTACTTTGCCAACATTTCTGCCTTGGTCAATAGGTTGCTGAATCCTGTTTGGAGACCTCCCTCTGTTGAGATACTTGTGAGTCCCCTCTCAGTTATGCCCTTCTCAACTCATTCTCTACAATGGATTTAGAAGGGTATAACTTTAAGATTGCTCTGTAAGATTTTTTTCTGGCTACAGGGGAACAATTTAAAATACAGCCCCTTTCCATTCCCAGCTAGAGATGCCATTGTATTTCAGTCACATTGCAATGATCCTCACTAGACAGTTTTCAGCAATTTAGCAATTTTCAGCATTTAGAAAGTTACTTCTTTTCCAGGAAGGTGCTTTATGGAACAGCATTTTAGAAGCAAATAGAGCCAACCCAAAACCTCCATGTACGATGGGGAAGGATAGAGAAAATGGTAAATATCCTTCTCACCTGACAGCACAAGACACTGAGGTAATCTAAAACATATGGGTTGTTCACTGCCTCTTTATGACACACCCAAGCTGAGGTACACAACTGTGGAGGAGTTAGCTATGATTCATGGCACAAAAGGTAAACAAAAATGTTTGATACAGGGTTGGTTAGCAACAGCTATCAAAACATTGTTTGTAAGCCCTATTTTATAAACCAGATTGATCAATTACCCCTCCGTTTTGTTTTTTAAGACATTTCTATAACATGTCTGGTTTTCTTGTCGAACTCAACATTGAATATGTGGTAGCCATCCCTGATTTACAGCAATTAGCATGTGATAATATAAGCCTTTCCAGCTGATTACTGCTTAGTAAACTTCTAGGAGCAGCTAGGCCGTTTTGGTTCTGGTTAGAAAACATTTGATCCCAAATGTAGCTGGATGTTGCTCTCCTATTTTATGATATATTAAAACTGTAGCAGGTATAGTCTACAAATTACAACAGATGTATATTTTAAAATATATGTTTATTTTACTTATATTTATTTTTATTTAATTTAGAATGTTTGTGAAAGTGTGCTAAATTTAAAAAGGTAAAAAAATCTTTGGGGAGAAAGATGATCAATTAGAGAAATTTACTGAATAAAGTTGAAGGAATTACATTGATATTTGAATTTGAAACATGCTCTTCTGTCTTTAAGAGCGTGCAAAGCTTTTCTGGCTTCCCCCTTTGTTGCTGTAGAATCCAGCAGCAAATCTTCTTGAAGTAGCTGAAGAAGACACAGTAGTAGTTTAAACATGTTGGCTACTCAGAGCTTTAAAGTAAACCCACTTCACTACCAGTTTTACCTCCTTTTATTTCTATCTCCTCAGTTTGTCTGGAAGAAAAAATAATCCAGTGTAAATTCTTCTATGAAGAAAAGCTAAAAACCAGATCATTTTAAAGATGTAAAATACATGAAGTTCTGCTCTATAGAGCTGTGTGTATATAGCAATTTCACCAGAGTAAGGGAAAAACACATACCAAAGTGTGAAAGGTTGCAAAGGCTGTTTATTTAATATTTAGCCGACACTGTGCTGTTTATTGCTTTACAGAAGGAGCACGGCTTCTCATTAGAGGGCCTACCACGTGTAAGTAGGACAAAGGCAGAGGAAGGAGAGAGAAGCTGCAGGGAGTTTCAGGGGAAGGGCTGGAGGGAAAAATGCAACTTAAAGGGATACAGCGATGGATACAGAAAAAAGTGGTCAACGGACAGAAAGCAACGTGGCAAGCTGAAGGGCATGTCTGCAGTGGCAGGTGTCCACCCACGAGTTTAGACTAGGAGTACAAATAAGTTTTTTTTGTTTAGATACGAAAAAGGATTAAATGCTGAAGTTTGATTTCAACAACCTCGCGCTCATCCCCTCCGGTGATCGAATCTGTTTCTCCGTTCTCCTTAAATTGGGCCCCAGAAACAAAAGATTTAAGATCCTAAAAGAACTGTGTAATTTAAAACAAGCACTATAAAAACGAATACCCATGTCATATCAATAACGTTTTGTGCGGCTAGGAGGTTTGCACGGAAACCTTCCTAGGCTACGCTACACTGGGCGGGCAGATCTGTTCCCGTAACTCAAGCAAAGGGAGACGCTCCCCTCCCCCGCCCCTCGCCTCTTCCGGCAAACCCTCTGAGACAAAGACTCTGGTCAGCAAAGCAGCAGTAAATCTACTTTAGCTGAAGGGGGAGGAGAGGGAGTCCCGGATCCTTGTGTCACGCCGGAAACCAACTGCCCTGTTGCGGGTGCGCCGCAGCACCCTGTTCTCGGCCATCGAGCCAAGAGCCTCGTGTGGGAAATGGTGCGTTGGCAGCACTGCCTTCTCAGTTCCGCCTCGGCCCGATCGCGCTGCTCCCCTACCTAGTTTCAGTAGCAGGGGAAGGCCGTGGAACTTTGCCCTGGGTGCGACTGGGCCGTCATAGAGGCTGGCTGGCCAATGAGCGGAAGCGATTAAAATAGCGCCGTATAAATAGCAAGTTTGCCGCAAACCTGATGTGCCGGGCGGGGACACAGGTGTGCTCGCCGGAGCTGATGACCTGCTATTGTTCCTTCTTCCGTTGGCCGTTTCCCTCAAAGTTTCTTTTCATTCAATTAAGACTTAGAGAAATAAAACGCTGAATTCAGTATCCTAATCTGCTCGTGCCTTTCAGAACCAGCTGTTGCGTCACTGCTGTAGGCTGATACAGCTCCTATTTTGCAAGTAGGAGCTTTTGTCCTGCTTTTTCTATTTCTGTTTGTGAGAGGCAAGAGGACATTTCTCTACAGATGTGCTAAAGTGGATTGATTGGTTGTGAGAAGATAATGGTGGTTTTACTCTTGTGCTCTTTGAGGAGCTGCTTGTCAGGGGAGAACATTCAGCCAAGGAGCTGAGTTCTTCCACCTGCTCAGCACTAACTACTCCTTGGTTGCTGTTCGAATCTTTATTATGGCTATATTGTGATTTTAGATTGTTGCTGACTTTGTAGTTTTGTAACCTGCTTTGGAAGAAAGGGAGAAAAATGGGATACAAATATTTAAGTAAATAGCTATGTTTTATTTCTCACTTCTGCAACTGAACAGCATTTGAGTATATGAACTTCTGTTCTTTTTAATAGATGTTGGAAATCATGTCTTCAAGATAAACTTATGAAGCTGCCAACATAAGGCCCATTGGTCCCATGAACTCAACATTGTCTTCTCTGGCTTGAGGATCATGTCTGGGTATGGTTGTTATTTGGTGGGCCATAATGTTTGTATGTGTGTGTGTGTACACACACACACACACACACACATATATATACACACACATTATATATATATATATATATATATATATATATATATATATATATATATACAAACGTGTATGTATATGTATGTGTGTACACACACACATAGTGCACACCCCAAATGAATGAAGCATATGCAGGAGCACTCCTATGCTCTTATCCATCTCCCACTTATTTTAATAGGACTTTTATATGAGAATTTCACATTGCATTGTATCCCACAGGTAAGATATGTCCTCCTCCCATTCTGCAAAAGAAAACCAAGTGTATATTACTTCTGTCTTATTTTTAAGCGTTCTTCAGAATGTGAACAATGTGTAAATGCACCTCGAATCCAGCCCTGTTTACATGGCATGGCATGTTTGAACATGTATACATCTATGGTTGTTGTGGATTTTCTGGGCTGTATAGCCGTGCTCTTGGCATTGTAGTTCCTGACGTTTCGCCAGCAGCTGTGGCTGGCATCTTTAGAGGTGTAGCACCAAAAGACAGAGATCTCTCAGTGTCACAGTGTGGACACTGGGCCCACACTGTGACACTGAGAGATCTCTGTCTTTTGGTGCTACACCTCTGAAGATGCCAGCCACAGCTGCTGGCGAAACGTCAGGAACTACAATGCCAAGACCACGGCAATACAGCCCGGAAAACCCACAACAACCATCGTTCTCCGGCCGTGAAAACCTTCGACAATACATGCATACATCTGTTTGTAAGAAAGAGCAAATGAAACTGGAGTACTCTGAAAAATGTGAAGTTTGTATCATATGTTCAACTGTACAAGCATTGAGAATTACTCAGTGTACAAAGAACAATCAAGTGTACACTGTACACAAATAATACGTGTTCACTGTAACATGAACAGTATATACTTGATTATTACATATGTTGAGCAATTCACAATGCATTTACAGCTGAATGTGTGATTGAAACCTTACATTTATCTAGGTACTTGTCTCCTGTTTCATTTTTAAAGAGAATGTGAGTTGGCTTTTCTCACAAACTGATATCCATGTACCTGCAGGCTATATGTATGTTCACTGTAACAAGTGAACAAGGCTTTATAGTTACAGGTATCAGAAGGGTACAAGTACCAGGTATCATTTTTGGTCTACACACTCTGCACCATTCTGCATTCAAATAAGCTTTTCACAAAATTCGAACATCTGTAATGAGCAAACCAACTTTACCTGGATTACAAACTTTTAACCAGTATTGGAGCTAGTTTTTGAGAGAAATGCAAGATGAAAGTCCCACACCCAGGATGATATAAATATAGCAATATAGGAATAGGAAGCCAGTGAAGCCTATTTGATTGATAACTCATGGAGAGGCTGACAGTTCGAAGCTGTCTTCTCCGCTCTCCTGTTGGCCAATTGTATCTCTCTACCAGCATGGCATTATATCACTTCCATTCTACCAGCTCATCACAGGGGAGGTGTTTTCCAGGAAAGCACTCCTGGGAGAATAGCAGCCACATTGACGTTCTAATCAAACTTGTGTTTGTTCTTCTGAATGTGAAGGGGCTCAGAGGGATTCTTTGATGGCCCCATGGAGGCTCTTGGCAGCATTGCTGGTTGGAATGTGAGGTTTTCCCCACACCTGCTTCTTGATGCCTCTTGACGAATTTTTATGCAGCTTGAGGTAAATGTAAACCTGTTTTTTGAGCTAATTTCATTATAATTTAAAACAGCAAACTCTGTCAACTTTCTAATTAGACTGAATTATATCATCTGCTCAGTATAGGACATTCAGGGCCAATAGCTACAGAAATTCAGAACTTTTTTCTTAGAGCAGAGTACCAGCTAACTATGACTAACAGCCTCCTTTCTAAAAATGCTACTTTGTACATGTGGGAAAATACTGACATTCCAATTTACAATTTAGGCCTTTTTTGCATGAATGATTTTTGCTACATTTGCCCCCATACCTCTTCAGTTTCTTCCAAATTCCAAATGATTAATTCTCCCTTCAGATTTCAGTGTGGAGTTTTAAGGATTCTCCTCCGAGTTTTCTTCCCGTGCATACAGAGAACTTGGAAGAGAACTCTTGAAATGCTGCATTGGAATTTGAAGGGGGAGTTAATAGTTCGGTATTCAGAAGAAAACCCAAAGAGGTATGGAGCCAAATGTGGCAAAAATTGCCCATGAAAAAAAAAGCTTTACAGAGCATATTGAGGTAGTGTATTTTTTGTTGCATTGCATGAAAAAGCTGAATTAACTTCTGCTGGTTACAAATGAGGTTTAAATTCCAATTTAGGACCAGAATGTTTCACTGAAGTTCTCAAGAGCACATTTTCAGGGTAATCTTAAATCAGTGAATTAGTTCAGTGTATTATTTATTTATTTATTTGCCTTTTAGCCTACCCTCCCTGCAAGCGGGCTCAGGGCGGGTCACAAGAAGGATAAAACAGTAAGTATAAATATAAATACATTTACAGCAATAAAGCCACATCAAACCACAGTACCCCCAAAGTTGCGGCGCATTCTGTTCATCCCTGTAACGTCTTCCTTTAAAGCTCCAGTGTAGATAAAATTAATTGCAATTTATGTCCGATTGTAACCGGTGAATCAAGGGTTTTTTGCAGCTAGCTTAAGTTCCATTGATTTCAATGCCATGTGCAGCCCAATCTTATGTAAGAAGTTAATTCCAGTGAGTTCAATGGGACTTACTGCCACTGCAGTAATCCTATGCAAAGGCATAGGATTGTAGCTGTAGTCATAATAACTCATTTAGACTGGATTGGGGCCCCATATTGATTACGTGGCAGAATTCCATGCTGTTCCTCTGGATTTCTGGCAGGGACAGCAGGTATTTTAGAGGCAATAAAATTCTGATTTACAAAGCCAAAGTAGTAATTTCTCTGTGTTGAAGCAAAGTGGAAAAAACTACATATTCTAGATGCTGCTTTACAGCTTCAGAAATATTTAATGTAACTGACAGACTTTTTCACTTGACCTTCAAAACTTCTGCTTTATGGGTTTCCATATTTCAAGGATAACTTTTAAAAGAATTTTACTACTTTCCCCCATAACTTTAGTTCTTTCCAAACCCAGGACTATAAATAGATCAAATAATACCGGGGTTCCAGATTCCAGAAACTAAGATGAAAATAATCGTGAAATCATTTTCCAGCCTCAATTCTGCACTTAAGCTAGTCCCTCTGGCCAGATGAATTTGTCTTATACAACAGCTACTACAATTAATAATTCCAGGCAAATTTTTATTTTGGCAGTTAGTTTTCTCTGGAATATGACGTTCTTGAGCCAAAGTCCATAAATACATTCTATTTTTTTCTATTTTTTTATTCTCTGAAATGTTTACTTTGCCTTGACAGATATGTGCTTAGTTTTTGACTAGAGTCCTTTGTTATTGAAATTACTATGGATTCATCTTAAAGGAGTAGAGGGATGAAGAAGAAATTGCCAGTCTCCTGTGAAAAGCTTCTGTTTGTCGATCTGCCTTGCTGTCCCTCAACAACCAGAAGTTCAACAACAGTTGGTGCCATCCAAATTCTTATCCATGTGAGCCTGCAATTGTAGGGTTCCTCTGTAAATGCCATGTTGTAGATTCCATTTGAAATTTACCGTAGGGCTACCTGATGGCCTTTTCCAAAGCATCATTTTTCCTATAAAACTTTCCAAGTGAGGTCCTACTCATGTAAAATTTTTTAGGGGATCAGGGTTCTCTAGTCTGGCATCACTATTGATTCTGAAATCAGTTTTCTGGAATTAGTCGCATGTGTTCACTCCTTTACATTTTACATTTAGATTTTCATTGTCTTTTATTGTATCTTAACGGAACTTTGTTTGATGGATTTAAATTGTAAGCTACTCTGGGTGCCAGTTTTATTTAAAAACTGGAGTAAAAAATGATATGCAAATTAATGTAATTGTAAGATAAAGCAAAATATATGTACATTTTTGTGCTATCCCCTTTAGGTATGACTATCAAATAAGACTATGTTAAGAAGAATGGAAATGGGCGAAAATAATATTGGATTTCTTATAGCATAGAACAAGAAACAGATCAAAACAACATGCTCTGAAGTTAATCAGACTGCGAACCCCTCATGAGAGCTTTATCGTCAGAGAAAGTTTATAACATAGAACTATCGTCACATCGTATTTGCTTTCACCAAAGTAATCTGAAAAGTGTAGATACAATTGTATTATATTGTTTGCAAAGGTAAACTCAACAAAAATGTCTCAGTATCAAACAAATGACCTTCTAGAAACCAAGAGTAGGATACAGGTTCCAAAGAAAAATACGCAGTATTAAATATGAGGAAATGACATCAGCATTTTGTTTCATTTCTCATTGTTCAGACAATAATTTTGGGGCCTAACTAGTCATTACAGGAGGATGCATGGCTGCCACAAACCCATGTCTTCCAGATGATATTGAGTAAAAGAAATATGTGATATGACGTCATCATGCTCAGCATTTCTCCATGCCACATTCCGGTCCATTGGATGCTGCTTGCAGGAGGTGGTGAAATGGTGTCACATTACACATTTCTTAGTTACTGTGGAGATGTGGGATGGAAGAGTACATGTCCCCTGTAGCATCTAGTTCAACTTTGGCTTCTCAGTTAGAAATAAATAAGAGTGAAAATAGAACTATGCAATATTTTCAACAAACATGTATACACAAGTTCAATAGATGACAAATGTTAATAAAGGGTGAATATATAATTTATTATAGCCCAAGAGAGCTATTGAGACATACAAAATAATTAACAGAAGTTTCTGAAAACAAAATACTAATTTCTAATTTTAAAATAATTTATACAATAAAACAAATGTTACAAGAAGTAGTATTAATTAAGGGTATATATTGGACAATATATGTATATAGCAGTTATTTATTTTTGTATGACTGGTGGTTAAATAAACAGCTCAGAGCCTGCATATATTTGAAAAATACTAGTGTTTACTTTATTGCTTGACTTAGCAACAATATTATTATAACTGAGTAAATTCAGTTTTCAGAAGATTTTCTCAAATAACAGTGTGAAATCTTCTCAGACATGTTAAGTTACCTGTAAAGAAACAGCAATTTTTTAATTGACCCAGTATGAAAGAATTTAGGAATACATTTTGCTATCTTTTAAGTGCTACTGTTGTTTTATTTTAGGGAACTTGGGCTTATAAAAAAATTCTTCATAAACTTGCTATTTTAAAAATTCCAGCTTTTACAGTAATGCAGATCAGAACAAATCATTCTTACACTGAAATGCTTGATACCATACAGCACAACCCAGGCAACAGTAAAATATTTTAAAATTCCTTGATTTTAGTGGAAGAGAGTGAAGCTAACTTTGCAATTAAATCAGTGAGGTTTAAAATTCTTAATTTTAGCTGTATGATGATGACCATAAATTTCAGATAGTTGAATTGATTGACTATTGCTTGATACAGATGTAAATCTTAATTTTCATGGTATTGTTATATATGCTGGTTGACTTATCCTTTGTTACAAGGTTGGACCCAAAAATTAAAATGGTACAGGAGCAAGCTAGGATGAGTGGCCACTGAAGTGGTACCAAGGACAGGTGCCAGCTCATCTGTTGCCTGCTCTTGCATTACCACTGGTGAACCAACAACCTGCATTGTTGTTGCTGTCCAAGGCTGAGCTAAGTAGCCCCAGCTCTACTGGCAGAGCTACTAGGACATAGCTCTGCTTGCTCTTGGTTGTCAGCAGCCCTCCAGGGTATTTATTTAATTTTATTTGTAGTTTTGAAGTTTTTTAAATTAATTTTTTATTTATTTGTACATTTTTTTAAAAAGCTGGTAAATCTGTACATAAGCTTCTATAACAGGGCTCCAAATATCCTACTATATAAAAGGCTAACCATGTTCCTGACAACTCACCACCTACTCTGGTGTGCCTCCAGAGGGTGCTGTCATGGAGGGAAGCCCAGACAAGGCAGCCAGTCCCTCCAGAGAGCACACTGTGGTGGAAAGACTAGGCTGGAATCAGGCACAGAGCAGTTGGCAATGCCCGCCCCCCCCCCCCCCGCCTTCACCCTGTTGGCTTGGGATCAGGAGCAGAGCAGATGGCAATGCCCATCCCTCACCTTCACCCAGCTGTGTGGGGTGGGGAAGGATGCTTCTCTGTACCATATTGAAAGTGGAGCTAAGCTCTGACCTCTCTCCACATTCCTCCCTCAGCCATCCCACCCTTTGAGCTGGAGTACATGAGATTTTTATTTTCTGTGGCTCAAAGGGAGAAACATAGGAGCCAGATAAATTGTGTTTGGATTGGGCATAATGTCACCTGAATGCTCCAGTTTATTTCAGGGTCTTCCTGCTGCCTATGTGGGGGGGAAATCTCCATGTGGAAGTATCCAGAGATAGTAAAGAGTCCAGTATCACCTTTAAGACTAACCAACTTTTTTATAGCATAAGCTTTCGAGAACTACAGTTGTAGCGTAAGCTTTTGAGAACCACAGTTCTCTTCGTCAGAGGCATCTGACGAAGAGAACTGTGATTCTCGAAAGCTTACGCTACAATAAAGTTGGTTAGTCTTAAAGGTGCTACTGGACTCTTTACTATTTTGCAACTACAGACTAACACAGCTAACCCCTCTGCATCTATATCCAGAGATAGGTAGAAAGGATGATGGTGGTCTGAACGGAGAGTATAACCTTGTGAGGTCAGGGTTGTACTATTAATTTAATTTTTTATCCGTCTATGACAGCAAACACACTACAAAACAGTCATTAAAAGTTGCTTTCTAGGGATATTTTGCTTAGAGGGAAAATGAGTATAGATGGAACTGTATATACGTGTTCCCTGATTGTAATTTGCTGGTGTGTGTGTGTGTGTCTGTCAGTGCTTGATTTCTAAACAGAGAGGTCTCAGGGATGGGATGACCCATGGAGCCCCACAAAAGGGACAAAAGTTCCCTCCCTTCCACTGGTGAAATTGCTGTGGGAGAGAAACTGGAAGCTCCTCCCCCCTTGTAGTGCTGAGTGAACAAGTGCTTTTTAAGGTGAGTTCCCCTGATACATGTCTGACTACAAGTCTTGTCATGCACTCATGACTTGACACATGTTGTATTGTATAGTTACACCCATAGTTCTAAGTGCATAGAAGGAATGAAAACACCAGTTCTGTGGGTAAGCGAAAGACATTCTATTTCTGTTTAAGAATTCTGAGCCACTATTTCTCATGTTCACATATACAATACGAGGGCAATACTGAATTACTTTATATACCAAGAAAAAGTATGCTTTTATAATGAACCCATTCTTTATTCTGTGTATGTCATATATGCCTTCTGCATATCTACCATGAATGTATATTGGCTCTGCCTCTGGCCTCTGAGAGTATGAGAAGTTCTTTATTGCTGCAATGCTAGTAGGTTATCTCGCAAATGTTTACTTTCTCTTTCTTGCTCCGCTGAGCCAGTGTCCTTGACTGCCAGCTGAAACTGGCTCGACATGTATCCTTCTTGAGAACCAAAGATAAGTTCATGTTTCTCACTGTCTACTCTAAAACAATGTCTCACTTCAACACCTCCCCCCCCCCACTGTTAACAGTCCTCTTTCCCAAAGGCGGGAATATTCCCTATAACTAACATTGCTAGCCCCACATACATCACTTCTGCCAATTCCACTATCTGAGCACTTTGTACTGAATGGATCTCTAATAAAGTTACTTCAACTGGAACACCTGTATGTTAATTGTGGAGAACTTGGGGATCTAACTGCCAGGGACTGACAGTGTGTGTGTGTGTGTGACAAAATACTTTGAAACAGCCCTGAAGTAGAAAATAATGGAGAAGGTAAGCCTCATTCAACTGCCAGTCTTTAAAGCATCATCAGTTTCCCCAAAGTCAGCAGCATGACTTTGGAGTCCCTTCTTTGTCAGCCAGCTGAAAATACTTGGACTTGGGTCTTCTTTGTTGGATACATTCAAACTGCAGAACTGTTTCTAGCCCCTATCCCAGAAAGGTAGCTGTAAGAACAAAAGTAGCACCTGCTGAATCAGATCAGTGGTCTGTCTAATATAGCTTACCATTTCACACATGGACAGCCAAACAAATACAGCCTAAAGGCCTTTCCCTGCTGCTGCATTACAGTACTGGGATTCAGACGTTTGCTACCCCTATATAAGGAGGCTACCTTCAAAAACTGTGACTAGTAGCACTGAGGACCTTTCCTCCATGAATCTGCCTGCCTGCCTGCCTGCCTGCCTCTTTTGAGAGCCAGTTTGGAGTAGTGGTGAAGAGTGGCAGGACTCTAATTTGGAGAACTGGGTTTGATTCTTCACTCAAAAAATACTTATCCTCCAAGAATACCTATCTTTCAAGAATTTGTCTAGTCTCCTCTTAAAGCTTTTGGCAGGGAATTCTATACAGTAATAGGAAGAGCCCTGTGGTGTAGAGTGGTAAGCTGCAGTACTGCAGCCCAAGCTGTGCTCCTGAGTTCGATTCTGGTGGAAGCCGGGTTCAAATAGCCAGCTCAAGGTTAACTCAGCCTTCCATCTGAGGTCGGTAAAATGAGTACCCAGTTTCCTGGGGGTAAAGCGTAGATGACTGGGGAAGGCAATGGCAAACCACCCCGTAAAAAGTCTGGCAAGAAAATGTCGTGATATGATGTTCCCCCGTGGGTCAGTGCTTGCACAGGGGACTACCTTTACCCTTACTCTATACAGTAATACTGAATTGCATAAAGTGCTTCTTTTTCTCTACCCTGAACCGTCTCCTCATCACTTTCTTGCGACAAAGTGCTCCAACCCCTTAATCATTTGGATTGTCATTTACTGCACCTTTTTCAGTTGTAAGATTTCATTTTTGAGCTGGATGGCTGTTAATGCACACATATGTGGCCACTCCATAAGGCCATTAGTGTACTAGATATTTTCAGTCCTTTTCCCAGCAATCCCTAGCATAGAAATTTGTTTGTACCATTGTCCCATACTTTGTAGATACTTTGATAAAGCTCTCTTCCAAGACCCCAAGATCCCTTTCCTGGTTAATCACCAGTTTGTACCTCATGAGGCTGATATACTATTTGAAGGTTTAACTGATTTAACAAATCAGTTTAATGGTTAACATATATATGTGAAGTTATTTTTTTACCACAATGCCTAGCAATTTATATTTTCTTATGCTGAACTTAACTTGTGGTGCTGTTTCCTTTTCACTTTGTTTGAAGAGATTCTTTGAGGTTCCTCAAGGCCAGATTGGGTTTCCAGCTCACTGGCTTCATCAGCATGCTTGGTCACTTCAGTGCTCTGTGCCAATTCCTAATCATTTAGGGACCCTAATACAGATCCCTGGGACTTGGAGACCTACTTCCCTTCATTGCAAGAGCTACCTAATTATTCCTGTCCTCTGTTTTCTGTTGTTTAACCAGTCACTATATCTACCCAAGGACCTATCATTTTATCCTGTGACTGCTAAGTTTGCTCAGGCTCACTTGCTGAGGTGTCCACCATTGGAATCAGTTGATTAGTGCTTGTTTTACCTCACTGCATTGATAAGGCTGGCTCCGATTTTTTCCATCCGAGTACAAATTATTCAAGAACATATAAAGAAGTGTGCTCTTGGACCTAGAAATCTGTGCACGCCAATTTGTTATACGGGTTCTTTAAAAATTAAGAAATGAATCTTTAGAATATTTAGAAAGTGTGATAAAGAATAGATTTAGTGTTTCACTTTAAATATTTGTTTCATACTGTTGGTTTAACTAACAATTGCATATTGTTCTGTAGAAAGCCAGGAGAATAGGTGAATAGTTTTGGTAAGGTGGGGCTATTTTCATGTGCAGAGTTAACCTTTAAACTGATTTGCTATAGTAGAATGCAGCGGTATTCTTTTAAGTGGCAGTGTTCCACTTGAACAGTTGGCATAGCAATAGGTATGTACTAGATACACGGGACAGAAGAATTGAATGCACTCTTCAGTGTTATATTGGCCTGGAACACTCAGACCAAAAATGTTGAAATAAGAAATCCAAAATCCTTCCCTAAATTAAGACTCTATTAACCTTGTGAAATTAGATGAAGGATAACAATGCCAAAAGAGACTCACAATGCCAGTGTCTGGAATATATAGGGAACAATTACTTGGCTGCATCAAGCTCTACCATCAATATTTTAGAAGAGCACTAGCTTACTCTTCTGCATATCAGAAACATCTTGGACTTGTAATGCATGTGAAGGGTTTCTTTTAGAGACTGTATAGGATCAGGTGCCCTGATCAGATAGCCCAGGCTAGCCTGATCTTGTCAGATACTGGAAGCTAAGCAGGGTCAGCCCCAGTTAGTACTTGGATGGGAGACCACCAAGGAAGACCAAGAATTGAGCAATGGGAAATCATCTGTGAGTGTGTCTTGCCTTGAAAACCCTATGTGTGGTTGCTGTAAGCTGGCTGTGGCTTGATGGCAAAAAAAAGTGGTGGTGGATACTTTGGTATATATCTCAGCCTCTCCTAAAATAATCTATGGGCATAATTTAACATTCCTCCGTGACTGTACATTTGTTGGCAACGCTGACTCATCAGCCAATATTGATTCTGGCACATTCTCATCCAGCACAGACACATCCTAAACCAGAATGTTACTACAGGAGCTGCTTGACAGGAATATTAATATGCCTGTCTTTACAAGCTGAGAGATAAGAGAAAGAGAATTTTGCTTTCTAAGCAGCATCTGGTATCTAACTCTCTGGCTTGGATCCTAAATGAGTTGTGTTAGACAATGTTAACTTCTTCACCCCACTCTCACTGCAGCCTTCTGTGGACTCTCAGGAATGGTGTGGGGAGCAAATTGGGAGTTTGCAGCAAGACTGGGGTGAACTGAAAAAAAATCTGCAGTGGGAGAGGACTTGGGTGAGAGAGGAGCTCAGTGGCAGAAGAGCTGGTTTCTACCTGCTCTTCTTGCCTCTCTCCTTCATGGGGGGAGAGGGGGCAGGGGCAGGAGAGAAGGGCCAGATGAGCAGGCTGGGGCTGGGGGTGTCACTCAGGACATCGCTTGCTGCCTTTGCCCCCCCTGCCCCTCTGGCTCCCTAGGCCATCACCTAGGGCTGCCTAGTGCATGGGCTACCCCAAGTATGCCACATGCTGAAAGTGTGCATATTAATTGAGATGATACAGCTGAAAGTGGAGCAGAATTTTGTGACACCTGAATAAAATAAGGAAATTGTGCATAGAACTATGTCAGCCGTACTCTTTACTTTTTTTTTATTTGTAGGCATCCCTATCAGCCTCTTGACTATGCAGTTTATGGTGTAGCTGTAACCCAGCTTACATCCTGGCATGAAATCTGGTCTTGATTTTGGTGTTAACCATCCACTCAAAGTGATTTTCAAAGAAACAAACATATTGGTGCATCCAGAATTGACTATGTGTGGGACAATTACCCTGAAATGTTCTCCTAAGCAGAGTGACACCCTTCGAAGCCCATTTACTTCATTGGACTTTGAAGGGAACCATTTTGTTTGCATGCCACAGAGTATGTCCATGCGACTCTCACAACTCTGTATCAATAGCTACAGCATGGATTTGTGTGACATTTATCTACAGATCTAATTTTGATTCTTCTAATGGCATTACTGACACCTACTGGTAAAACAGTGAAGCTATTTAAATGTGTTGAAACTTTAAAAAATAGGTACTACAAATCTGAGGCATAATCCTGCTAATATTATTCACTTTCAAATCCAATTCATTTGAGAAGGAAAATTAAACACAAACATTCTTAATTTGTCATATAACTGCAAGTTAAATGTGCTTAATTTTGCCTGGACAACATTCTTTATTCTCTGATAATGCAATTTAGCTATCCAGTTTAAAGAAAGCTGTGCAATATTTTACTTTCTCTAATAAACTGAATTAAATGGAGCACATATAGACAATATGAGACTATAGCCGTTTCATTGCTCTGTCTGATGTTTTGCACTGACAGGCTTTCATTTAATTTTGCAAGAGAATTATCACATCACAATACATTTTCATTCTACTCCTCTCCCACAATAGTAAGTGCAGGGTTGAACTGGTATTTGAACTTGAGGTATAGATTAGTGCCCTGAACATGTGTACCAGATTACATTCTGATAGTTTATTGAGAGACAGTGCTATACACACACAGGCACACACACACTCATGCGCACATGCATATGCTCACGCACATGTACGCATGCGCGCACACACAGAGTGCCAAATAGGCAAGTAAAATCAATGGTCTACCTTTGTTTAAATGGTAATGATGCTTGAAATCATACTGGTTAGGAGACAAAACTATTCAGACAATTAATGGCTTTGATCCAATGGATTGTTTCCATGGACAGAAGACTTTCTGCCCACAGAGCATGACTTCCTGGCCTCTTCCCTCTTGCAGTAGTCCAAAATGCTCCCTAATGTTGCTCTGGAGGTCCCTGGGGGGAGGGGGATGTTAGACGGTGCCGTTATGCTAGGTTGATAGAAAGGAGGAAACTAATTGTATAACAATCCCTAATAAATAAAAGAAAAAATGAGGCAAAATCTTAGGAAATCCTAATATAAAAGGATATGAAGGTCAAAAAGCCAACAGGTTTAAACAAACACATCCTGTAAATTGTTTGTGAAACTTTTAATTTTGTAATATAAACATATTAATATTCAGTTGACTAGTGATGAAGAATTTGATGTTGAAGCTCATTAGCTATCCTATTTGAAATGTGTGTGCTTGGATATATTTGTGATTGTTCTATTAATGGTATTTTTGGTTTTCTATTTATATATTACATTGTTTATTTTGTTAAGATTTTTTAAGGGTGCATTTGTTTGAAACAGTGGGCTTATTGCCTTCGTATACTTGGTGTATAAGGATTTCATCAGATTTTTACTCAACTTTTATATTTTTCTGTTTATATGGTTTTTGTTTATTCCTTGGTATCTGTCTGGAACAGCTTGGCTAGAAGAGTATCTATAGGACACATCAGCTCCATATGGCCATTTGCAATCACCCTATAAGAACAGTCTCTAGAAATATAGATAAGGAAGAAATCATGGAAGCATATGGTGTGAGCAAGAAATCTTCATTGCATAGCTGAGTTACAGAAGAGAATCAGAAAGGAAAGCTTCAAGTGGCTTTTTAAAAGTTTCCCACTAAATAAAGAGCCCCATGGTGCAGAGTGGTAAGCTGCAGTACTGCAGCACAAGCTCTGCTTACGACCTGAGTTTGATCCTGGCGGAAGCCGGGTTCAGATAGCCAGCTCAAGGTTGACTCAGCCTTCCATCCTTCCGAGGTCGGTAAAATGAGTACCCAGTTTCCTGGGGGCAAAGTGTAGATGACTGGGGAAGGCAATGGCAAACCACCCCGTAAAAGGTCTGCCAAGAAAACGTCGTGATGCAACATTCCCCCCATGGGTCAGTAATGACTTGGTGCTTGCACGAGGGACTACCTTTACTTTACCTACCTAAATAAGAAGGAGGAAGAAACTCCATACATGTCAAATAAACCTGAGCACTCAGAGTATGTGTGTGGGGGGGGGGGGAAGGATCAACAGATCAACATGCCCTCATATGGTCAACTTTTTGCACACTGGAAGTGACCTGAACAGTTTCTAAAATTGTGTCACAATATTTAATAGTGTCCTAATAGATATACAGAGTAACTCAGAGCGGGGGCCCAAATGCACATAGGGAGTCAACTAGGTGCTCCACTGGTGTCTCTCTAAGATGCAGCAGTGGAGTGCCAAAATGGTGAGCAATCTTACCGGGTACCAGCATGACAATGCTGCGTAGCAATGCCACTGCAAGCTGCTGATGGGTGGGGGCAGAGACACTGGCAACCCCATACTGGGCTGTCAGTTTACTCCTGTAACTGTAGTTTAGGGTGCTTGGCAGCTGCCTTACTGTGCTTTGTGGATCAGACCCATTACCTTGCAAGATGGGCAGCACTAGATGGAGCAATTGCAGTAGCAGAGCACGCCCTCATGAGTAGGGTGCCATTTGGATGGCAACAGTATGGGTTTCAGTGGCTCCCCTGTCAAATGTGCCTCAGGGGTGGGAATGCAGACCCTGGCGGGGTGCCACAGACATGGCTGTGGCTGGTGTGGTGAGTGTGCTACTTGCACTCTGCTCAGTAACCAGTTCCAAGCCCTGCCTATGCAGCGTACTGCTTTGGGCAGCCTTTCGACCAGCAGGCCCACCTCACTCACAAGCATGCCGTTCAGTTTGCCTCCCCATCACCCCTGGGAACAGCTTGCAAAGGCACAGGTGCCCTTGTGGAAGAGGGATTTGGTAACCCAAGTCATTAGACTTCATCGTGATTTGCTGTTCAATAAAGTTGGGGGTGTTCTACAATTCTCTGTCTGTCTGTCTGTCTGTCTGTCTGTGAGCAGATACAACTAGCTCCACGTCCCTCCCTGCCCCACTTTACCCCCCACTGTGACTTTCCCTTAGGGCTGCCCCTTCACACATTCAGAAGGGTGGGCTCTGACTCGGATGCCCATGCAGGGATGACTGTTGTTTGTGTTTCTGGAGCCACTGGACTTCTGTTTTGTTCAGCTGCAAAATATAGCAGAGGCTTAGTGACACGCTGAATGCTGACCTACCCCCTTCCCACAGACACACTCTGCTGTCTGATGTGTCCTTGCACAGGGAATGGACTGGTGGGTGGTCTGAGGTGTGTTTTGCTTCTCTAGCATGGGGAGTTGTCTCTGGGTGCTACACTCCCT
Source organism: Eublepharis macularius (assembly GCF_028583425.1). Lineage (NCBI taxonomy): Eukaryota > Metazoa > Chordata > Lepidosauria > Squamata > Eublepharidae > Eublepharis > Eublepharis macularius. The sequence goes on from NC_072790.1 coordinate 135,056,273, forward strand.
TACAGCACTGCTGGTATCAGCCAAGCCATGTATCATGCAAGGAAGGTGCAGGGTACCCAAGGGCTAAACAAGGGAACTGCTGCCATGGGTGCAGCATAGAAGGGTTCTGGAGTAGCTTCCTCGGCAAAATTTGTCTCCAGGGAACCCATCCGCTGGGCCATCCTGTTCCCCTTTTCATGGTTTGTAGAGGTTAATTGTCTGCTTTGAGGCTTTTGCTTGCCTCTTGCTTCTCCCCATGTGGGACTCTGACCAGGAGCTATCCCAGTGCCTTTCTATTGAGCCATGCCTGTTTTTGCAGTGGCCTCTCCCTGGCCCATGTGGCTGGTAGTGATGTCAGGGCTGCAGTGGAGTGCCTACGCCTCCTTTGGATCTATCCTCTTTGCCAAGTGGTTAGGATGCTGGTTGTGGCTGTGGGTTCCAGCTTGGCCTTGTTTCCCCCCACTTTTTACTTTTTCATGGAAGGTAGATGTGTAGCTTGGGGCAGGGATACCTGCATGTGGGCAGCGCTTTTGCTTCCACTGAGGCCCTTGCTGGGAAAGGGCATCCTGACCTTCTCATGGGTATCCTTTCTCTGTGGGCTGGGGAGGCTACTTGAGCCATGTGCCTCTGTTGGGATTGCCCTGTGGCTGGGTCAGTGGCTGGATTGGCAGGTGGTGATTGTCTGTGCCTGTGTGGGCCACTCACAGGCAGCAGTTATGTGATTGGTGGGTGGGTGTCTCCTGGGATGCTATGGACTTTGGTGAGCTTGCAATGCCATCTGTGCCTTGCAGAATGATTCGTATTGTTATTTCCTCATGTGGAATGCCCACTGGAATGGACCAGTGGCACTGTTTTTGCATTGGCAGTTGGCCACAAGATTGTGTTGCCAGTATAGCTAGTGCAGCCAGCTATATCTGATCAAGTTGTTCAGTCAGGGCCAAAACTATCGTATGATTTAAAGGAAACTCACAGTGGGTACACTTTCTATGTCAATCCATCTCCCTCTTGTTTTGAAATTTACAGTATAGATAGCCAGACCACCCTCATTATATGGGCTGCCTGACCATCTTAAAAACAAACTTTATTAAAGCACTGCAGGTGAAGTTTTTTACTTATATTTTAATTCCCCACCCCCAAACATTGAGGGGAGAGTTTTTGTGATACCATATTTTACTCAATCAGTGCAGTGCCACCTATAGCCATTTTCTGATGCAACTCCTTTGAGTTGTTTCTTGCAGAGCATTATCCTGGAGAGGAAAATGAAGACTAGACTGAACATGGTATGGGTGCTTCCAGATAATTCCCCTGCTGTAGAAATCTTGTGTGTGCTTAGGCCTGTGGCCTAAACACTTTGACACCTTGCTGTGTGATTATCATTCTGTGTTAGTAGGTCACCAAGAAGAATGCAAATTTTTGGGTGTGCCCATCTCTTTCTTTCTCATTACCTGGTTGTTTTGGTCCTGAGAATCATATGAGATTTTGACATGCATCCAGGGGGCTTTTTCCTTCTATTTGTTGCCCTTTTTCCCAACCAGGACTTTGATTTTCGCTATCCAGTCGCTTTCCAACCACATCGCTAATTAAACCTGGAAAGTTATTTACTTGGAGTTAAAATTTATCCTATGATACCTTTATGGCATTTCTCCTATGCAAAGTAAAGTCAGCAAAGTAAATTTATTTGTTTTATTACATTTTCTCAACTCATGGTGGCATAGACAGGGTTCCCAAGAAGTATCCCACTCAGGCACTGGACACACCTGGACCTACTTAGCTTTAGCTATTATGTGCCTTTGATACAGACTCTTCCTCATCCATAACACCTCATGGCAAGGAACAACATTTGTAAAAACAACAACCCTATAAATCGCAAAACTGTACATAAATAAAAAAATAATAAAATACACACGACACCGATAGCCAGTGTGGTGCAATGGTTAGAGTGTATGACTAGGATCTAGGAGTCCCGGGTTTGATTCTCCACTCTGCCATGGAAGCTTGCGGGATGACCTTGGGCCATCACAAGGTCTAACCTACTTCAGCCTAACCTACTTCACAGGGTTGTTGTGAGTAGGAGAGGAGAACTATGTAAGGCACTTTGGGTCCCCACTAGGGAGAAAGATGAAGTAAATAATAAAATAAATAAATGCACCAAGAATGGCAAATTAAAGAAACTGAGAATTAAATATGCAGAAAAGTAGAGATCTCCTCCTCAAGTGACTCCATGTGCTTTTTCAGGCTCGCTAGTAGTACTGATGACTGTACAGGGACTGCCATGTTTATCTTTTGCATGCCCTGCAGGGGGTTCAGTTTGTTTTTCTTGAATGTCCACACACTCACACCTTCTCTTTGATACATATAGCAAAGCACACATACAAGCCCCCCCCCTTTCAAATTGTAGCACAACATCAGGGTTTGCTGACCCAAGACAAATCAGAAGCCCGCTGGGCATGTGCCAGCTGTAGAGTATGCTCTGTACTTTGGCCATTATGTGGCAGCCTTCTCTTGGGGTTTTGTATTCTTGAAATTCTAAGGGTTCAACTAAAGAAGGCAATGGAGATTCATGACTAAATTTCCAGACACCTTTAATTTCCTTTAAAAACAGCTATCCCCTCATCTGGACCAGAGCTGTGGTATAGCAGTATTGGGGGGGGGGTTAACCCTCCCTCACATTGTTTGCCTCAGGAAATCTCCCTTCAAGCTTTAAATAAATAAATAAATATTAGCCCTTGTAAGGAAAAAGACTGGCAATCCGACCTTTTCTCTATTGGGGCTAACAGCAACATGATGCATATAGATGAGATTTCTTTTGATGAATGGCACAAAGGAGCAATCCCCTCCTCAGTAGAGTGGCCCTGAACCAAGTCCCCCAGTGGCCGTTTTAAAAGAAAATTAAAGATGCCTGGCGAGCCAGTTTCTAGCATCTTACCTAGTTGCACCCTGCTCCTGTAGGCAATTTTTTTAAAAAGGCAGGATCTAGCTAGTATTAAGCTCTTTCAGATCCCATTGATTTTAGTGAGAGAGAGTTTGAATCAATGAATCTAAAATGCTTTGGTCTGGTTGGTTCATACTTAACATTTATAGTTAAAAATGGAAGCAAAACTTCCATGTCACCTCTGTGTGTACATTGGACTCATACCACTGACGATACTGGGCTGTGATGAAAGCTTTCTGAGTGTCAGTGCCAATCTTTCCATGGTTTTAGATCTGCCTTCTACTATTTACTGAAAACTAATATATCTATCTTTAAGGATGTGACTTGTTTGGCTGGGCACTTCTTTTAAATGTAATTACAACAACTGTACTATGCATAATCTACAAACTGATTTTAACAAGTCTATGTTTAAAATATCCATGGCCACAGAGAATTATTTTAATGCACTAATTTGTGTTAGCTGTTTCTCAATATCATATTTGATCACAGCCATGTGATGTTATTATTGAGTATAAGAAAAAGAGTCTTATGCTCTTTCCTCCTAACTTACTGTCAGTCATTATTCTTCCTAGCATTCTTTTCTTCATGGTTCTTTCTATGCTTTTCAACAAATATGGAAGGAATCCTGTCTCAATATCTGTACAGGAGAGAGCAAAACAGTTTTTTAAAAATTAATGATGAAATATGGAAATTTCAGTTCTCATTTTCAGTCGGACACACTGTTGGCATTTTTAAATGATAAATAATGATAAATAATTATTCTAATAGATAATCATAAGAAGATGACTCAAAATATTTCTCTGGCATTTGCTTGCAAGGACTGTCACAGCAGTTTACAAAAAAAATCATAAATATAGCAATGCAGAAAACCATTAAAACTCAAAAACTAAAAAGCCCGACAAGCCAAACCCATAAAACTTAAAAAAAAAACCACTTAGAATGATTAAAAAGCTCAAATCTAAATTTGGGTCACATTAGAAATCCATAAAACAGAAAAGTTTTGATCAGTTTCCAAAAGATGAACAGAGATTATGCTTATTAGGCCTCACAAAGGATGGAATTGCAAAACCTTAATGGTGCCACCAAGAAGGTCGTGTACTGTGCAGCTGAACTTCTGTATGTTGTAAGAGACAAAGAAGGGCATGTCCAGGTGATCTCAGTGTACAAGTAGGCTTATAGAAACGTGTAAGGCACATTTACAGTGCAATCCCAAGAACAGTTTCTCCAATATAAGTTTTATATGATATTTTGATGTGATAGGTGAATGCAACTAGTATTTACAACCATTTGGATGAAAGTCATCTATTACCACTGTATAGTAGGGAAAATTGTATTAGCAAAAGGATGACCACTTCTGCATAGACTTACTGCTCCAGCTTGGCTTCTTAACAATGATGACCCCCCCAACCTTACACACATCACTGTGTGCCTGTTTTCACTGTGCCAGTTTCAATCCAGCTTTTCTCCATATTTTCTTGACCATCTTTGCACTGAAGTTTCCAAGAAAACCACAAGCAGGTCGTTTTTTGCTGAGGCTGTGCAGTTTGCTGCATTCTCTAAAGTCCAGCCAACGAAGCATCCCTTTTCCTTGCCACATCCCTCTTTTCTCATTTCTGCTACGAATTCTGTGTTCTCCCTTCATTGTTAAAAAAACTTGCCGATGGTTGAAATACCAGTGTACCTCTGCACCATGTATGGCATATTTTTCTTTCCTCTTACATGGCAAACTCCTCCCTCCCACATACACCTGTACCCTATATCATATGTGTACCAAATCTACTGAGTTAAAGCTGTTTTGGGAGTGGGGGGAGGGAGAGCAGAATCCATCCCCCTTTGGAAATTCCTCTGTCTCATGAAACATACATTTATATTCCTCTTCGACTGTTCCCAAAGGGGGGAGGGTTAGTGGTCTTCCTTGGTACCTCCAGTCCCTTACTACTTCATGATGGATCTTTTCCCTGCTTCAGTAGTGTTTACATGTGCATGCCCCCCCGTCATATTATTCTGCTAAACTTGCAAGGTATTGTCTGAGCAGATGCTTTTATTATTAAACCATCATTTGTATTTGCAAAGGAGTTTGTATAGGTTTGATTTTTACACCCACCCATCCTGCTCTTAAATTTGGCAGCCAAGAGATGAACAAGGTATCATTTCACTGGTGGGACCTGGTAGCAGGCAAGGGGTCCACCGCCATCACCAATACAGATCACAAAACAAAGAAGGGGAAGGAAAAAGAAAAGGGGATTGGAAAGTGTGTAGGGAGAAGACAGAGAAAGGATGGGAGAAAGATGAGTCCTCCAAATCTTCCAGGACAAGCGAATCTTTCACTCCTGGGAACAGCATCTCCTCTAAAAATGCTGGTGTGGGCTCTGCTGCTCCACTCTCTCATTCAGGGAAAAGCAGAGCTTTCTGTTTGCTACAGTGGGTTGGGGGATGGTGGTGAAGGTGCTGATTATAATATAAACGCAAAGGGCTGGAAGAAGGATAATGGAAGGCTGCTCAGAAGCTTGTTATGTTGATATACTGATGTTGCAATTAAAAAACAACTGTGTGCACTGTGGGCTGCATGGTATTAAAAGCACTGACCTAGGAGCAAAGCTATTTTTCTTTTGCTTCAGTGTGCAAGGAAAGCTTGTCTGGAAAACTTAGAAAAACTGTGGGGTGGGGTGGGGGGAAGAAAACTTGTAGTATGGAATCAGCTTCTGAAATAGATTCAGCACGAAGCACAGGGGAAACAAATTAAATGCAGAGCAAAATGTTTAGTGCAGAAGGGCCCAGTATCTTTAAAGGGAGTGCATGTGTATCTCAGACAATAATAAGAGAAGAGAATATGTTGGATGTGAATGCCTAGCACAAGTTTTGATTACATAAGCAGAGGCAAAATAATATTACCATCTTCTAATGGGATTCATGCTGAGGTACCATTCAGACTCCAAGAAGCATAGATTACATATTTCCTATCTTGCAGATCAGCAGGGTGGTCCTCCTACCATATGATAACTTTCCTCCAATTCCAGATGATACTGAGTTAGATTATTTGTATGGACCAATTAAAAGCTTTAAAATGAATAAATAATAGTACATACCTCTTTCTACTGTATCATAGAAGTATCCATGATCCCAAAGTTTACTGAAGACGGAAGGAATGAGATCTGTCAGGTAGTGCAGAGCAAATGCCCGTGCTGCAACTTTCTCCTTGACTCTATTTTGTTGTAGCTGCACTTCTGCCTGCCGGTTTAGCCGACGTATCTGTTTTTTTTTTTTTAAGGAAACCAATAACTTTTAGTAACAGAGTCATTTTCCTATAGTCCATGCAACATGTTGGTATGCTTAAAATAGGATTAAGTCATCATTAAATGCAGAGAACTTTGTTAAATCCTGGGAAAGCAACAGTAATAATCATGTATTGTCGAAGGCTTTCACGGCCGGAGAACGGTGGTTGTTGTGGGTTTTCCGGGCTGTATTGCCGTGGTCTTGGCATTGTAGTTCCTGACGTTTCGCCAGCAGCTGTGGCTGGCATCTTCAGAGGTGTAGCACCAAAAGAGGTGTCACTGTGACACTGAGAGATCTCTGTCTTTCGATGCTACACCTCTGAAGATGCCAGTCACAGCTGCTGGCAAAACGTCAGGAACCACAATGCCAAGACCACGGCAATACAGCCCAGAAAATCCACAACAACCATCAGTAATAATCATGTTATTATTAATGTGGTCATTAATGTTTGATCCAAATTGGGACCTGTAGTCCTTGAGTAAGTAAGTTTTCTTCAGCTGCTGTGTGGCTGCAGGAAAACTGATTGTGTAGTTTCGCCTTAACCGAATCAGAAAAGAATACAATTTGCTTGTGCCTTTTGTAAGGCAGGACAAATAGTGGGATAAAACGACAACAGCTATAGCCCTTCCCTGCCCTTATAAATAGGTATTGCAAGCGATCTTAAAATGATGGCATGCAGGAGATGGAGGGAATGATTCGCTTGTATGAGCTGGGAATACATTAAAACCATGGAGATGGGAAAGAGAGGCAGATGTCCAGGATTTGTCCCCATCCCCTGCCAAATACAACCATGTCTGCCTTGGAGACAGGTCAGGGATATTTGCTTTATTTACAAAAGCTTAAGTAGAGCAGGGATGGAGGCAGGAGGTGGGAATATGATGGAAGTCCATGTATCATAGCACTTGAGCAGTTCCATGTAGGAGGTGGAAATATTTAATCTCGCCCTCCCTGTGCACTGTAAGAGAGCTTTAGGACAAACGGGGGTTATGGAATGTGACTTAATTGGCATACTTACCCCACCCAAGTTTTACACCCCCATCTCAAGGTGCTATATGTTGCTAATTTTGCTTCCTTCTCAGCTGGACAGAGTAATAAATTAGGACTGGAAGAAGCATTTTTCCTGCAACCCTAATTAACCCTCCAACTCTGCTTCAAATGTTTAGTAACCAAAACCCTTAAAAGTTTAGTTTCCTGGAGGGGGAAACAGTTTTTCCATATTTATTTGAAAGGAAGAAAGCCCTGAATGTAAGATGGCCCTCTCTTTATTTTGATGGCGTATCTTGAGGGAAAAAACTAGACTTGCATTTGAATAAATACTGTAGGACATGTGCGTGAGGGGCATGCATACCTTCTCCCCTACTCCCAGAACACTGTAAGCAGTTACATTCTCAAGCAGGCCAGTTTTTTTCCATTTTCTTCTGCCCTTTGACTGATACTCTACTTCCTGAAACTTACCTTAGCTAATAATATAATAACAATAACATTCGATTTATATACCGCCCTTCAAGGCAACTTAATGCCCACTCAGAGTGGTTTACAAAGTATGCCATTATTATCCCCACAATAATCACCTTGTGAGGTGGGTGGGGCTGAGAAAGCTCCAGAGATCTGTGACTAGCCCAAGGTCACCCAGCTGGCTTCAAGTGGAGGAGTGGGGAATCAAACTCAGCTCTCTGAATTAGAGTCCCGCGCTCTTCTTAACCACTACACCAAACTGGCTCATGCACATGCTCAGTACTCAATGAGACACCCTGCATTTCTTACAAAGGAGTGGGTTTTTTTTGCATACCCGGGGAGTTTGTGGCATGCAGAAATCTCATCTTTTCTGTGGCTGGCTCTGTTTTGCTGCCCTGCTAATACTGCCATGTTTGCCATTGAAAGAGGGGGTCTTCTATAACGAATGCTTTTATACAGTTATCTGGTCATTTTAGTTAGATGTCTAAGTGCACACATTCATAATAACTTCAGAATGAACGTCTATTTCTATTTTGCATCATTGATACCTTTTCCTCTCTGTGTCGTTTCTCTTGTTCTTCAAGGCGTTGCACTTCAGCTTTTTCTGTATTGCGCAATTCCTGATATGCTAACTGATGTGCCCGCAGATTGGCTAGTTCCTCTTCTTCCATGACTTCTAGCAAAGCTTGCTCCATGGTTTTACCAACCAAAACTTCAAGCATTGGTTTGACTTCAAGGTTAAAGTCAAAGAGCTGAAGAAAAAAAAAACAGATGCAGCCTGTCTCTTTTTTTCAATATCGTCTTTTATGAATGGAAACATAAAAGTTTATGAAATAGCCAATGAGATGACAGATGATCCCTTATTTAGTAACACAGGGTGATAATACTGACCTACCTTACAGGGTAGCTGTATGGAATACTGACACATCGTAGTCAAAACCCACAATTGTGTAAATACTTTTTAGTTAGAACCAGTCAAAACATCAAAAAGCAGTGTGCACATTCTTCCTCTGGCTGGATGTTCAGTACAAAAAAATAAGGGGAGGGGAACAGATGATGTTTCAAGGCACAATGGAGGAGCCCCATATCTGCAGTGTATAATGCATGATGTCTAAAAAAATAGATGTGTTGCAAACTGGATTACATGGTGCTAAGTGCAAAAGAGGTTTCAAGATGCACCAAAAAGACTATTGGGACAAAGAAACAAAGGAAAGGAAAGGAGAGAGAGAGAGAGAGAGAGAGAGAGAGAGAGAGAGAGAGAACAACAATTTTCCCTTTGAGAATATAAAAAGACAGCAGTTGAATAACCTTTTTCTTTTTGCTGTTAGTGTTTTGTGATATTTTGGTTGTTCCTAATCAAAACTATTATTTTACTGTTGTTTTTTTAAATTTTCTATGGACCAGAACAGGTATAGTAACACAGTTTGAGATGATAGTAAGCAGTTTCATCATTCCTCCCACTCTATCAGCCTCAGGAGCCCAGCTCTCTTAAACAACTCTATCACTCCCCCCTGCATCCTCCTTTATGCCAAGAATGCCTTTCCAAGACCCCCATGTATGGAAATTTATTATGTAGTGAATTCACATAATTTCCAAATATTTTAACTTTTATTGAACAATCTGACATGAATGGGGAAGGGCAATTGCTTATGCTGGGATGATGCAGCTTGACGTTAGAATCTCAAATACCTCTCCTTCTTCTATTTGTGTGGATGCATCACACCCAGTCTTGGATGGAATGTAGAGTGGAGTCTCTGTTCTGTCCATAAAGTCATCTGTTTGACACTCCATATCAACTTCAATAATGCGGTCTGCAATCTCTTCCAGGTACAATTCTAAAACAATGACATAATGATTTTAGGGGGCTGTTTTCCTCTCTCTCCAACAATGTGACAAAGTTCACTGCTCTCTAGCAGTTTTTAAATGGTAAATTGCAGGGGCATCCAGCTGCTGCAGGTCAGACTGCAGCTATGTGAGAAGGGGAAAGGACCTTTAACTCTTCATCCCCAGCTTTGTTTTGCTAAACAAAACTTGGCTCCTAGACGATGCTAATGACAGCTCAGGGGACTCAGCTCTGATTAGTGAAACTGAGTGAGAGTTGAAGGGTTAAGTCCCCTTTTCTCATGAAGCACTGGCTGTACATGTGTGCAATTTGCCTTTTGCAGCGGGAGGGAGTTTAGTGATCTTTTGTCATGTGTGTTTTGGTCAGAGTTGCATTCAGCACATGCCTTTCAATTTATGTTACTTTTAATTCAGTTCTGCACTACAGCCACTTAGAGGCGCAGGGAAGGCAGAGCAAACAGCAGGTAGCTCCAACTATCTGCTGGCCCTGCATTTCTGCATACTTTACTATAAGGAGGCTGAGGCAAACACTTGCCTCGTGGTGCTAAGCCCATTAACTGATCTAGTATTGGAACAAGGCAAGACCAGCCAGCACAGCCGGTGGCCACTGCAGTAATTGCCAGGGTGCAGCCTGCTAGCAAGGCCTTTGTCTCTAGTAGTCTATGGTTTCCCTCTTCCTTTTTGTTCCCCGCAGATCCATAGTTTAGTCTGCCCAGCTAGATGTTGCAAAAGATTGTTGTAGTGTGTTGTAGCAAAATAAAACCACTTTTCCTTCTCTGCTCCTTAACTTCTCTTTTTCTTGTCCACTCTTCTCTCCTCCTTAATTTTGCTCTCTTCCTTTCACAACCTGCCTTCATGTCTCTCTTTCCCCCAGCTGTCTACTTTTTCTGTGTCCCCCCCCCCCATCTTTATTTTCCAATCTTGGTCTCAACTTCCTATCTTGGTTGGCAACGTAGAATGTCCTTCATAGTAGTACAGTCACAAACCTTTGTTAATATTAAGAACAAGAAGGGAGTTGAGTTAATATTTCCCCATGATCTGTCAAAGTAGAAAAATGATGCTTTCCCCCCATCCTTTAAACTAATGTAATGTCTTAGTGGTTATAAATGTGGAACAGAAGTTAGATCTTTTTCTTTCCATTTCCATTCTTTCCAATTCTTTAATTACATTTTAAATGCTGTTCAAGCAATAGGTTGTTATTATTATTGCATTAGTGGGAGATCTAATATCCCTTTGTAAGTGGAACCGCTACCGTAGGCATTAAACCATGAAGAATGATGTAAACTTTAAAAAAACATGGTAGCAAAATCAAACCAATGATCCCAGAACTTCTTATCCAGCACCACTACATAACCATTCTGAAAAAGATTTCTTACTGATTTTACTTCTGAAAAATTTACTGCAACATGACGTTTTGTGAAATACCACTTCATCAGATAGAAGAAGTGTACTCTCTAATGGATTGTGTGTGTGTGTGTGTGTGTAAATAAAAAGTTACAAAATTAGACACATAAGTATAGAGAAGAATATTGAGAGGCACAGGCTGTGCAAACAGAATAGATGATGAGGGCAATATTGGCAGGAATGGCTTGGCTGGAAAGAGGTGTGGAAAGCAGTTCTGGCTGCTGTTACATAGTCATGAAGGCTTATAGAGATACAAAGGGCCTGCCCCTGATCATTACACTAGCAATATTTAACACTAGTTTTAATACAGAATGAGCAGTTCTTCCTTATGCCCAAAGAGAGTGATTCTGCACACATTGGATAATGCACTTCCAATCCTCTGTAGATCATTTGGAACGGATTTTTTTGTGTGCAGAACAAAAAATCCACCTCAAACAATTGATAATGTGCATTGACAGTGCATTATCCAACATGTGCGGAATCAGCCAGAGTTGCATCAATACCTGATGAAGCCACAGCAAGAGTGATTATTCTTTTTTGATTTGTAACCACTGTCATACCCTGCATTCTCCCCAGTGGGGACCTGGCTTCCATTTTATCCTCAGAACAACCTGTGATGTAGATTTGGATTAGAGTGTGTGACTGGCCCAAGGTCACCCAGCAACTTTTCATGGTAGACTGGGCATTCAAATATTAGAGGGACATGACAGGTTGCTTAAAAACTTTCTTATTACATGTCATCTATCATGGAGATAACCTGGTCAGGCTATTCCAGTTCATTTTTGGCACTGCAGCCCCCATCATCATTCTGAGGTTGGTGGCAAATTTTCAAACATGGAGCATTATTTTTTGGATGAGTTATGTCTACTTCAAACAGAAAACCTTAAGTTCCATTGCAAAGACCACTGGGGTGGGAGGTGAGCTGGATTAATTTTTTGCTCTCAGACTCGTACAATCATCCTGAAGTTGTTGGCCATTTTTTAGATTCCTCCATTTATTTTCTGATAAATTATGACTGCCACAAATGAATGGACACATGGATCCTTTTGTTATCATAGATTCATGGTAACAGCAAGCCAAGTGATTTGTTTTGTTATGATCAAGGTCATATGGGGAGGCAGATGGAATTTTTGCCTGGGGGGCTTGATAGTGGCTCTCAGTAGCTCTGTTCGTCATTCTCTTGCTTAAGTCTTCGTCAGAGCTTGGAGAAGGTGTCACCCCTCCATTTGTGGAGAGGGGATGTATGTTGGGGGGAAGGGGAGAAAGCAAAGTTTGGGATTTGAAACAGCAAGAGAAAAAAAGGAGAGGAATAGGGTTGTGCATTGGGTGAAGATGGAGTATGTTGCAAATCTCTTCGGGAATCTGATGTGGGGTACTAGATTTGCTGTCATGTAAAAGCAGTAAATTTTTGCCTCCACCTGTGCTCTACTTATGCATTTGTAAATAAAGCAAATATTATAGAAGTACCATGTTACAAAGTTGCTCTAGTAGTCTCTCATCAGAAGGAAAGCAAACCTAGGTAGTACTGTCCTGTCTCTGGAACTTCTCATCAATTGAGAAAGTGGCCATCGTCACACGGCCATAAATTTAGCGCCAAACTAGCGCCATCTCCCGCTGAATTCTCACCTTATTCCGGCTCTCTTGCGATTTCGCCATTCTCCCCAATTAACGCTTTGTGACTCTTTATGTCGTCTTTATCCGCTTCCATGTGAAAGCCCTGGATCGACTATGAACGCTTTGCAACACCAAAATGCTCACTCTCCCTGATCATCTGTCTCACCTAACACTGATTCTCCTGCCCTACACTCCCACAAGCCCCAGTGCGACCCGCAATTAAGCCTCAAAGTAATTTTTTTTAAAAAAACGTCAGCCTTATAGTGCTATAATGCCATAGTGCTATAGCATTATTCTGCCATGGGTGGGAAACCTCTGCTACCTATCACGGTTGGCTTTTGGGTTGGCCCAGCACAACATTATAATAGAAGAGAGAGATAACGCAAATATGCGAAAAAAATTTTTTAAAAAAGGGGGCGGGATTTTTAGGGTCCCGTTTCTGGAGGCACTTTGACTGACCGTCGAATTGCGCTTTTTCCTTTTAATGTGACTGACTGGAAGCACAAGCAGTCGTCAAAAGATGGGAGAATCCGTTCTAATAACGATAACAGAAGAAACTATTTCTAGTGCAAAACTGACGAAATAAGGGCCCGTGTGACGACGGCCAGTGTAAAGTAAGTAACTTACATGCTCTTCATTAGTACATGTGCTTTCGTACATGGGACAAATAGTATTCCCATGGGCCATTTAAGGGCAGGAAACTGGTTGGGGAGAGATTTATGTTCCCTCTTCCCATGCATAGTCCCCATCCAAATTGGCCCATACACACCTAGGAATTGAGTTCTGAGTGCAAACTTTGTAACATTCATCTATTTGCCAGAATCTGGGGAGGATGTGCAGAAACCATAAGGCCCTAAGACTGAAATAGGTATAAAACAGGTTCAACTTCATCCCAATGGCAAAACCTTAAAAAAAAATGTTGCAAACTTTCAGCAAAGGGAAGCGTAAATAGGCAACCTCCCTATATAAAATGTTGTTTATAATACATGGGCAAGAGCAAAAGTGCAACATTTTTAAAAATAAACACATTTGTTTTAGTTGAAAGTAAAGCTGAAGTCAGTGTTTTGACTTATTGCTTCTTTAATCACAACATATTCTACTGGCTTGGTTCAATTTTAGAAGCTTGTTTGAACAGGTAACATTAGGCAAGAATTATTGACTTTCTACTATGAAATCCTACCTGTCTGTACGTTGACACGGCTTCCAGGGTCTGTTATCTCAGGGGCCTTCGCCTCAAGCTCTTCCTTTGCTCGCTTTCTTGCAAGCATTTTCCTGTGGGCTTCTCTTTGCTTCTGGATCTCAACAGGATCAGCTTCAGTACCCTAGAAATTATGTATGTGTGGTAATGGTTTACTCTTTCAAAGTAGTTTTATTTTGACAGGAGCAATGTAAAAAACCTAAAGGGTTTGGGTGTTTGGTAACCTTGATTATTTTGGAGTCATAGACTGGATGGAATCCACTGTATGCTACTCAGAAGTAAACCTCATGGCATTCAATAGGGCTTACTCACATGTGTTTAGGGACTGCAGCTTTTGTTAAAGCAATTACTTCCACCCTCTTTATTGCATGTCCTGTTTACAGATCAGTATTCGGTACTACTAACCTGACCAGTGTGTAAACAGACAACATAATCAAGGTGGCTAATGTATTTTTTTGAACTCAAAGAGTTCTTCATCACACTTCATTCAAGCATCATCAAAGATAAGTCTAGCTCACAGCAGAACCACAAGTGACAAAAGGCACAGATTGGACACTTGTCAGCTTCCCTCAAGTTTTGATGGGAAATGTAGGCATCCTGGTCTCGCAGCTTCGCTCTCTGACTGCTGTCCAATGGACTTTTCAACTGTCACTTGTCCAACATTCCGCCAAGCTGCCTACATTTCCCATCAAAACTTGAGGGAAGCTGACAAGTGTCCAGTCTGTGCCTTTTGTCACTTGTGGTTCTGCTCACAGAGTCCAGCTTTTCAAAACTGATAATTTGTCTGCAATGTAACAGTGCTAGAGTCTGACTTCCAAGGCAGCGTGGGTAAACCATGCAAAACAGGTACTTTTCACACAATATATTTTAGGATGTTTTAAATCATTTATTTACATCATTTATGACTCAATGGGGACCCAAAGCAGCTTCCATCAGTATCCTCTCCTTCATTTTTCCTGACCATAAAAATATAAAACATCAAACAACTTAAAATGAATCCCATGTAATTCTAGGGTTCCCCTGGGTTGGGAAATTCCTGGAGATTGAGGGGTGGAGCCTGGGGTGGGCAGGGTTTTGGGAGCAACCTCAATGGGATATGATGCCATAGTATTCACCGTCCAAAGCAGCCATTTTCTCCAGAGGAACCGAATTCTAGAGATCAGTTGTAATTCAGGGGGATCTGCAGACCCTAGCAGGAAGCTGGCAACCCTACACAGTTGTCAGGCTAAAAGCAAACTATAAAATGATGTGAAAATCAACCATTCATTAAAAACCTGCATAAAAAGAAACATTTTGGCCTGGCACCTGAAAGGAAGAAGCATAGACTAGGTGAGCTTTGAGGGGAAGGGCATTCCACAAAAGGGGTGCTTCCACTGGAAAAACCATGTCTTGTTACCACCTGCGTCACATTTGAAGTCTGAAGCTGGGGGCACAGAGAGCAAGGCTTGTGAGGAAGATATTAGCTGGTGGGTTGGGCAATATTGCAAATTTTATTATAGTCAGCTGAATGTATGTGCCAACTTTTTTGAAAATCAAACAGGAATTAACACGAATGCACAAAACACCCATCAAATGATGCTTCTTCAGGATGGGTGTAAATTTCCAGTAATAATTTTATCTCCTTCTAATACACAAGAGTTAATGATTAATGTAAAAAGGTCATACCCAAGGTAACACATGAAGAGCATACGTGTTGCCCCGGACCACTCTCCTGTCATACATAAGGTTCCCATAGCGAGTTGGGCCATCATCTCTGTAATTCATAAAATGAGGAAGGAGGAATGACATTCAGAATGATGTTCTTCGTCAAACATTTAGTAAAAAGAGAAACTCAATGTCAGTAAGGAGCCTAGAGAAGAACAAAACGTACCAACTACTCTAATTATTTTTATTTTATTTATTTCAAATTTGTATTCCATCCTCCCAGTGAGCGGGCTCAGGGCAGATAACAACATATTAAAAATACAATTAAAACTTCATGTTCATTAAAAACAACACATTTAAAACAGGATAGTAGACAGCCTTCACAGGGAGGGTTAAGATTTATACACCCCTTTTTTCCAGGCCGGCAGAGGCCCAGCCTCAGCCATATGCCTGGCGGAACAACTCCGTCTTGCAGGCCCGGCAGAAAGATAGTAGGTCATTCCGGGCCCTGATTTCAGCAGACAGAGCGTTCCACCAGGTGGGAGCCAGGACCGAAAAGGCCCTGGCTCTAGCTGAGGTTAGATGGGCCTCCTTGGGGCCAGGGACCACCAACAGCTGTTTGTCCCCTGATTGGAGTGTCCTCTGGGGAATATGTGGGGAGAGACGGTCCCATAGAAACACTGGTCCCAGTCCGCACAGGGCCTTATAGGTCAATACCAGAACCTTGAATCTGATCTGGTACTCCGCTGGCAACCAATGCAGCTCGTGTAAGAATGGTGTTATATGCGCCCTATTTAGCATTCTCATAATAACACGCACCGCTGCACTTTGTACCAGCTGTAATCTCTGGGTCAGGCTCAAGGGCAGCCCTGCATAGAGCGAGTTACAGTAATCTAGCCTAGAGATGACCATTGCTTGGATCACTGTAGTTAAGTCACGAGTTGACAGGTAAGGGACAAGTTGCCTGGTCTGCCACAGATGGAAAAAAGAGGACGTGACAACCGCTGAGACCTGCATGATATAAAAAGTGGCTTTCTGCTCTGTGGTTGGCTTTTCATGGGTGGACTTTTCGTGGATTTGTCCCCCTCCTGCTGTATGACTCTGACTCCCTCCAAGCTATTTCCTCCAGGAGCTCCTTTTCAGGGTCATTTGGGGCTTCAGCAGAAGAAGGAGGTGAGGCAGTTCCACTCTGTTGAATAAACTCCCTTCCTTCCACAGAAATCCTCTGTGGAATCCAAGCCACTATTTAGAATGCATACAAGGTCAGATACAAGATAGGATTCAGGCGACACCCTACTTCTTAGGAGTCTGTATCGTATATGGATAGAGTATCTGACTAGGAACAGGGAGACTTGGGTTCAAATTCCACCTCAGCCATATATCTCACTGGATGACCTTGGGCTACTCACTGTCTCTCAGGCTAATCTATCCACAAACAGGCATAAGATACTACTGGGGAAACAGTATACATGGGAAATTAAAACTCTCTCCTGCACCAGAGCCCTGGTTCAAATCAGGACCCTCCAGAGTTGCTTTGGAAAGTTGAACAAAATGTCTTAAAATCCAGCGATGGATGGAACACTCACGTAGCAAGCAGTTTGGCCTTTAGCCACTCAAAATGAATTGGATTCAAATGTTATGACAAGGTGGCTCATAACAGTATGTGTTATGCATCTCAGATACATCTCAGATTGCAACAGCAGCATGCGCTATTGGAGCAGGCAAGCACAGCATCCAAATTCCCATTCCTATGCTGTTTGGTGCTTTTACTGTCCTTTCATCCATGCCCCCTCTTCCCTCAACCACACCTGCACAAAATCACATATGAAATGGAGATTGTGCTGGCCAGCCCCACCTCCTTCCCAGATGTGCTGTAACCGTAAAGCTAAAGTGAAGCTCAGCTGTGATTTTTTTAAAAGCCCCTTAAAGGTTCAAAATGGGGAATGTGGAACTTTGTTCCACTTCCTCCCTCATTTTGGCTGGGAGTGGATTGCCCATGTGGATGTTCCCGCGCAGTCACCTTGCAGTTCATCTAAACCAGATCAAAGAAGGTTTTACATTTATCCAGGGGTCATTTCATAGAAAAAGAGCTGGAGGAACTCATTAGCATAACTCATTAGCATATGCCACACCCCTTGCCATCACCAGAAATGTGTCATTGGCATAACTGATTTGCATATGCCACACACACCTGACATCACCTATCCTGGCTGTTTTGGACCCAATCCTGGCCATTCAGGGCCGAAATTGGGCCCAAAATGGCAAAAGGGGGCTGAAAATGGCTGAAAAGGGGCCCAAAATGGTCAGGATCGGGCCACTGCTGAGTGGGAGAGTGATCCACCACCTGTCAGAGGCGCGATCCAGGCCGTTTTGGCCCCAATCCCGGCTGAAACAGGCCGAAAATGGCTGAGAGTCAGGTGGGCAGGGCTTCTTGACATGTGACCTCTTTGGGGAACTGCTGGAACTGCGTTCCTGTGCATTCCCCCTTGAAATGAGCCCTGCATTCATCCAATTTAAAGAAGAAGGTCCTGGGAGTTCCATCAGTTGTACTCAAAATTAGCATGACATTGTATGGATGTTCCCATTTAAACAGAGAGCTTTCTATGTTCCATAACAGGGAAAATCCTTTCATGGAAGCAGCCATAAGGAGTCTTGTCAGTATCAGAAAAAGCTAAAGATGTGCTGCTTTTCAGTAATATGCCTCCCCAAGATGAAAAATAAGACAAGAGTATGCAATAGATAAGTTAGTAAATGATACTGTTTTCCTAGTACTATAAAACCACACTGTTGTTCATCGGATAGCAGAGTAAAATGGAGATTAAAAAGAGATTATATTATTTTGTGTTGACTTCTAGGAAATAGCATATATAAATGCAGGTTCTGAGCATAGTGCTGTGGAGTGTTTGAGTAGTTTGAATCTGCCACTGTGGATTGGATTCAAAGACCTGTGAATTGAAGGATACTTCTGCTATCAGAAGAGGGATTCAGGTGATTTTGGTCAATTCCCCTTCCCAGTGTAGACCCTCAAGTCACACTACACACTATACTTTTATGTACACTTTGAAAATAAAGCAAATTTTACCAAAATTCCCTTCTTCTTCCATGGTCAGTCATCCGAATGCTACCAACTTGGATTGTGTTATCCCTATAATGTCTAATTGCTTGAGGAAGTGGGAAGCACTTGACAATATAATAGGAGATAGAGGTAGGAGAAGTAAAGATGAGGGCCTCTTGTCAGGTTGGGTCTCTGAGACTGTGATTTAGGCTGAAGCTATGATGGTCAGGCTCCAGTACTCACTGATCATTGGCCTCTTGGGAACCTCGATATTGCTTTCTGATGGGAACAGCTCGGGGACGGCTGCTGTAGGTGTAGGCTCTAGTAGGTTCTGAAGGGTCGTCTTGGCTCTGAAGCATTGAGGAGGAGGCCATGCTGTGTGTAAGACACTTTGGGTTCCAATAGGTTTAGTGAAATCGAGGAGGCATTGTTGAGGAATCCCTGGTAGCTGTTGCTATGTGACCTAGGATTCTATCCTCAACAAATGTTGCCAAGGTAAACAGGTCATCCAGCAATGCTGGCTATTGGGAATTCCAAAGAGGCATGCTGAAGCCCCTAGATCTTGCCTATTGCATTTTCACCAACAGGGGTACCTTTTACAGTTTGTTGTAGTAGTTAAGAGCATGGGACTCTAATCTGGAGAGCTGAGTTTGATTCCCCACTCCTCCACTTGAAGCCAGCTGGGTGACCTTGAGCTAGTCACAGATCTCTGGAGCTCTCTCAGCCCCACCCACTTCACAGGGTGTTTTGTTGCGGGGATAATAATGACATACTTTGTAAACTGCTCTGTGTGGGCATTAAGTTGTCCTGAAGGGCAGTATATAAATCGAATATTATTATTATTATCATTATTAAGGGCCTTAATTTATTTTATTGGCTAGTGGTCAGAGACGATCAGAGAGATTTGATTGAGACAGAAAATGCAAATAATGTCTCTCTCTTCTTTCTTGGCAACAAATATCACTATAAATTAAGTCTGATTTGATCATTTTTTGCCCTTTAATGGTATCTGAAAATATGCTTTCTGAGGTGTGCTGCCTCACCATGCCTAACAGTGGTCCCAGACTTAGAAGGCCCAATGTGGTTGATATTTCTCAATGACTATTTTTAAAGCTGTTGTTATATTATAGCTAGTTTTGTCCTTACAAAGACTTGGTGCAAAATAAATGTAAGAAGCTTTCTCTGCTTCAGTTTGAAACTGTACTCTTGGTGCAAAGTGGTGAAACTCTTAGGGTTGCCAGCCATTAGCTAGCAAACTGGCAGGAGAGAGAGGGAGTGGGGATGTCACTTCCAGAAAATAAACAGAAGTGATAGCATTATCTTGACAGGATGCTCTAGGATTCCCCCAAAACTCTATGGCAGTGACATCACTTCCAGTTATTTGCCAGAAGTAGGGTTGCCAGCTGGTGGCTGAAACCCAATAGGAGACTGGAGAGTTGGGTCATGGGGGATGCCGTTGTATCAACAGCACGATGACATTTCTGGGCTGAACTCAGAAATAATGTCATGTCACTCGAGGATTCAGCAGAAATTCTGTGGTAAAACCTTTAGTAAAACTTGAATCCTAGAGCAGCATGATGTCACTTATGGGTTCAGTCAAGAAGTAACATCATGCTGTTACTGCAATGGCTTCTCCCCAGGACCTATGAAGTGGTGGCAAGGATTAAGAGGTCTGCTGTGAGGAAGCCATAGTGGCAGACCTGGCAACCCTAGTTGGAAATCATGTCATGCCATACACATGAGTGACTCTTATTTCTCCTCATCCGCCCACTGTCTTGCAGAACAGGCAGAGGGCGAGAGGTCTTGGGCTGTAGCAGGAGACCTAGCAACTCTATACTATAATGGACAGGATTGTAATCTCTCAGCCCCACCCATCTCACAGGGTTATTGTTGTGAGGATGATAATAACATACTTTGTAAACCACTCTGAGTGGGTGTTAAATTGTCCTGTAGGGTGGTATATAAATTGAATGTTGTTGTTATTGTTAATATTGTGAGGTCATACCAGCAAGACAGTCAAGCATTGGTTTCAAGGAAGAC
Organism: Eublepharis macularius; assembly: GCF_028583425.1. Classification (NCBI taxonomy): domain Eukaryota; kingdom Metazoa; phylum Chordata; class Lepidosauria; order Squamata; family Eublepharidae; genus Eublepharis; species Eublepharis macularius. The sequence continues at coordinate 135,076,709 of NC_072790.1, forward strand.
TCCTCAAGCTAAAAAAAATGTAGACTAAACATTTAACATTACAACATGCCTGATTTTAACAAATAAATTGTATGGTGTGTATTGTACAAATTCAAACCGCTGAGGAAGGCTTTACAGCCAAAAGACTAGGACCTCTTTCACACTTACAGTTTAATGCGTTATTTCTGAGCAGTCGGGGCGATTACAATGGCTTCGGCTTTGCACCTGCTACTTTCACACTGTTCCCAGCAGTTTTGATTTGGCCTCTTGTGATTCCTTTCAGACTTGCCGCAAAGACTATGTTCAGTTTCAGCTTTTGGGGCATTGCAGTGCACGTCTCCTTTGTTTTTTAAATGTGAGCATGTGTAGTAACATTTCAGCGTTACTACATCTTCTGACCAACAAGCCCCTCCCTGCCCACCCTTATATCAACCGCCCCCCCACACCCCACTGTTCTCAGGGGTAAGGCAGGACTTCCGTTTGCTGGGGAGGGACGCACATACTCGTACCCAGCCCTGGCTCAGCTGAGACGCACCAAGCCAGGGCTCAGCTGGGGCGGCTGCTCTCCTGCTTCACAGCCTGGGCTGAGTCCCAGCTCAGTGTGTCTCAGCTGAGCTGGGGCTAGGTATGAGTCTGCTCGCCCCCCCCCCCCACTGTGCAAAAGGAAGTCCTGCCTTACCCCTGGGAACAGTGTGGTTGGGGTGGGTGGTTGACAAAAGGGCTGCAGAGGAGAGTGGCCGCCCCAGCTGAGCTGCAGCAAGCCCACTCCGTTTGCCCAGGAGAGCCACAGAGCGGCCCAAAAATGGTGGAAAAGGAGTTTAGAGAGCTAACTTGGGTGGATGTGGTTAATTCCACACAAACTAATCAGCTCCTAAGGAAAAGGAGAGGGGAGGAAGCACTGCAAAAGTGTTCACATTGGTATTAATCAAGCCAGTCCCAGCTAGGCAGCTGATTAAGAGGTCTTTCACACTCGGTCTTTCTATAGTGTCAGTGCCTGGTTCGCATCCCACGTTTTCAGCGGTTTCAGTCTACCGAGGTAGTCACGCTCTTTGTCCTCTTTTTCTCCCTGCGCACATAGTGCAACTTTAATTTTGAATCAGCTGTCCATTTGCGCTTGTTGCAATCAATGTCAGTATGAATGCCTCTTTCGCTTTTCTCCCCCCTCTCCTCTTTCTCGCCTTTTGATTGGTCAGTGCAGACCCCAAAGTCACTCCCATCCTCAGTTCAACCCTGCATGTATTTGTGCAATTACATTAATTTAAAAATAGATCAAATACGCAGTAACATTTCTGTGTTGTTTATCCTTCCTCCATAATCACATTTAATGGAAGAGCCTGGCGCAGTTGCACTGTGAGGCTGAGCCGCAGCCTGGAGCTGTGTCACACTGTGGGGCTGGTCGGGAGGAAGAGGCAGCAACATTCCAGCCCACCTGCCCACAGCCGCACCACCCTGGAGAACCCAGATGCAGCCGCTCTGCGAGGCTGGGGGGAGGGGGGAAGAGGCAGCAATGTTCCAGCCCGCCTGCCTGCCCACAGCCATGCCTCCCCAGAGAAGCCAGGTGCAATTGCTCTGTGAAGCTGGGGGGGGGCAGGGAAGAGGCAGCAATGTTCCAGCCCACCTGCCCACCACCACGCCGCCCTGGAGAAGCCGGGTGCAATTGCTCTGTGAGGCTGGGGGGGGGGCAGGGAAGAGGCAGCAATGTTCCAGCCCACCTGCCCACCACCACGCCGCTCTGGAGAAGCCGGGTGCAATTGCTCTGTGAGTCTGAGCAGGGGGAAGAGGCAACCTGCGCCGGGTACTCTCAGCTGTTCTGCTGCCTTTCCAGCCAAAGCAGAGCAGGGTGCATCCTGGCGCAGCCACTGAGAACTGTGGCTCAGCTGTGCCCAGCAGGCTCCTGCTTTGCAGCCCTCCCTTTGCAAAAAGGTAGATTAAAAAGAGGGGGTGGAGGAGAATGGCAACATTAGTGGAGGTTTCAAGACTGTCCAATGGAAATTGACAGCCAATCTTTGCATGAAGATTCTTTGGGGGGAAATATCAGGACAATGAACTATCAAAGAACGTCAGGAGGGGTAGGAATTCAAAGTCAAATGAGGTTGCAACATCACTGCATTACTACGCATGCTCAAAGTAAAAAAAAAAAAAAAGGAGTGACATGACATCCCAAGCCCACAAAGCCCGCGACTGAACTGGTGCCAAATATTTAGTATAAAAGGAACAACAGGACTCCAAATCAAACCGGCACCTGACAGTATAAAACGCATGGGTGCAAAGCCGATTCAAAAGTGATTGGGGTGACATCTCGTAAATGGTGACTTTAACCATGAGTGTGAAATGAACCTAAAAATTAAATTGCAGTATGTCCACGAGTAAAGTGGACAAAGAGCAGCACCGCATCCCATGACTATCTTGCAAGTGTGAAACCCTTGCAAACATGGGATGCAGAGCAGGTACAGGCATGCTTTAAAATCTGAGTGTGAAAAGTACCTAGGGAAAGGTACTTATATATGTAACCAAAACTGGTGGATTTTTAATGCACACTTTTTAATATTTGAAGTTTAATTAAATATTCTGTGATTTAATACATTTTTTAGCCTTTTTGATATTGACCTTGATATTTCTACACATAAGATCTTTCTTCTTTTTTAATCCTCTTTGGTTACCTGGTTACCTCCGCTTTTTTGTAAATGCTTCTCAAGTCCCACCTTCCCCAAGAGAATGCCTACTCTCATTTCAAAGCAAAAATATCTGAAACTTGGACCATCGATGAGACTAACATCAGGTGTTCATCATTCCCATTTCTCCACCTTGTTTTTCCCACTGTGTAGGTTAGTGTTATATCTCTAGTTTACAAGTATAAAGGTATTGCACAGGACCAACTAACGCATTTTCTGAAGAAAATATGATTTGGATAAGGGGATATATCTTTGGTTTCAAACCTCTGACCATTCAGTTGGGATTTCTAGAATTTCCAGTAAAATGTTGACATTTTAAAGGAGAAGTTTCTTGTAAACATACACACACAACTTTTTACCTTTAAATTTTGTTTTTGAAAAACTTCACAAGAAGTCATACAATTGGCACCCTCTTATGATTCCAGTTAGGCTGTGAGTCAGTTGGCAGCCCCATCTACTTCAGCAGTGATCACATGGAAAGAGGCTCAAGAGCACATTCATTAAATTTAGAGAAACTACATGCATGTGTGGAACAAGTATTGTCTCTCTTCCATGCATGCAGTTCTGTGTATGAAATGAAGGTCTGATTTTAAGCACACGCTTGACATTTTTGCCTCATTCATGCATTCACGTTCTTTCAACTGCTGACTTGCTGCTCTGAAACTAGATATAATAATTATATCTCAGTAGGGAGTAGCATTCTTTCTCTGTGTATGAAAACAAGAATGGTCTAGAACAAATTGTAGCCATGCTGAACAGGAGATATGAATCAGTAAACACACCATAGCAACCATAACTATTTTTTCTTTTAACCACAATGAAGCATAGAGGAGAGTGTCGAGATCTGAAATTTATGAGTCACCATTCTAAAGGGCACTTGACACATATTCCCAAAGAATATGCAAAGAATAAATCCATGGAATTGTGACAATGGAACCTTGTATGAGAGATGGTCATCCAAATTGTTTAATAAAAAACACACAAATCCCCGTGTCCCTGAAAGTTTCAGCTTCAACAAACATAGATAAAGACTGATTGCCCTGCTGTTTTGATGCAAGAGACAAGTGCTGATGGTATCAACAGAATTCAAAGAAAACAGAAACCCAAGACCAAGACTGGCATTTAGTTTCCTTCCTGCAATAACTTTGCCTCATGCAAAGCATGTGAGACTAAAGCTATTCTGCCCCCTTCAGGAGGATCTTAACAGGTTGCCTAAAATGTGTATGTTTCAGGTTTTTCAATGTAAAGCAGACACACACACACTACACTCTTAACCCTCAGGTGTCATACCTGAGAGGATTAGCTACCTTCAGCAACAATTGCTCATAAATAAGCTGAAATTGTCAATTTTACAGAATTCTCAGCTTGCTGGTATGAGACTGATTCATGTATTTGGATAGGTAGTTGACTTTGTTTTAGAGAAATAATAAATCAATAGGCTTCTGTCAGCTTTTGTCTAAAGTCGAACAGACATGCCATGTCTCAGTAAGAATTTGACATGAAATACCGGTTAAAGGATTGAACCTTTCCTACTGGCAATAGAATCCCTCTTTTTGTGCAAAACATCAGTTGGTTACAACTTTGAGGTGTGCACATTTACTTATTTCCAGACACAAACACCCTTCAGTCATTATAGAAAAGATATAATTGAGATGCAAGGAGCTGTCTCCTCTGTAGTATCTGAAGAGGCCCAAAGGAAATAGTGTGGTGGAGTTTCTCTAGCATGACAAGTCATGTCTGGATGGGAAGAAAAGAAACTAAGTGGAGTATTATTTCTGAAGTTTCATGATTTGCATATTACATTTTTTCCCAGTGTACCTGAAGATGCTGTAAGTTTGTGTTGCAAACATTACAAAGTTTGATTATGACAAACATGTGAGTTATGTGAACACTTATCAGGAAGATGTGATTGGGTGCAATTCCCTGTTGAGTGTATGTACCCAGCCGGCAAACCCAAGAATGAAATGGTCTATGAGAGCACTTAACAAGTACATGACACAGGTTTTAATTACTGTCTAAATGTCTCTTGGAAGGCATAGGGCAATGACAAAGCATTGTTAGTTGACTGCATAAACTGAATTTCAATGAATTTTTCAGTGCTAGTCTTTTGTGCAGTCAACATATTCAATAGTGTAACTGTAAAGTTGTTGGGTTTTCTTTTTGTGATTGTATCTTGTTCATGTTTCACATAAGTGGGGATATTTGTTAGTTTAATGCAGCTATCTTGCAGAGTCAAGAGAACATGGAATCGTGTAGTGAAACACTCTTCAAGCCAATATGTTGCGACAGATAAATCTTACTTCTGCTGAAGCTGATTCACATTCATTTGTATTTTTGTAGTAGCAAAAGAAAAATAGAATAACACTATTCCCTTTTACAAGTGGCCAGCTAATTCAGCTGCATGTGATTGGGAGTGTGATGTGCCTCTGGTATGCTTGTACAGAAGAGATTTGCAGAAGTGTCTGGATTCTTGCGAGACCATGAGGATACAGAGAGCAGAAACAAAGGGAAAATATTCCCCCCCTCACTGCTCCAGTGTCCAAGCATGCTGAGTCACCACTATTCTCATAGTACAAACCTACAGGATTGTGGTTAGGCAACACTAATGATACTTTAAGGGAAATTTGTTTATGGCTGACTTCATAGTAATTCTTCTGTTGCCTGGATATGTTTTCTTTTGCAGACACTAACTGAATATTTATAAAGAAAGAACAATTTACATTTTCAGGCAAGAAAAAGTGCTTTATTATGATGTAATTAGACTTGAATCCTGTGCTTTCTGGGCAAAACTGTAATATATGATTGAGGTTTATTTCAACAGAAAACAACACTAAAAAGGAAGTGGCAGAAACTGTGCCACTGAATAATGTGAAAACAGACAAAGCAGAGCATTCTTAAAAATTCTGCTTTGGTTTAAAGTTAAGATGGGCTAGAAGTGTTTCCATAGCTGCCCACTCCCCACATCTTTAGTTCCTCTAATTTTCAGGATCATATCTACATTTTAAAGAAGAACTTCTAAGGGGAATTGTCATGTGGAATGTGTATAGGAAAAAAGGTGGATAGTACTGTCAATTGCTTAGCTTTAGTAGCTTTTACAATTTACAAACACTGGTAAGTACAGAGATATCCATTATATACAAAGGCTATACATTAATAGTAGAACACATATTTCATATGACACAAATAAAACTAGCTTTTGGGGAAAGTTTTATACAGATGAGCTTATTTTAGTTGCAGTGATGTTGGGCAAGAGACCTTGTGTTTAAGTCACACATACATTGTGTGGAAATGGGATGGATAGTTTAAACATAGGATTCCTTAGCACATTGTATACCATCAAAGGTCGGTTGACTACACTGCTGTGGTAAATATTCTTGTTTATTCTTCTGATAAGACCCAGACATGGTTCGCAAGCGGTAGACTTGCGGGGTAAGTGGCAAATTAGCTCTGGAATGTATTCCAATAACAACATCCATGGTTTGCATTTTGTCCTTAGGATTACTGATAACAGAAAGCTTGTCATTAAAGATGTCCTTATATACTTTGTTTGGAACCTCTCTGTTCGGCCTAGGACATTGAGGCTGAGAGTCTAAATGCAATCTGGCTGAGCTCATATTTTGAACAGTTAAGGTATTATATGAGGGCAGTTTAGCAGCTGAGCAGTTTTTGATAGCCTCTTTGTAGGATGGTGGCTTTCCAGGATTCTTCTGATCAACAAATCGAAACACCTCATCTGCTGAAAAGAGACGAGGCCTCAGTTGGCATCCCACAGGCATTGGGTTGTGGCTGTTGGCATATGCTCCTGGAACTATTCGACAGGAAAGCGGCCTCTCTCTCTTGGAGTCCTTTTTGAAACTGTCTCTTTGGAAACCAACTATACTGCAACTTTCAGTTTTAGTTAGTTCCTTCTTGCGAGTTGCCACAGAAAATGACTTTGAATGACTTTTTCTGAGTTCTTGGTTGGATGTGTCACTTCCAACAGAAGTTTTAGTGGAGAAAGGCTGAGGCTGTGTAAAAACATTTTTCTTGGAGATGGAAGGTGACGTTAGTGGTGAGCTGGTGAAGACAGAAGAATCAGAAAGTGGTGAGGAACTATCTAGTGAACTGTTGGAGGATGTTCTGGGCAAGGAATTGGTTGACAGTTCTGAATGCAAATGACTTTTTATACTTAGGTTTGGTGGCTTTTTATTCCTATGAAGGCTTGTCAGATGTTGTTGACTCTTCAGACTCAGTTCTTTTTGCTGAACAAAGTTCTCTTCACTTTTGGTCAGCTTCTGGCTTCTCATACTGCCTTCATGGCAGACCTGAGAAGAAAACATGTCTGGCTCGGAGTATCTCCTATCCAGTTGACCTATGGATTTTTTAAAAGGAGTCAGGGCAGAGACAGAAGCAGTCCCCCTTTGTGGATGATGGGACTGTAGCTCTACAGTGCTCAGCCTCCTGGTTGTGACTTCTCGTACATGTTTATCCTGGAGATCACTAGAACTGCAATCACCTTCAAAGTCTATGCTGTCATATGCTGAATCATTTTGCCAGCTGGGAGACAGTATTTCTGTGGGAGGAACAGAAAATGTTAGGCTTTGGTTTGGAACAAGTAAATCCAATTTTTACAAACAGATAAATCCAGCCTTTTCAGCCAATCTTCATTAACAACTACACAGAAAATGCCTGTGTATTTTATATAAGTAGTACTAGAGAATGGGAGTGATACAGATAAATTCTGATTGCAAGACTGGAAAGACAAAACTTGATGTTCTTATGATATTCCTGCAAACTGCAGGACTTGTTTAACAGATTTTCATCAAATGCCATGTTGTAGTATTAGAGCTACAAAGTTCGAAGAAGATTTTCTCTCCAATCTGAGGACACTACTGTTCTTATTGTTACTTTTAATCAGAACTCACATTGGAGGTTTTCAATACCATCAGAGACAAGTCTGCAAGAATATTTTTCATTTTCCAATTTCTGGGGCTTCTTTACCCTGTAATCCCACAATTTCTCAGGATATTACTCTCTGATCAACTTCCCTGAGATAAAATTTAATTATTGGACAGGCTCCTAACCAACCATCCTTGGACAACATTCAACCCTCATCTAGGAAACTTTTTGTTTGCATTCACTTGGACTAAATGCAAGGCTGCAGGCCCAACAGCAGATCCCAAGAACCGAAGTTAATTCTGTCTCTTCATTCATGTATGAGAGAGGCCTGAATGATTAACTTCCAAGTTCTTCATGTGAGCTTGTGAGGTATCTGCATAGCCTTTGGAAAGGTTCCAGTTTTGTGGCTTGACAGTTATCCATAGTCACTTCCTCAGCAGTTAGTATATGTATGACTGAATCAAGGTTTTGGCATAGTTACTAGGACTTCTAATGAAATCCTAGCATATCGCAAGACATTTATGTTCCAAAAACATGTTTTTTAAGACACCAATCCAAACTCTTAAAGGACCCTTGAAGAATACAGTACATTTGTTGGCTAGAGTACCTGGCTTGTCCATGGAATCATCATCAGAAATACTGAATAGCAAAGAGTTTTCTTCTCCAAATACATCAGAGCAGTTATCAATAAGGAATTTCACCAGTGTCTTCACCTGTGCAAATCAAACAGTTGTATTTGTGTTATTCAGCATTGGTCTCAGGTTGTTTAATAATAACACTGTTATTAGTATAGATAGAATTTGGTACTATGGTTTATGAACTTGCTTTTTAGCTGCGCTGTCACAGACTGAGCTGGTTGCATCTTTTCCAGCTTCATGCATGGATCCCATGGGCTGAATTACTGCTTTTTAAGCAGTTGTCACGGTGCCATAGCTAAATGTTGCCCAGAAAAGTGTGACTTACTGGTTTAGGACTCACATTTTTGCAAGGTGTATGCTCATAATGTTGTGGGTTTGAGTACTATATGGCCAACAAGAGCCGATACCTAAGAGAAAAATTTACCAGATGGAACAGACATCTTTTCTTGGGATGGCCATCCCCTTCATGACTAACTTGTGAGCATCTAGAGTAATCTGGCGGGTTGTTGCTATGAACAGAATGCTGGCCTAGATGAGACTATGATCTTTTGAACCATGTCGAGTCCAGTGTGTATAGCTGCCATCTACCCAGCTGGCTTAGCACATAGCTGTGCAGCTCAGGCTGATGTCACAGATTCAAAGGGCTATGTGAGTAGGCCCTGTAGGCCTAAAATATTTTCTCTCTGATTCTGTGATGATAGCAGAGAGTAAAACCAAGCACACCTTATCAGTCAGGTCTTTCTGTGCTTCAAGTGACAGTTGCTGTTTGTGATCTGGAGTCAGTATGCTGGGCCCAACACAGATTGCAAGATTGCTGGAATCCATTTTGTTGACTGCTGAGTTCTTGCTGATGTGGTGTAGCACACAGAGCAGATGCTTGAGCAATACAAGGTTAGGCTGAGGGAGTTTGCCTGCAACCCTGCCAAAGTGAACAATGAAAAAAGAAGAGTCATCCTCAGAAACTTCTGCTTTTTTTTCTTTTTCTTTTTAGTGAGTTTCAAACCTACTTGTATGGGTGACACTTCCTCTAAAATGGAGAAATGTTTACTTCAAACTGTAGCACAAAATTCCCATTCAAAAGTCCCTGTGCACTGGATGAATGTGTTGAAACTGGTTAACCACAAACTACTAACCAGGCACCAAGAAATGTAATGTCAGATTTAAAATTAGTATCTTAAAACAATGTATGTACTTATAAACTGAGACAGTTAAGGTAAGAAATCCCTGGCCTACAAATTGTTCTTTTCCATTATGCAGTCTTTATTTTTATTCCACCTAAATCAACAATCCTAAACGGCTGGCTGTTTTTTTCTTTCCACCCCCTGCAGGGCTCAAAAAAGTAATTCAAAATTTGGGTAGCCAATGTACCTAAATTTAAATGCGCTGTAAGGCCCACTGACTTCAATAGGTCTTAAAAATGCAGCTCAACTTTTGAATTCATTTGTTTATGTCAAGGTGTTCTACACTCCAAACAATATAAATCTGTTTAAGTGAAATGAGTAGATAAATGCACCACTACTTAATATTAAGTTTTACATATGTACAGGACTTTTTTTCTGAGAAAAGAGGTGGTGGAACTCAGTGGGTTGCCCTCAGAGAAAATGGTCACATGGCTGGTGGCCCCGCCCCCTGATCTCCAGACAGAGGGGAGTTTAGATTGCCCTACGCGCCGCTGGAGCAGCACGGAGGGCAATCTAAACTCCCCTCTGTCTGGAGATCAGGGGGCGGGGCCACCAGCCATGTGACCATTTTCAAGAGGTTCCGGAACTTTGTTCCCCCACGTTCCCCCTGAAAAAAAGCCCTGCATATGTATACCCTTATTGCCCATGTCCTGTTATCAAATGTTGCAATGGGCACATATATTCTTCCCCCAGTACTACCCTCCCTACCCCGTGATGTGTCACACTCTTTCATAAAGGGGAGAGAATAGGGAGTAAATCCCACTAAACTTAGTGATACTTCCTGAATAAAAGTGAATGATACTATTTGGTTGCAATTATGTGGTAATAAGTTCACATGAGTCCAAGAGAGTTTACAAATGACAGTGGACATGCAGGAAGGCTATAATTTTAAATACATAAATTTAGAAATAATTCCTAGTAAAATGAATGGGACTTTTTAACAAGTGAGTATGTTTAGCACTAGTATCCCATAATGTTATAACCTGCAGACCAACAATAAGAAATGTTGGTTGTTGTGGGTTTTCCGGGCTGTATTGCCGTGGTCTTGGCATTGTAGTTCCTGACGTTTCGCCAGCAGCTGTGGCTGGCATCTTCAGAGGTGTAGCAGTCTGTGACACTGAGAGATCTCTGTCTTTTGGTGCTACACCTCTGAAGATGCCAGCCACAGCTGCTGGCGAAACGTCAGGAACTACAATGCCAAGACCACGGCAATACAGCCCGGAAAACCCACAACAACCATCATTCTCCGGCCGTGAAAGCCTTCGACAATACAATAAGAAATGTTATGTGAAGGTGGAGAGCTTACTGTTTCATTGCTTCGGTTCTTTCGTGATGGTTTATTTTCTCAAGTGCTATCATCCACTCATCATAAAGTTCAGATAATAAGAGTTTCTGGGGGATGTTTCGGAGGAAATCCTGCAATTTAAGTGAGTTTAACTTTAGTATTTGGGGACATTGTTAGCAAAAATTTTCTTCCCATTATTTGAAAATCAATATAGCAAGAAACCCAATGAAATATACCTTAAAAATCACGGCTAGCAGATGGACAGGTTCATTTTTTAAGACAACTTTCCCTCCAGAATTTAACTCTTCTTTCAGCTCTTTGCGTGCTTTCTCATTGGCAGCTTTTCGGAATATTCCTTCTGTAGAAGGACCTTTCAGGTAGAGAATTGTAAGGATATCCTGCATGTAACACAGCAAGAACAAAATGAAGGTTACATAATTTTAGAAAGAAACACAGAGAACTAAACACAGTATAGTATAATTTACTTGCTTGACTTGCAACTACTGTGCTTCTAAAATAGGATATTATCTACTAGACCAGGATTTCCCAGCCTGTAGGTCCTGATCCCAAAGTGGGTTGTGAAGCCTAGGAAAGTGGTTCCCAGGCTTTTGCATTTGTATTGATTTGTGCATGCTCTGTTTGAAGTAGGTCACACCATACCAAGTAAATTTGGACTTGTGGGTTACCATACCAAAAAGGTTTGGAACCCCTTTACTAGACTTTGTTTCCCCATATGTGCCCTGGAGGAGGCTTCGATCAGCTGGTAAACAGTTGCTGGGGGGCCCTGGCCCCAGGGAGGTTTGCCTGGCATCAACTAGAGCCAGAGCCTTCTTTGTCCTGGCATCAGCCTGGTGGAGTTCTCTGTCTGCTGAGACCCAGGCTCAGTGTGATTGCTCCTTTCTCCAGGCCTGCAAGGCAGAGATGTTTCACCAGGCGTGTGGCTGAGGCTGGGGCAGCGATGAGCCTTCTGGTAATTAAAACCCCACCCCCAGTCTGTTTCCCACTGGTTGGTTCATTTTGGTCACCTGGTTATCTTCCTCCACCCTGTAAGGTGTGTTAACTGGGGTTAAGAAAGTATAGTTGCCATTTAGAGTGATGTTTTATTGAACTTAACTGTCTGTTATTTATGATTGTATTGCTGCTTTTGAATATCGTTGTTATCCGCCCTGAGCCCATTTGTAGGGAGGGCAGATTATTAGTTCAATCGATTGATTGATCGATCGATCGATCAATCAATCAGTGACTACCAGAGAAAGTTTGATTTTCCCATTTATTTAAAAGTACAACACCAATGTTATTGTTGTCCATAGAATAATTCTTAGCTACCAATCAGACTCTGAGGAACAAACAAGGCTTGTCTGGAAGAAAATCCCAGTGTTGTTAAGCTTTGTGAGTATTTGCTCAACAAGAAGTAGAGAGTGGCACCTGTGGAAAGTGATGACAATATCCTGGAGTTTGCTCACCATTATTGGTTTGGGGAGTATGTCCTCCTCACTGCAGACCATTGGCAATGGCTGATGAAACAGAGAAGGCTTCAGGTCAGCTTCCAGGTGACCCAAGGCTTCCGACCCAGTGATGTTTCGTCTCAGTACAAATGGCCAAGATATTACTTTCTTTCTTTTCTTATTACTATCTGTTGTCAAAAGAAGGAAGCAAGAACAACACATAACCAGTGGGTAATGTCAGCATTAGAAAGCTACAGCCCATCTGATATATTGTTACTGAATTATGTGGTGGAACATTAAAAACCATATAAATGTTTTAAGGCTGCACGCCTAAGAAGACCTTCCTGAAAATAAGTTCTGCAGACTAAAATGGAACTTACTTCTGAGTAGAAATTCTTAGGATTGCTCAGTGAATGTCACAAATTAAGCTCAAGGTCACTGAGATCTTGGGAAAAACAAAGCTCCTGCATGTCTCTGCCCTTAAATGCTCACACAAACAGGCTTGTATGTCAAGGGGCCTGGTCTATAGGCACATGACGCAATAATCTTGCTAAAGTTCAGTAGGTTTGGCCAGTGTCTGGATAAGAGATCACCAGGAAACCCCTGTGTGCCATCCTGAGTACCCCAAAGAAAAGACAGGATATAATGTCTTAAAATAAAAAAAAATGCTGAAGCAAAATAATATAATTGAGAGAAGTTCAATATAATTTCATATTACATTTTCTTACAAACTGCTTACAGATATATAGCTACAGCTCAAAACACTACTTTAGTCTAGTCCTATTCTTGTTCCAAATGCCTACTACACACATGAGTTCACATCTGGAAAGGTTAGGGATCTTGTACAGGGAAAGTGAAAATTTTCAGAACATCTGTTGCTGCATATGAGTAGCTAGTCATGGGAGTATAAAGAGAAAGCATTCCTTTTGGTCATGTCAGTGAACACTTCTTCAGCAACAATACTAACATCGGAGAAAAATTGTTGAACTACCTTGGTTTCCCAAATATTGCCATAAACTTGCAAAGTACAGCCAATACAGACACCCCCCCCCCACGGGGATATCACTAGAACAATTTTTGCTCTCAGGGTATTTCAACTTAGCAACCTCTGACTATTTCTCATTGTAGCTATTTGCAAAGAAGGCAATATGCTTGTTTCTGTCCTCTTCTCCATTACCTGCTCATCCCCAAATATCTATTTGTATGATGCCTCTGCAGGTGACACCGTTTCCCCACTGTACGAAGCCCCCAGTGCCAGCACAAGGACATAAGGTGTCCCTTCTGTCAAATTTGGAACCTCGATACCTGATTCCACCATGCTACTCCACAGTAGAGGTTAATAACTATATTGCAGAATAGCGATAAGGAACATTGATTTTGTTAGGCAGAATTCCTTGTTTTCAGGGTTATTAAATGAGGCAATTAAAAACTCACCTATCAGATGACACATCCCATCTTCATCATCACATGGAACCAGCAACTGACATTTCTTGATGTCAACCTGGAAGAAATAACAATCCTTTATAAAGGACCCAATTGAAGATTAATCTAAGTTAGCATATATCCATGCAACACATGGAGCTATAAGAAACCTGTGATAGTAAAGAGTCCAGTAGCACCTTTAAGACTAACCAACTTTACTGTAGCATAAGCTTTCGAGAACCACAGTTCTCTTCATCAGATGCATGGAGGGTATGAAGAAACTGGCCAGATATATATAGGTGGAGAGGGGAGGGAACAAAGAGAACTGTGGTTCTCGAAAGCTTATGCTACAGTAAAGTTGATTAGTCTTAAAGGTGCTACTGGACTCTTTACTATTTTGCTACTACAGACTAACACGGCTAACTCCTTTGGATCTAAAGCCTGTGATATGCTCCCTTCTCAACAAGGAGGAAAGAAAGCTTTCTGCAAGAAATTGATTATTCTGTGCCTGGGACCTTGTAAATTCTGCATATCACTTTGCTATCTGGTAACCATAGGCAAAGTAATTAAATAAATTTGCAAGCCAGTCCTATCAATACCACCTTTCTAAAACTCTTAAAGAACTAAGGGCACTTTAGAGTTGTTTTCTTGTTCCCCCATTGTACCTGGCATGCTTCTCCTTCCCCTTGCTATATCACAAAAAGAAGTCCAAGATCCTACAGGACTAAAGCAAATTTATCACATGAGCCCCAGCAGCTCTTTAAAGCTTGTTCGTAGATGTACGTAAGGCTATGCTTGGATTCCTAACTGTACAACATTATGAAATGGATACCATTGATTAATGAGACTTTGAAGTAACAGCAGCAACAACTGTTTTTATATACCGCTCTTCTAAACAGATTAGTGCCCCACGCAGAATGGTGAACAAAATCAGTGTTATTATCATTCCTACAATACAGCTGAGGAATTGGGGCTGAAAGGAGTGGCTTACCCAAGGCCACCTGATGAGCTCATGGCAGTAGTGGGATTCAAAGCAGCGAAGTGCTACTTTGCAGTCCAACCTCTTAACCACTATGCTATGACAAGTTAAGTATTAATACAATACAGACGGAATCCTTATAGCCCATTATGCAAATCTTAATTCACTCCAGCATGTCTCATTCATTCACTGGAATGTCCATGTTAGTAAGGGAACTCTGCTCACTCCAAAAAAACCCTCTTACGAAATCATTCCCAAGTAATTGGTGTATGAATTGCAACACTGTGAATTGCGAAACTGTACTGACAGTGGCATCCTAATGACATAGTTTCAGGTTGGTAAATGTGTTGGTCTGCAATAGAAGAGCAAGATCTGAGTCCAGTAGCACCTTCAAGACCAACACAATTTCCAGTGTGTAGCTTTCAAGAGTCAAAGCTCCCTTCATTAGAGTGCTACCGGACTCAAATCCTAAAAAGACTTTCCTGGGATTAAGCCCTAGTGTGCAGACTTCATGAGGGTCCTGAGTCAATCTGCTTAGGATTCCTCTTTGAAATTTTGGCATTCAGGTTTTTACATTTATGATTGTGCTTTGAAATAATGTTTCAGCACAATAGCTAATTGAACTAAGGATGACAAGTTAAGGACTACATATCCAATGTTACATACACAACAACAACAACAACGAGTAACAGTCATAATAATGATCCAGCTCCACCATCAGCTGAGATCAGTAGAACCCTTCCTGACTGTGATTTTACATAGGCAAAACCAGCTTTGCATAAATTCAGACACAAAGGATCAGCAACAGTTTGAAGCTCATTTACCTCTGACTGGCATGCAGTCAACGTCTCCATATCACTTGCATTTAAGGATTTTGGCTACAAAAACAAAACAAAGGCAGTGTATGCTGAAAACCTGTTCAGTTATATATGTTAAAATATTGTAGGGTTTAGATAGAAGTATATTAGGAAAAGAGTCAAGAAGGACACTCACTGCATTGCAGCTTCCTAGCACCTTCATTGGGAACTTAGCCGATGGAACTTTACTGATTCTTTTTCTCCCTTGATGATTTCTCTTGTTTGCCTGTTTAGAATTGAGAGGCAAATATTAGCAATATCTACCCGTGCAATTAGCTGGGCTTCTTCTCCCTACTACAAACTAGGTTGCCTAAAGACAATCATTTTGCAAAAGGATCAGAGTGACTTAGCCCAATCTTAACTTCCCATTGTGTACATAATTATTTGTTTGGTCTCGCTTCACCTCCTGTCAAAGAAACATTTTTGAAAAATACAAAACATGCCTAGCAGAGCCAATAGCAAGATGAACTGATACACCAAGAAGACCAAACCCCCTTTCAAACCACCTTCAGCTCTCTGGAAAACTATCATCTGTCTATCAACAGAACACAATTTGAATGAGAACATCTCCCCTCATGCAAGTATTCTCTTTGTAGCATACCTTAGAAGCGTCACTGTGCAAGTTAAACAATGGCTGTATAGTCCAACCACTTAGTAAACTTTCAGGCATGGGAATGACATAATATCAAACAGCCAACTACTTCACATGCTTGGAAATAACAAAGAAACATAAGCATACATACAAGAAATAGTAATTCCTGAGACTGTAACCATCTACTCGTGGTAATGTCCATAAACAACGCTAAATAATATCCTTGTTCAGCTGTACAGGGAAATTTAGTTTGGCAAGAGATACCGCCTTGTCCTAAAACTCTTTCTGGTGCAGTTTCAAATGCAGGATCACATTAACTTGAACACATGTTTTTATGACAGGCTTACCAGAGAATGGTATCCAGCCAGAGTTCTTTCACCCTGAGCGAGCTGTAGAGAAAAAGAGAACCAGCATGATGCTTGGCTGTGACTAATTTGCAAAAAACAGAGCTGGAGAGACAGAACCCTTCAGTGCCACATGTGCTGAATTCTAAATGAGGAGTGGGGGTGGGAGGGAGCAGGTGGAAATTCGCAGCGTAATAGAGACAGGAAGGAGCATCATGGTTTGAATACAGAAGTTCTTTGACAGATGCTGTAATGCTCTGGCTTCCTTTTTCCTTTTAGGGCTGCTACAGAGAATGTTTTTTTCTTCTTAAAGGAAAAGCCCAGGGCTGTCATAGACGGAAAGATGACGGAACAGATGAGACGTCCCACAGGTAATTGTTCCAGCTTACGACAATAATCAGGTGGGATGTGTGAAAAACACATTATTTGTGTAGGATGGCTCAAGGCCTTCTTCAAAAGGGCAATCTAGTTTTTTAACACCAAAGCTCTGCTAGGATAGTTTTTCTTACTGCGGTTGATTGATTCAAAGATGTCTAATCTGACACCTAAGTAATCACGTCTCTCTTAAAAAAATCAAGATTAGTAGACATATATATGTAAAAATACGGCTAGATGGGGCTCTGGGGAGGATGTGGGGGGGTAGATGGGGAGGCAAACTGCAAGGAGGGGCTTGTAGTAAAATACAATGTATTACTTATTTATATCTCAGACACTTTATTAAATTTGCAGTGTATAAAATCTAATTTGCAGTGTATAAAATCTAATTAGGTATTAAAGGGCAAAAATCCTCACTTGCTATATGCAGTTTCCAGAGTTGTTCTTTTCCTACAAGGTCAAACTAGAAATATGGTAGGGTAAATTGGATATGCTGAGGTGTATATGCTTGAAACTTTCTTCCAAAAAGTAGATGTCCCAAATAGAAATGTTTCATTCACACTGCCATGTGCCTTTGCAGACAAATAATAAGATCATTCATGAAAAGGGAACATAACACAAAAACCTTGGCTTTTATCCAACCCTACATGCCCGTAAGGCTAGAACAGCAGCTGTTGCATGAGATAGTGACAGGCAAGAAGCCCCAGGTGGATGGCAGGGGAGGGGGAAATTGTGGCTAGTGTAGAAGTTGCCTTTGGAAGCAGCAGCAGTAGCAGTGTGCTTGTTACAGCTGACTAGATACATGTGGTAGCTGTAAAGCAGCAGGAGCTGCCCAAATGGTTGTCATACCTAATGAGAGCACGTGCTGTCTAGTGAAGAGTAGTCAAGGCTACAATCCTAAGCACATAGAGGAGAGAGCGGGTGCCACTGGTCTGAGACATGTCATCTTGTAGGGGACATTCTCTGGATTTGAGGTCTGCGTGATTTGGGGTGATCCAAAGATAGCTTTGGGGCACAGAGAGCTAAAATCTTTCCCAGTTCCTTTTCCACAATTGTTCCCAGTACAAGCTTCTGGGAGGCAGCCCAAATAGGAGGTCATAGCTCTGGAACCAGTGTTTGGATCAGCACCAGCACATGTCATCTTATAGGGGACAGTCTCTGAATTGCCAGGCTGTGTGATTTGGGGTCATCCAAACATTTTTTTGTGGTGCAGCAACCCCTCTTTCTGCTTATTGACTTGTTATGGGGCACCCTACTTTGAAGCTGTTTACTCCAGAACTGGGCTTTGTAAGAGGTCCCAGAATAGGTCCACTTCATAGAATCACAGAGTTGGAAGGGGTCATACAGACCATCTAGTCCAACCCCCTGCCCAGTGCAGGATCAGCCTAAAGCATCTCTGACAAGTATTCATCCAGCCTCTTCTTGAAAACTGCCAGTGAGGGGGAGCTCACCACCTCCCTAGGCTGCTGATTCCACTTTTGAACTACTCTGACCATGAAAAAGTTTTTCCTAATATCCAGCTGGTACCTTTGTGCATGTAATTTAAGCCCATTGCTTCGTGTCCTACCCTTTGCTGCCAACTGGAACAGCTCCTTTCTCTCCTCCAAATGACAGCCTTTCAAATATTTAAAGAGAGCAATCATGTCCCCCCTCAACCTCCTCTTCTCCAAACTAAACATTCCCAAGGCCCTCAGCCTTTCCTCGTAGGGCTCAGTCTCCAGACCCCTGATCATCCTCGTTGCTCTCCTCTGCACCCTCTCGATTTTGTCCACATCCTTTTTGAAGTGAGGCCTCCAGAACTGCACACAGTACTCCAGGTGCAGCCTGACCGAGGCAGTATAGAGAGGGGCCATGACCTCCTTAGAGGGAAGAGTCTGCTGAATATAGCCATGTATGATATGAGCCTCTATAAACTTTATTTTGGGGTGCAGAGCTTTTCAATTTCTCCTAATATTTGTGTTTGGCTTTGAGAATAAGGAACTAGGAACTGCGAATAAGGAACTGGGAACCAGCTGCTGCTTCCCTTCTATGGAATGCTCTCAAGCTCTGTGCTAGACATTTAAAAACCTTGAATAGCTGTGCATCCAAAGATATCTTCATGTACCTTTTAAAGCAGGGTCAGTTTATGGTAAAGTCGTGTTGTGAACATCTTTTGTAATCATTTAAGTAATTCAAGTCTTTTTTTTGCTCATGTGGCTGTTGTGGTTTTATCTTACTTTTTTCCTTGGGGCAGGAATGCTGGGAAGCTTTCCTCCTTGCACATTGTTTTCTCCAGAGTCATTCTGGTACAAAAGAGACTCTCAAGCAATAACAAAGAATGCTCTAGCTGGGACATTTTATCCAGATGGACAGAACCATCGCATGAGGTCTCACAACAAAGATGCATCCCTATCTATTTAAAATGAGTTCATCACAAATAAAGACTGGAGATGTGTGAATTTTATCCAAAATATAAAGTCAGTTAAACATTAGCATTTAGCAAGATTAACAGTAACATTTAACAAGATTCAGATCCAGGCCCTACATTTAAATACTGCTGATTTAAGTGTCATTGATTCAGGAGTATTTATTTGTCTATCATAGTTGAATCCTGCCCTTTTTCCAAGGAGCTTGTGCAATGTGTGGTAAGTATCTAATTTTAGATTCAACCCCCCCCCCCCGGTGAGTTAGGTAGGGCTACCATACAGCAATTCACCTAATGTCATCCTACAAGCTTCATGACTGGATAGATATTTGATCTCAGCTCTTCCAGATCCACCACGCATCCATATCAGACCACTGAATTTGGTTAAGATTAGATTCATTTTTAAATTTGAATTTCAAACCTCACAAGAAAGTATTTATTTCCAACTCGATATAATTATAAAGATTCCAAAAAGAAATGCGATCCATTTATCTCCTAAATTACCTCAAGCTACAAACTTTGTAACGATCATTTTAAACCAGGGTTTAGAAATTCTCCTATGATTTTTAAAGTTTTCTGTCAGATCGGATGCCCCACAATGTCCCTTCCTCCCAGATGAACACCTACAGAAACTCACCCTCCCCTCTACTGGCCCTGTTTTCATACAACCAGCAGCATGGTAGAGCACAGCCTGCGTTGTGTCTATAGGTAAGCAACGCACCTCCATTTCATTTATACACTGTATTATCTGCCCAAAGACACCAAAGAGGATGAACAAGCTTTAAAATTACAAAATGTTCACATAATAAAACTGAAAAATGCAAATTCAATCAAACCAATTAGAAATATGTAGCAATGGAAGCAGCAGTAGACTGTGTATTGTGGAGTGGTTTCAGTTCCTTGCACTGGCCCAAAGTTTGTTACTGCATTGTCCCCAAACAGCAGCTCATGGCAGATTTTTAACACTGTGACTCTTATAAACAAATAGAGCTTACTAACATAATTTTTGCCACTGAAGACAGAGCCCTATTTTTAAGCAAGCACAGCTAAGAGACTCATGGGAATCAAAAAGGAAGGGCTGAAATTGAAAATGTGACACTCCCCACTACACTGCTGCATCTGTTTTAGTTCTTTTGTAAAACCCCAAACTGGAAAATCCCAAGCGTGACAGATGCTTGTCTGTTTCAATAGAGCTTTAACTGACAGCAGGCACTCTGGTGACAGTTGCAAAGTGGGCTGCATGTGAACAAAGGGTGACAAATCTGTGTTTCTGTCAGTGCCATGCTAATGAGAACGCTGAGAAGGTTTAGCAAAGCCCAGCAGACAAAAGGATGCTTCACAGCCCTTCCAATTCCATTTACAATCTAGTAAAAGAGGCAGGGTTCTGCACTGGTGCCTTTGAATGTGCATATATAGACAGTATTCCAGCTTCACCAGGGCTGGCAGAATAAACATCTCCCGGGATACAACAAAAACATTGGCCGAAAGAGAGTGCAATTATGCAAGTCCATGAACAACATTACTGCGGTTTATAGTATTGGCATTTATTGGTATTATTTTAACAATGCTTACTGTGTGCTCTCTCTCAAACACACACACACACTTTTTGACTCCAAAGATCACCTTTTGTGACAAACAATAAACAGGAGCCTTGTGGTATTTTAAAAACAAACAAGATTTTATTCTAGTTTAAGGGTTTGTGCTCTTCTTGTTATCTGGAGTGCGCATTCATGGGGGCCTAACTAAAAATGTAGCAAGGCTTAAATGCAGTGTTCTCTGTAGCAGAAATAATTTTGAAAGCATAGATGTAAGTTAGGATGTGTCCATAGAGTTTTGTTAGGACTCTCATAATCTTAACTTTTATTTTTTAAAAGGTTCTTACTCTCATGCTTGGACAAATTTTGAGAAAATACTGGATCCACAAAAGAAGCTGCAACTAAAGCAGCTTATAGAGGCTCCCTTTGGATACCCAGTTTCTGAGGTTGGAGGGGTTCTTCAGTTCAGTGATTTTCCATGTTCTATTAATCTGAAGACCCTGTCTCCAGTTTATGGGAAGAAATTCCCCTCTATCCTTTATACAGCATTACTTCTTAAATATTACAATGCAGTCCAAGATACAAAAAGTTCCAAGACCAACAGGATTTACAGGGTATAAGCTTTCAAGTGTCAAAGCTCCCTTCTTCAGTTATAGGAAGAAGTGGAGATCCCTGAGCCTTAATATTCCAGTCAGGAGGGAATGGGGCCAGGGTGAAGTAAAGAAGGAAGCCGGGATGTCAAGGTACAATGCAGCTTGATTGGAGCAGAAATTAGCATCTGTAGCGAGATAAAAAAACCCCTGAGGTTCCATTGTTCTGAACTTGTAAATTAACTTAAATTCAGCAATCTCACATTGTAATCCTGCTTTAGAAACTTTTTTGTTTGAGGACAGCCACTTTTAGGTCAGCAATGAAATGTCCTGGAAGATTTCAATGTTCTCCCTCTGGTTTTTGAGTATTGTGATTAGAGATGGGCACAAACCAGAAAAAAACCGAACCGTGTGGTTCGTGGTTCATCACATTTCACGAACCACGATCTTTCACGAACTTTCACGAACCTGCCCCAGTTCGCGAACTGGTTCATTTAGTTTGTGAAAACTTCACATTCAGGTCAGCAAATTGTCACTTCTAGGTCAGCAGAAGGTCACTTCTGGGTCAGCAGAAGGTCACTTCTGGGCCAGCAGAAGGACACTTCTGGGTCAGCAGAAGGTTTGCAGGAAGTCCATCCCCTGTTGCCTAGGAAACTGATTGATCAGTGCCAGGCTGTCTGCAGTGACAAACCAAAAAATGAACCAAACGAACCAGCCTAAAGTTCGTGGTGGTTCATCAGAAATGGGGTCTGATGAACCGCTGGTTCGCGAACCATGAACTGACTTGGTTTGTCACGAACTTTGCTTTGTATTTTGGTTTGTGCCCATCTCTAATTGTGATTTTTAATATCAGATTTATGTCCATTTATTCTTTCTCCTAGTGGAAAGACTGAGAGTGGAAAGATATTGCTGATGCTGACACTTAATAGCATATATAACATTGGAAGATGAACAAGGGAATGAACCCGAGATAGAATTAGATCTAGTGATTGTGTTGTCAGAGTGAATATGGGGAAAGAGTTAGCATCTTGGTTTACTGCAAACCCTGGCCTGCTTTCATATCCACTCCCCAGAGATTATCAACTTTTCCCACTGGGAATTAACACATTGAAATTGTGTCTTAGCTACCAAATACAAACACTGAGGGGAAATTTGATTTCTTTAATCAACATTCCTCAGCATTTTTTTTACCACAGTTGACAGATTTACTACTCAAGTTCCTGGCTACTTCTTTAAGTCACAGACCTTCTGGTCATAGAACCTGTATATGGAAAGTTAGATTTGACAGGCCCTTAACAGTGTGCTTGTTTATTTTCCTAAAAAAAAAGTTTCCTTTCTTAACCTGACCCCAAAACCTAACTAAAATCCCAAATAAAAAGCCTATCTAAGCTTACGCTGTTATCCATAGCAATTAAAATCCCTTAAACTGAGGATGGCTTACCCTGCTCTCCCCCCACCCACCCCCACCCCATGGAGCTCCCTGGGCACTTACTGGCTTTACATAAGGCTTAAATCACAAGGATTGGTTCAGACTCCTAGAGAACAGGTGGGACTTTGGGGATGATTGCCGCAGCATCAATTTCTAAGCATCCATTGGTTAAATGAGATAATTTTGTATCTTTTAAAGAATGGCAAAACCAGAACACTCCTTTAATTCACATATGCATCTTGGTCATTCAAATGGTGGCTTGTAAATGTGATTGCTCTAGGGCTGCCAGACCCCCTTACCCTCCCAGTGTGTGTGTGTGGGGGGGGCAGGCACTTACTTTGCCGGTCTTCTCTGCGTGCAGTCTCAGTAGGTCCCTGTGAAAAGTGAAAGCATGCCTGCTGCTGGGCATGATTGATGTCACTTCTGGAGGTGACATCATTGCGCCTGTAAGGAGCATGCCCATTGTGTGCTAGTCCAGGAAGTGTTTTGCCTCCTGGGCTTGTTTCCTGGGGCCTTTTCCCCACACAGGCCAAGTGAGTGGTGGCAGGGGCAGAAACTGGGAGCAGGAGATCCCTGCCCCCACCAGAGAAAATTACACATCACCTCAGAATGCTTTTCTATGGGATCAATACACATTTGGGGCAAATCCACACTTACCGGCACAGCGCTAAACAAGTGGAGTGAGAGCATCTTTCTGGCATGTTTTATGACGTCATCACGCCACGAGAGTGGCATCATGGCGCGATGATGTCAGAAAACGCGCCAGAAAGATGCTTTCACTCTGCCTGTTTCTCGCTGTGCCGGTAAGTGTGGATTCAGCCTTGATTTCTAAAGTTAACTAGCTCAGTTATTAAAATTCAGATTCAGACTATGGGAGTGACTCAGTGATCACAATGCTAACAAGCAGTACAAAGTATTAATCCTACAACATCCAGAGTTGGACTGAGGCTATTTATGGAAGTGAGTGCCGGCAGCTGTAGCAGTAGCCTGGAGCCTGCAGGTGCTCACAAGTCACAACTGGACTACAGCATCCTGCAGAGACTTATGGTGGATCTAGTTCTTCAAATGCCTTGTGGTTAGTAGAGAGGCCTCTGACAGTTATTTATTTATTATTTATTATATTAGATTTTTAGTCCTCCCTCCCCGCCAGGCGGGCTCAGGGCAGAGTACAACATTTCAATTTACATAAATACAGTTAAAAACAGATAAAACAGTAAGCAAATAACATTAAAACAACTTTATACAATACAGCTTCTCTCTGTCATGCACTCTGCTGAGCAGCATTTCTGCCCGGGGTTTTCTCTCTTGCCTGCTCTCAGGGACCTGGGGGTGACTATAGGGTCCTTGGCAATCAGCTGCTGTCCTTCATGTGTCCCTCAGAAACTTCAAGTTCTGGTGGTGACTTCTGCTTCTGACCCTCCTGGGCTTCTGGTCAAGTAGCAGCAGCTGACTGCAAGTTCTCTGATAGCCTCCTGGGGGGTCAGAGAACACAGGCATCTCAGGGTCTGTCATGGTTTTGCCCTTCGTGGTGCCCTCATCCTTTAATGAGGAATTGTTAGGCCTAATCCTGACAGGCATTTTGCAGTGTACTCCAGAAAAATTATTTGCTTGGGTATCAGCATTTTGTAAGCATCAGGGCTTCTTTGGAAAAGGGCAGGGTGTGTGAGGGTGGGCAAGAGAATGAAAAGCAAAAGCATCTGTTTCCTCAGGATTTCAGTACAAACACTGAGGGAAACTCAAGTCTAGCCACTTCACTGTCCCATTGTTTACCCAGTAAAGGAACTGAATAATTGGATTATGAGTGGGTATATATGTATTTATTTAAATATTTATATCCTGCCTTTTCTCTTTAGGTCAAAGTGACTTAAAAACATAACAATATGCCAGCCAATGAGTACAACAATCTCAGGTGCTTTCAGAAGTGCCATAAACTGACAAGAACAATGACACAACCTAAAATAAACAGACTTTAGAGACATTTTTGCTGACACACTTTCTCTTCACATCAAACCTTAACTGAACTTGGTAACCACAACACACATACATGCTATCTCAAAAACATTTTCCAGTCACATGCTTCCTTTTACGGAGTAATTTTGGCTTCAACTTTTCTTTCATTTACAAGATGAATAAATTAAATTGAGACTTTCTCTTCTGAAAACAATGTGAGCATGTGGTCTTGCAGTTAAAAACTGTGCCTTATTTGGTGTCTGCTTAAAGATTTCCATCACAAGGGTTGGCTATCTAAAACACTGAGAAGGAAAGCCTTCTAAATAAGACAGAGAATCATCTCAAAGGGGACCTGTCAGTTTCAGTTTGTACCCCCAATTTGAATGGATTAGCAACTGTGAAATAAGATTTATTCTCCTAGTGTATGGCCCAGTTTCTGATGCACAAAATAAACATTGGGACTTGATGAAAGATAGCTAGCGACTCAAGCTTTGGAGCTAGTGTTGCCAGGTCCCCCTGGCAATCGGTGGGCTGGGGGGAGACTAGCGGGTGGCAAGGACTTACAGGGGAGGTGCTAACCATCTCTAGGGTTGCCAGGTCCCTTCTGGCAACTAGTGAGAGGGCAGGTGGTGGGGGATTGGCGTGGCAGAGGGTTCTCTACGATGCATGTATACAACTGCAGTGCCTGCTAATGACAATTACAGCCTCTGCTCATCAATTATAGCCTCTGCCTGCTGATTTCTAGTGATTGGCAGGAGGAGGCAGGCTCTCTGGGGATTGCCTGCCATTGGTGGAGGCTGCGAGGCAGGCTGGGGAAATGGGTGCATGTGAGTCCACACTGCTTGCTGATGACGTCACTTCTGGAGTGATCTGTTTCACTATGTTTTGGGCTAGTTCCTAAAGAATCAGCCCTGGTATGATGCTGTCACTTCTGGGTCACATTGGGTTGTCCATTTCTCCAGCCTGCCTGCCACCCTCCTTTGATGACAGGCAATCTCTGAGTGGCCTGACTCCTTCTGCCAATCACCAGTGATTAGTGAGCACAGGATATAATTGTTGGGAGAATGACCTACATTGGCAGGAACCTGACAAGGGTACCATGCGACAACATCACTTCTGATACAATCCAGAAATGATGGCATTGCACTGGGGCTGATTCCTCAATACTCAGCAAAAACATAGCATTTTGGGTGAAAAAAACCTATGTTTTTGGCTGAGTGCTAAACAATTGGCTTGGGCACAACACCATTGTTTCTGGGTCATGCTGGGAGTGCTGTCATTGTGCGCTGCTGAGGATCATGTCTCCCCATCATGAATCAGCTGAGGATCAGTGGGCAGAAACTTTAATTGCCAGGAATTTGCCCATCATAAGAGGTCATCTTGCAAGCTTATTTTGATCTAAGGAATACCTGTGTCTACTAGGACTGTGTAGCAGCTGGAACCAATATGATGGGAGCAAGTTCCGTATCAACATGGATGGCAATGGGTCTTCAGGAAGGCAATGTTTCTGAATAAATATCATGGCACTTCCTTGTCATTCCTTTGTGCAGTCAGGTGTACAATGTCACATGGCAATATAATTGCTTAGTGCGTCAACAACAAATGCCCAGTTTCCTTTAATGTAATGGTTTATATAGTAACAGTGAAATTTCAAGGCAAATAAGTTGGCTTGAAAAAGGAGATATAACAATATTTAACTAAAAGTTGTTTCTTGTCCACTAGGTCCAGGATTTTCCTGGCCATGCATGATGTGGCAGTCTCTCTCGCAAAGCTATGGTCAAAACTGAGTAGGCATCATAAGTAGTTGTTAGCTGCATATTGTGAGCCAAAGCTGGCATCTGTTCAATGTTTCCCTGTTTCACACTTGTGAAAGGCACAGGAGTAGGTTTGTCAGATGTCTGCTTATGGCGGACAATCTCTTGGCAGTTTATGCCACTGCCTGTTAATTGCTGGCTGAGGAAGCAGGCTGGAAAAATGGGTGTGTGTGTGTGCATGTGCCCATCATTCCCAGCCACTGATGTCAATTCCCATGTGACCAAACTATGGCTAAAATGCTATGGTTTTGGCTCATTGTTAAAGAATTGGCCCTGGCACAACATGTGCACCTCCAGTAACAAAGTTAAAAGAAGTTATGCATTGGTGAGTAAAAGGCATTTGGCATGAGTAAAGGGCATTTGGCATATGCTCAGAGGCATACATTCCATTGCTCAAGTAATATACAGCAAGGTTGTTTTCAGTTAATTATTAATAAACATTATGAGAATGAAACTGAGTATTCATTTTTCTGATCCTGCCCCCCATAGAGTTCCGAGGTGCCCGCCGGTGGCGGACAAACTTCCAGGGGTTTGCCTGCTTGCTTGCTGACCCACTAGTGGTTGGCAGGAGATGGCAAGCTCCCGGAGGTTGCCCCCCACCAGCAGGTCCCTCAGGAACATGCGCCGCACGTGCATGCTCCCAACAGGCACAGCGATGTCACTTCTGGAAGTGACATAGTTGCATCTGCTGCGGGAGTGTTCTTGTGCTTTGTTTGGTGCCAATTTGGGCCCCAAATGGGCCAAATTGGCCCCCGCACAGAGCATGGGAGCACTCCCGTGGGCAGTGCGATGATGTCATTTCTGGAAGTGATGTCATTGTATAGGCGCCGGAGTGTTCCTGCACTTCATTTGGGTCCAATCTGGCCCCCAAACAGGCCAAATCGGCCTTGCATGGAGCACAGGAGTACTCCCATGGCTGGTGCAATGACATCACTTCCAGACGTGCAAAGAGGACCTCACCACTGGCACAAGGTTACTGCCAGGTCCCCCTCTCCTACTGGGAGGGTATAGGGACCTGGCAACCCTCCTCCTCAATGGTCCTACATACTCTGGAAACAAATGCCCCACTGCAAACAACAACATTCGATTTATATACCACCCTTCAGGACAACTTAATACCCAGTCGGAGCAGTTTAAAAGTATGTTATTATCCCCACAACAAACACCCTGTGAGATGGGTGGGGCTGAGAGAGCTCTAAGAGAGCTGGGACTCACCCAAGGTCACCCAGCTGGCTACAAGTGAAGGAGTGGGGAATCAAACCTGGTTCTCCAGATTAGAGTTCACTCTTAACCACTACACCAAACTGGCTCTCCAGAGGAGGCAACCACAAAATATTGTTCGTATTCTAGTTTATGGACAATGTTCTTATCATTGTGGACATTAACAATAACTCTGCAATGAAAAGGGCATCTTTAATCATGAAAACTGGGAATTAGAGGTGGCTGCCCCCCATCACTGCAGTCCTATTGGACTACCATCCGTATGGCTTAAGATATTTTAAAAGATTAATTATTTCGCTATAAGAATTGATGTAATTATGAATCACAACAGCTATATTTCTGTGAAGCCATACTTTAATTCTAAAGAAATCACAATTGCCCATCAGTTTAGCTATTCATGAGAAGTTTGGGAGTCAGTTCCCAAATCCACAGGATTAGGCTCACTCATGCTAGCTTCTTCCTCTTTGTCTCCTCTGTGGCACAATACCATTGGTATTATGTCACTTTCCTCTAATTGCAGCAGCATTCTAGTTAAATGAAAGTTAGTACTTCTTTTTACTTGCAGAACACAGTCTGCATTATTCGTTTTAATGAACAGAAAGTTAATGTGGGGGAAAAAATCCATCTACTAGTACTTGTGCCAAAGCACCAAACTGGATATGATGACGAGTTGGTTTAAATGTGTGTTTGCTCCAGTCATATCCAGCTATTTTAACCCTATGAATTTCATTGGATGCACACTGCTCTACCAAATCACTCCCGTTTTGGAATTCCCACAGCTCAGTATTAAATACCACATGTCCTTCCTTCCTTCCTTCCTTCCTTCCTTCCTTCCTTCCTTCCTTCCTTCCTTCCTTCCTTCCTTCCTTCCTTCCTTCCTTCCTTCCTTCCTTCCTTCTGTGCCACGAGGTGCTGTACCAAATGGCCTCCCTCTGTGATCCCTGTATCAAGGGCAGCATTGCCATGCAAGCGGGCGAGATGTAGCACTGGAAAAAGGAGCTCCACAAAGCGGTGCTCCATTTCCAGGCAGAGAAGGCAAGATGGAGGGAACTGGGCAGGTGCGAGGGGCAGGCAGCAGAGAAGGAGGAGGAGGGAGAGGAGGTGGGAAGAGAGCCACGGCAGGAGAGACCCACCGAAATGGGTCCACTCGATCTCTGGGCCTTGTCGGTGGGCTGTGTGGTTGGCCGCAGCACAGTGGGTGCATCTCTCTCTGTGGAGGACTTGGTGGGGACCATGGTGCGAGAGTACCTTGCGGAGCCCACTGAGCCCCCCCAGTCCAACCCATTAGAGTATTGGGTGAGTAAATCTACCATATGGCCAGACCTGTCCATTGTGGCAACTAATATCCTGTCCTGCTCTCCCACTAGCATGCAGAGCGAGTGGGTGTTCTCCCACCTGGGAGACCTCCTCTGTCCCTGCCGCACATGTCTACACCCAGACCTGGTGGGCATGTTGACTTTTGTTAAGGTCAACCTCCACCTGCTGGGATATCCCTCCCTGGACTGGACCTCCCTGGGCTCTGAGCCACCCCAGTCTACCGTGGTTCTAATCTAGGCAAAGCTCCTCTGCAGTGGCCTCAAGATCTCTGGCCTGCTGACTGGCTGTGGGGCAAAGCTACTTACTGCTATTACCTGTCCTGCGGCTGCTCAGGTCAGGTTTTTGTGAGTGGTGGTGTCGTGCTCTAGCCCCCCTCAGTTCCCAGGGCTGCTTCCATGATTGGGTGCCAAGCTCAGTGGGTATCTCGGATGAGGGCTCACACTGGTTATTATTGGTACCTGTCCTGCCTGTGCAGGAAAGGTGTCTCTGAGTGGTGGTGTCGTGCTGTAGCCCCCCTCAGTTCTCAGGGCTGCTCCAAGGTCTGGAGCCAAGCTCAGTGGGTCTCTCAGATGATGGCTCGCAAATGTTTGGGTCTTTCTGGTCCTGCTCTGCAACGCGGCTGGTAATCCTTTCACCACTTCTCCCTGACAGTTCTTTGTCCCTCTTTTGACCTCTCTCTCTGTGGATGGAACCACTACGACCCTTCCCAATGACTTGTCCTGCCCATCCCATCCTCTCCCAGAAAAGTTCCCAGTCGTCTTTCAACCTCTCCCTCTCTAGAACCACTACGACCCTTCCCAATGACTTGTTTTGCCCATCCTGTCCTTTCTGCGAAGGCAGGAAGATAGGTGATGTCTGCAGCTGCCGCTTTTGGGCATGAGGGACACCTCAGCTGCTGTTGCACATATGGTTGTACAGCACGGTGCCCCCTATCAATGGCACCGGCTGTCTCCTCTGAGCAGGGGGGAATGGGTCCCGCGACTCCTGTCCTTTCCACTTAGGCATGAAGGTAAGTGATGCTGGCGGCAGTCTCTACTTTGACACAGGAGGGGTGGACACTTGTCTCCAGCAGCAGTCTGCGCATTCCTTCAAGGTGGATCCCATCACCTGGGGTTCATAGTTTGGGCTGACTGTCCTCTCGGCTCCACCATGTCTGGCTGGAGGGACCCTCAATGGCATTAGCCTTCGCTGCAATGCCGTCTTCTGTAGGGTGCTACATCCATGATGGCAGGCCGGTAGGTGATGCTGGGGGCAGCCCACAGCTCCCTAACTCTAACCCCAACCCCAAACCCCCCTCCCACTAGAGGGGAGGCGGCTCGCCACCACCTCCTCGAGCCTGCCAGTCCCAGCGGCCGCCGATATAACCCACCTTCTGGCCATCCAGAAAGTAGCCTCTGTGAGGCCTGGCAGGTGGGCACACAGGGGGTGCTGCCGGCAAGCAGCCAAACCCCCCACCCCCTAGAGGGGAGGCAGCCTGCTACTGCCTCCCCGAGCCCGCCAGGCCAGGTGGCTGCTGACATCACCCACCTTCCAGCTGTCCGGAAAGTAGCCTCTGTGAGGCCTGGCAGGTGGGCACATGGGGGGAGTGTCACCAGTGAGCGGCCAAACACCCTGCCCCCTAGAGGGGAGGGAGCCCACCACTGTCTTCCCGAGCCTGCCTGGCCCGGTGGCCGCTGACATCACCCGGCGGCCACCAACATCACCCATTTCCTTGGCTCCCAGAAGGTGGCATCTCTGAGGCCTGGCAGGCGGGTACATGGGGGGTGCCACCTGCGAGTGGCCAAACACCTTGCCCCCTAGAGAGGAGGCAGTCCACCACCACCTCCCCAAGCCCGCCAGGCCCAGCAGCCACTGACATAACCCATCTCCCTGGCGTCTGGAAAGTGGCCTCTGTGAGGCCTGGTGGGCAGGCACATGGTGGGTGTCACTGGCAGGCGGCCAACCCCCCACCCCCTAGAGGGGAGGTGGCCCACCACTTCCTCCCTGAGCCCACCAGGCCCAGTGGCCACCGACATCACCCATCTCCCTGGCTCCCGGAAGGTGGCCTCTCTGAGGCCTGGCGGGCGGGCACATGGGGAGTGCCACCAGCGAGCAGCCAAACCCCCCACCCCCTAGAGGGGAGGCGGCCCGCCATGTGGTTTCGAGTCCTCCACTTGTAAATGGGACCAAAGTCAACTGATGGCTCTAATTGTATCGAATGGTAGTTTCCTGGGGGTGTATAACTTTTGGGAATGTATAACTCCAAGATCTCTATTGGTAGTTTCCTGGGGGTGTATAACTTTTGGGAATGTATAACTCCAAGATCTCTATTGCAATCTTGACCAAACTTGGGTGATGTCTGGAGGAGAGCCTGCTGAACACTCCCTGTGAATATGGGCTCTCTAAGTCCCAAGGGGGGCATTCTGGCCGCTACAAACAATGAACATGTTCGTTAACAGGTCATGTTTGTTACTGTTCATTTTTCCTTGTTCATGGATGGCAATGAACAACAAACAGCGTGTTTGGTCCCCCCCCCCCCATTCATGCCCAGGTCTAGTAAGAATACAAACATGCCACAGACTGTACATGTCAGTGCCTCAGCTCTCTCACCAGCCATGCTGCTGCAATCCATTTCAGAGGTACTTCAGGTTTTATGGTACTTTTAAAAATTGATTAAATGAACCAAACCCAAATAAAATTTCTCCTCAAGCTCCTGGGTAAAAGGCAATTTCATATGTCCATAAACATTCCATTGAAGGCTAACCATCTGAGAACAATGCAGAAATGAAAATCATACTCTTGATTAGACCCCACAGATATATCCTACTAACTTTCTTCCTGGTCCCCTCTGTAATTACCTGGCAATGTGATTCAAGTAAAGAAATTAATGCATGGGAAGATTTCGTCTGTGTCCATGGTACACAATCCCTGAACTTTCTTGTTCAGAATGTGATGACATCCTTACATCACGTTATCTGTTCCAGTTAAATGTGTGGTTGGGCAGATGTGTGAAGTTCCATTTTCCAGTTGTACCCAGGCTGCTGCTGTGTACTTTTAACGTACTTAGAAAGTCCAGAGTTGAAAGATGAACGGGATGAAAAGGAATCATATGTAACGTGCTAAGAAGCATGTGCTGGTGGCGTCTGCAATGGAAGTCATGAGACTATTGGAATCACAAGGCCAGTCTGAAGAGTTTGGCATTCTGCCTTATTTGTTAATTTCTTATGTCATTGTATATATTTCCACTTTTATGAACTACTGTTCTTTCACAATCTGTTCCTCTTTTCATCACACTTTGTGGAGAAGATTTTGTTGTTGTTAGTATGTATGCATGCATTTTTAAATAAGAGTATTACTCCTGGTGAAAGTGATTAGATTCATATTCCCATATGATTGATAAATTTT
Source organism: Eublepharis macularius (assembly GCF_028583425.1). Classification (NCBI taxonomy): domain Eukaryota; kingdom Metazoa; phylum Chordata; class Lepidosauria; order Squamata; family Eublepharidae; genus Eublepharis; species Eublepharis macularius. The sequence continues at coordinate 135,109,000 of NC_072790.1, forward strand.
GCATGCTCATAATATGTTTAATGGGAAGCAGCTATGAGACTTGCAGACATGGCCAAGCATTTCCTGTGGGCAGAATCAGACATTTGCTAAGGCCCAGAGTTGACTGAGAGGCCCATCATTAATCCCTGTTTGTGTGAACACATGAATTGTGATCTTCCGCACAAACTAGCAACAAGATTATTTTGTGTGATTTATTATTAGAGAGACCCTACATAGATGGAATTACCCTTACCTGGTAACTTCCCTCTTCTATGCTGCAGTAAAGGCTGGCACTTTTTAATTTATCCGGGGGCTTGTCTTGTTTGTTTTAATTTGGTAGGGCAGCAAAAAGCTCAAAACTGAGAGTGCCAAACATTGCTTAGTCCAATCCAAGAGTCACCTCATTTGTGCTGTGTCTGTTGCCAAAGCAGCAATGGACTTTGTCCAAGGTCACTAAAGCTGTATTAAGTTTGCAGCCCTCATATCATACAAAAGGTTTCTCTGTAGAATTACTAGTTCTCCATTTTTCCTTTCTGCAGGAATAGTTTAAATGTAGTTCTGGAGGAATCTTTCAGGGTCAGGTTCATCATGACCCAGAAACACATATCTACATGTTTGTGTCTGGAACTTCAGCTATCAGTCTTGTGAGAACAGATCTGCTCTGCTGTCTTTTTGAAACTTCCCACTTTTGACCAGTTCAGGCAAGCCATGAGAACAATCTCTTACATTATTTTGGAACTTCTGTTTTCAGTTTCAACTGAAGGCGAGGTGTGACTGAGTAAAAAAAAAAAGGCAAGGAAAGGAAGAAAACATGTTAGGAAATGTCTGCGTTCTGAACTGAATTGAGACTTTGGGAAAGTATGTCTTCTTAGTTCAGTTTTTGTCTCTGATTTACATCTGTGCCAGGCAATTGATACTTGGTTCCATCCATCAGTGACCATTCCATCTGGCTGTATCAAGGGAGAGTTAAAAAAAACCCTCCGTTCACTTGGCTGGGATTGAATTCCATTTTGGCCCCATTCTACCTAGTATTTGGTAATGTTATATAAGAGTGAGTGCTGGAACTTGCATATTCCCTCCTCATCATTCCTTTAAAAGGAATTGTAAGCCATTCCTTTTAAAGTGTAAATTACTTTTAATGCATTAGCAGTATGGCAGTAAATAAAGGTGCTAAGTAAGTAAATAAATAAAATACATCTCATCTGTTTGGTCCATCGGAACGTACTATCTTTTTCCTGAGAAATAGTAAGCGTTCATCACAGTTAAGTGATGATTATATCCCATTGACCATTCCTTTGTGTAAAGTTTATTTTGCACATTACAAATGTATGTGTGTGCAATGGTATATTTTAAAGACCTGTGTGTAGTGAGGAGTGGGGGCTTAATGAAGAATGGGGAGTCTTAAAAGAGAACTTAAATGTGTGTTCACCAAAGCAAGATCTCAGTTCTAGAGAAAAGAGTATCTACAAGCATGTACAGAGACATATTCTCTCATCACTGAGAAACCACACATATCTAGGCTGCACCATTACCTGAATAGCTACACTTCTCTGACCCCAGAGGCATCTCCACGAGCACATCCAGAGTGTGGACCAGCACCTATAGGGTTAACTCATATCAGGATCTTTCCTATGTATACCTGCGGGTGAAGCTAACCAGTGCTGTGACAAGGAACTTATTCTATTTGGAGTATTTTCTGGTATTAGCAAAACAAACACTCAAGTGTTACAATGAAGTTTTATTATTAACATATATACAAACAAGGGCACAAACTAAGATACACTACAAAACAAAACAGGAGAATATTCACTTGCACACACGCCATATTATAAAGAATCAGAAATCTTACACATACATCACTAATGATTAAATATTGATTACCCTGCACAAACCTGATGTTCTTAAATATCCTGTGTATGTATAGGTGTAGGTGCAATAATAAAACATACAATCTGTCCAGATGAGCATGGGTCTAAGGTGACAAAGTTGCAACAGCTCTCTGAAGATAAGAACAGTGGAAGTATAGAAGAACATGCTCAAACACACACACACAGCATCAATGAGTGTGTTGACAATAAGGCACAAAGAAAGTATGTTGGGTGCAAAAACACAAAAGGGAGTATAGAATGCATAGAATAATTTTAAAATAATAATAATAATTGTCCAGGGAGACATGTAGAGAGGAGGCGGGATAGGGGATAGGGTTGATAGGTTTCTTGGGAAAAGATAGTTGGCACAACTCTGCTAAAATCAGTTGTTTGATGAATGGAGGCTGAGAAGATAAAACTGGAAACTGCAGTGAGATTTGCTTACTTAATATGAGTTACAGGCATACTTTGAGCCTTATCAGACTTAGGGATCAAACATTTTAAACACTTGGTTTTAAAAGTTTTTCTTGGTTAACAAAATACCAACAGGAAAGGAGAAGTTGCTCTCAAGCATTGTCTGTCTTGCCAATACAAATGTAAATGCAAAAGGCCTCTGCTGCTTACAGCAAAAAGGCCAGCTCACTCCTTGGCTGGAATCTGACACCTAGAAAGGACCCAGAGACAAGGGGTGTGTGAACAACTAGATGGCATCTTCCTGGAGACTTCAAGAAAGGATTTTTTAACTCTCAAGGGGGTGGGGTAACAGAAGCAATAAAATCTCTTGGCATGGAGAGAGAAGGCTCCATTTTGGCTGATTCCATCTGGAGGAAGGAGCTCTTGCACCTGAGCTCCATCTTGATGGGCACCATTGCCACATGGAGCAGACGAAGGGCTGGCTGCCTGGACAAAGACTCCAAGGTAATGGGATGCTTTTAGAACACTGCAACTTCTTAGTTAAAGAGCCTTCCTTAGCTAGGGAATTATGGAGTTGAGGGGCAGAGGAATGTGCATTTGCAACTTCTCTTTGTCTTTCTTGCTCAGTCTGTTGCTGTGTAGAGTATATGTGTGGACTTTTCCCTTTTAATCAATTCTTTACTATTTTAAATACTGTTAGTTGTTCTCTGTACCACATGGGTTTGCCAGGTCCCCTTACCCTCCCATCAGGAGCGTGGGGACTCAGCACCTGCGTACCTGGTGCTCTGTGGATGCGCACATGCCCCTGCACAATGACATCACTTCTGGGAAGTGACCTCATTACACAAAATTGGGGACTGTGCATGTTCAGTGATGTCAGTGACATCATTGTGCTGGCCCCAGGAGTGCACCTGGGAAGCCTGTTCTCCCCCTTTCCCCGTCCCTACTGGGGGAATGGGATCTCTAGTAAAGATGGGCATGAACCAAAATAGGAACCAAAATTCATGATGAACCGGGCTGGTTTGTGGTTTGCAAACCAGTGGTTTGTCAGATCCCATTTCTGATGAACCACCATGAACTTTAGGCTGGTTCGTTTGGTTCATTTTTTGGTTCATCACTGCAGACAGCTTGGTGTCGATCAATCAGTTTCCTAGGCAACAGGGATGGACTTCCTGCAGACCTTCTGCTGACCTGGAAGTGACCTTCTGCTGGCCTGGAACTGACCTTCTGCTGGCCTGGAAGTGATTATTTTCTGACCTGGATGTGACATTTTCACGAACCAAATGAACCAGTTTGCGAACCAGGGGCAGGTTTGTGAAAGTTCGTGTTTCATAGTTTGTGAAATTTGACAAACCACAAACCACATGGTTTGTTTTTTTTCCAGTTCGTGCCCATCTCTAATCTCTAGTGCCTCATACACCTCCACCTTTTGAACATGCTATTTGAAACGGGTGCAGGGGAGAGGGGTTTGGTATCGAAATCACTATTTTCCTGGGAGTACACAAGTGTGGTAACAAATCACTGGGTAGCATAAGATGAGGGCACTAGGCAGAGGCTTTAATCACCAAAACAGAAGAGAAGTTGAGAATGCTGGCCATCTTGGTAGATAATTCCCCAGATGACCAGGTGGTAGCAGTGTACTGATGGAGATGGAAGAGAGATGAACCTCACCAAGGATCAGATGGGCCGGGAGAGTGGCCGAGTGGAGACTAAGGGTGTTTGCTGGTGCTGAGACACTTTGGAGGGTTGGTGCTTGTGGGTTAGCAAGGCCATTCTGCCACAAGGGGTGAATATGTACTCCTACAGCACACCTACTTGTCTCACCCTCCCTCACTAAAAGATGGTAGAGCTGGTATACTTAAAAGCTTAAAGCTATATAATTTGAAAATACATCATGCCAGGTGGTGTGATGTGATTAAGCAGATGCAGGAAATACCAAGATTTATTTTAGCAAGCAAGCAAAGGGGACCTCTGGGGATTCACAAAGCACCTAAAAGTAGCACACACAAAAAGCCCCTTAAAATTATTGCTTTTTGTAAAGGTAAAAAGGGTCAACATCATAAATGGGATATCTTGTCAACATTTTAAAAACCCTCCAGAAAGTTACCATAAAAGATGTTTTGTGCAACATTTCTGATACCCAAAAGTCTAATTAAGGATCTGAAATTTGTCTAGTCATCTTATTCATAGAAGTGAGAAGGATATTCTCATATTTATATGGTACAGCTAAGAATGAGGTTGAACTATGAATCAGCACATCTTTGGTTTGAATCTCACCTCTACCATGAACTCAGTTAGGTGGCCTTAGAAAAATTAAAGGGGTAGCTATATTATTTTGTGGCAGTAAAAATAAGTAGGAGTCTAGTGACACCTTAAAAACAAAAGGAAAGATTCCAATGGAAACCCCAACAGTTAACTAATCCTGATATTTTATCTATTTAAAGTGCAAGTGCTAAATAAGTGTGCAAATATACTATTATAAATAACGCATACAATAGCATTCACAAATACAATAATTCACATAGTCATTTTTCTTTTCCAGGGTTTGGATGGCTGGCTAATGACAGACCACATTCAAATAAGTATGATAATGCAGTCCTAATTTAATTTAATTTAATTTAATTTAATTTAATTTAATTTAATTTAATTTAATTTAATTTAATTTAATTTAATTTATATTCCGCCCTCCCCGCTTTCGCAGGCTCAGGGCGGATAACAGAATACAAATATACACAAATGATTGAAGATCCAGAGGAGTTAGTTGTGTTAGTCTGTAGTAGCAAAATAGTAGAGTCCAGTAGCACCTTTAACTAACCAACTTTATTGTAGCATAAGCTTTCGAGAGCCACCTCTCTCTTTGTCAGATGCCACTGTTGCCCCTGGGCCATGACAGACCTGGCTGGGGCTTACGCATGGCCCGGCCCCTTGCCACACATGTGTCTCTTTCCCTTTCAGACAAGGTCACATCCTGTCAGGAAGGCCAAGGAGCATGGGTTTTACAGCCCCTGGTGATCCTTCTCAGCTGCCATCTGAGTCCAGCCCATCAAGCTGATCACTGGGAAGCCCACAACATAAGCCTGCTCCTGAGAGGGCAGCATGAGGAATGGCTCCCATGGCTCTGACTGCTGTGCAAAAAAGCACAGCTCCCGTCCCGACCAAGGGAAGTTGGCAGTTCAATAAAGTCTGTGTTGAACATCTCCCTCTCTGCCTCTTTGCTCACATGTGGCTGACTGTTCCTTCCCACCCCCACTCTTTCCTGTGGCAGCCCCACAGCACATCCTCAAGGATAGTTCTCAGTCTTGGGCTGCTAGGGAAGTGGCTGCCTGAGGATCCACTGGGTGGCTTGGCCCCCAAATGGAATGGCCTGTCGATCCCATGAGGGCTGCTGGCACATGCTGCCTCCTTCCAGTGGAGTACTGGATCAGATTCAAGGTATTGGTCTATAAGGCTCTATGCAGACTGGGGCCAGCGTATCTGCGGGACCGTCCCTCCCCTTATATTCCCCAGAGGACTCTCCGATCGGGAGAAAAACACCTATTAGTGGTCCCTGGTCACAAGGAGGCCCGCCTGGCCATGATGAGATCCAGGGTTTTCTCAGTCCTGGCTTCTACCTGGTGGAATACCCTGTCTACTGAGACCAGGGCCCGGCGGGATTTATTATCTTTCCACCGGGCCTGTAAGACAGTTGTTCCGCCAGGCTCATGGCTAAGGTTGGGCCTCTGCTGGCCTTGGGGGGGGGAAGGAAATTTAAACACCCCACTGTGAAAAACTGTCCACCACAGTATACATGCAAAATATTATAAGTCTTCCTGATGCTGCTGCCACACAACACAAAATGTTTTAAATTGTTCTAAATGTTTTAAGATGTTTTAAAAATGTTTTAAATAGTTTTTAAATATTGTTAGCCACCCTGAACCCGCTTGCGGGGAGGGTGGGATATAAATAATAAATAATATATAAATAATCCTGCTTGGTCGCCCCTCAGATAGCAGCGTAGCAAATGGGGTGTGATGTGGGATCTCACCTATGTCTGGAGGGAGGGCTGTCATCCCTCTGTGCCTTTAGGCCCTGAGACACCAGGTCATCATGTCTGGTGGATGGGTGTAATCCAGGGGGTGGCTGGTCTCCATGTCACATGCACACACTCGCTGGGGAGGAACCACCCATCCCAGGGGAACTGTTGGAGGGAGGACACCACTGTGGGGTTGATCACTTCACTAGTGGCAATAGGGGTCCGGACAGGTGGCTGCCTGCCATTCCCCCATTGTGACTGGACCATTAACCAAAAGTGTATTAAAGGAAATGAAGAGATGGTGAGTGGGCCATTGCCCCCCCCCCCCAGATTGGTGCATCCATGTAGAATACCAGTCAGGGAGCAATCAGACGGTGCATGTAGTGGTGCAAGCACATACCAGCTCTCTTGCAGTCCTCGCTGGGTTAATAGTCCCAATAAGATTGGCCTAAGTAGCCTGAGGGCTGCCCAACCTGGATGAGTCTCCCACTCCCAGTCTCCCTGCCCACCATCTTTGCTAGTGGCAGTGAAAGCTGCTGCTAGGTGACAATGTTGTGGAGCATCATGCAGACAGCCATGAGCTTGGCAACCACCATGGGCTGCATTGTCTGTTGCCCCCGCCCCCCCCCCCCCGTATGGTTCAGGCACAGGAATCACATCTTCAGCTGGCCAAATGCTCTCTTGGTGACCATCCGTTTCCTCTGGTGGGCTTGGTTGTAGGTAGCATAGTCGGCTGGCTCATCTGAACTTGGCCACCAGGTCTGTAAAGATGCCCTGGAGGTCACATGATACCTGGATGTAGAAGTAGTAGTGGTTCTGGTAGACCTGGGGCTCCTCGCAAGGAGCACAGACAACAATATGCATGCAGTTCACTGTACCCATGACATTTGTGAACCTCATGGGGGGGGGAGGAACCTGACCTGGATGGGGCCAGCATGGCTTCCTCCATGGGGAAGCACATATGCTCCCGAAGATGGCCTTGCATAGCATACAGGAAGCTGTGAGGCAGCAGCTCGCAGATGACTGGGACACTTTCAGGACCTTGGCCACTACACCTTGGAAAGGTCTGGTGGCCAGGAAGTGTAGGGAGAGCAGTACTTCCTGCAAGATGGGGATGGCCCTGGGGGGGGGTGCGGGTAGGGCTTGGCTGTATAGCACCAGCCCAAGCTCCTCACAGAAGTCCTGGATGGCCGCCCTGTTCAGGCCAAAACAATCCAGGCAGGTGCTGTCTAGGATCTGGAGGGTGCAGAAATGCTCCCAGTATCACCTGGCTTGGTGCCTACTCTGGCACTAACATGCCACCCAAACAAACAGTGTAGGCAGGAGGTGGATCAGGCAGACCCCAGGTTCAGTGACAGTAGGAACGGGCACCAGATGAAGGCTGCTGGCCCAGGGGCTGCAGAGTGGAGGGCATGTTAGTAGAGAAACGAGTTGAAGGCACCTCACATCCTGCCTGGTGCTGCAACCTACCACCATTCCCCAGGCCAGCGACCTAAGGAACATTAGTGGTGTTCAACTGCTCAGTGGCCATCTTGGGTTTTGCTACCATGAGGTAGTGGAAATGACTCTCTAACAGGGGTTTCTCATACTGTGCGGCCTTGCCAGTGCATTTCTCTCTATGGAGGTGGGATGGCCACAGAGAGTTCCAGAGAGGGATGCAGCCAGTGGCAGCCGAACTGTACTGAGGCTGAGAAAGTTCTCCTGTATGGCTTGGTGGTGGACCACACCAGTGTGGCCCTCACCACGGCCAGCGGCACAGCCACTACTCGCCAACGGCCTTTTGGCATATAGTGGCAGCCCTGGGGCACGTCACTACAAAGCACTGGAACAACTCCTTTGGGCCAGCTCAGAATCATTTGCATGCCTTCATGGCCAGAGGTGCCTCATATGAGTGGGCATAACAGGAAGGTTTGCCCAGGGTGGAAGCAATTATGCACACGATGATCCCACCTGTCATGGTGGGCAGCCAAGGCATTGAGGTCCTGTCTGGTGAGATAATGACCAGGGGGAGCGGTGCCTCATGGGGTGGGCTAGGAGCCTGGGGATGATACTCCCCGCTTGCAGGCTGCTAGCACCCTTACTTCTCTCATGCAAGTGAATCACTCGGTGTCCACACCAGAACCATTGGGTGCCATGGGCAGGGAGGTCACTGGGGAGGGGGGCAGACCCAAGGCTGGCTCCAGGGGTGCAGACATTGAAGGTGACAGAGGTGAAGGGGCAGTGGTGAGGGAGGCATTCCGAGGCCCAGGTGACATGCCCAGAGCCCAGACACCTGGCGCAAGCACCCAGTTTCTTCCCTCACAAGAGTCTGCATGCTGGCAATATCTGCCGAAGTGGTGGTGCATCTCTGAGCCATGATATCCTTGTGATGGGCTGTGGCAGCAAGAACAGCTGTCCTCTTGGCATTGGCAGGTCCCTGGAGCTGGCAACCACAAACGATCCCATACTGCAGGTGGACTCTACATCCTCTGAGGGGGGCTGGGTGACACTGCTAGGGAATGTGGAGGGGGTGGGCGGGCTGATGGGGCAGGTGGACCAGGGCATGACTGATGTAGGCTCTGGACCAGTGGGGGGCATGGGGGATGCTGTGTCCATGCTCAGGGACCAAGTATAGGGCACTCACCCAGCTCAGTGCATCCCCCTACCCTCTCCACCATGTGGGTGATGATCAAGATGGAGTGGCTGGAGACGTGCTGGGAATGAAGGGAGGCTGTGTTCTGGGGCCCATGAGTGTATGGTTGGCCTAGTTAAATCTGTGGTGGCATCTGCGGACCACTTGGGGGATCTGCTGGATGTGACATGTGAGGGCCAAGCATGCATTTAGTGGCTGCTTGGGCAGCTTGCAGCTGCGGCAGCCCTCTTCCCATCCCCTCACCTGCGGGGGTGGCCTGGGGTTGCCTGTGGTGATGTGGCCAGGCAGCTGGGAGGCCACCACACTGGTGAGTGTGGTTCATCCCCAGGCAGGTTGTGGCCCCTCCCCATACACCAGGGGGTTGTGCCCACCAGTCACTCCTGCAGTGTGCTCTGGGGTCACCTCAACTGGCTCCCTCTGGCGTGTCCGTCCCTTGAAGAGGTGCAGCCACCCCATACTCCCTTACAGCCGGCTGGGCCTCCAGGGGAGGTGAGTGCCCTGCCTGCTAATCAGCTGGGCAGCTCCCCCTGCCCATGAACAATGTACCTGCTGGAACAGGTGCCTCCTCAGGCCAGGGCACATGTGCTTGTGCAGGGTCTTTCTGCTCTGAGTGCCTGCTCTTCACAGGAGGGTGGCATCAGTGGGTGTTGCCAGGGGGGCTGCCTACAGGGGTGGGGTATCAATATCACAACTGGCCCTGGCAGGGAACATGGAGGTTTGCCCCCATGGCACAGGGCTCCCCCTGGATGGCTTCCCCCTGGCCAGGAACCTCTATATGGGAGCTGTGATCATTGGGGGCCTGCTCTCTGATGGGGGGAGGGGGGTGAAGGTGTTGATGGGCAGTGGGGATCATGGTCTGTGCATTGGCCGCACCTTTGCTTGCCACTTGAGCACCTGTCATGGGGGTCGCACGGCCATTGCAGGATGCTGCTGAGGTTGTCAGGGGAATGGCGGGGCATGTACCTACTGCTGCAGCCTTACTGTGCCTTTCCAGGCTCAGCAGCTGCTGGAGCACTCCTGTGAAGATCCTTAGGGAGCAGACAAGAGGCACCAGAGGTATGTGGGCACACAGGCACTAGCGGCATGACAGGCCTCAGGATCAAGCTTTAAAGCACTTTTAGTTTTTTAACAAATTTTAAAAAATGTTAATTTCTCTAGTTTGGCTAATCTATTTGACACCAGAAATCACTGTGGAGTCACAGATTAACTGCCTTGGTAAAACTAAGGACTCTGCAGATATTTCTGGTGATAACTAGCTTAGGATTTGGTATTGTGTGCTATTGTGCATATAGACTATACACAATTTATTTCATTTGAATTTTACCTGATTCCATCTTCTTGACCCATTTGCCATTAATTTATGACCCCTTGACCCTGTTGTTTTGCCTCTAAACTTGTTTCTTTTAGATAAATTGCAAGTTCTCAGGTTGTAAGTTGGGATACAAAAGTCGGTTGCAGCTGTTTTGTGATTGTTGCAAGGAGGAAAAGGGATGAAATGAGTGGGCTGGGGGCAGGGCTGGCGCCAGAGTTTCTGGCACCTGAGGCGAGGGGCAGCTTCAGGTCTGCTTCTGCCCCCTCATGCACATGCGCAAAGCACAATATACGTATTTCTCGGCTAGTCATCAATCGTTATCAAGAACAGATATGATTTGGGCATCTAAGGACCTAGTGGTTTGGACAAAGGAGATTGATAGCATGCCAAGGGTTAGTTCAGATCACAATCCTATTTGTTTGAGATTTGGAACGAGACATAAAAAGCTGAGATGGAGAATAAACAAAGATCTTTTATACAATCAAGTAAATTTGGATGTCCTGAAGAAAGAAACAAAGTGTTTTATTCAACATAATGTGGACCAAGGGGTGTCAATTCAAAAAGTTTGGGATGCCTATAAAGCGGTCATTCGAGGAGTTTTGATGGATTTAAATGCCAGAGATAAGAAAAGCAAAGAAATGAAATTGAAAGAAATACAAGAAACAATAAAGCAAAAAGAGCAACAACTAAAGAAAAGACAGGGTAAGAAGAAACTTCAACTTGAGATTAGAATTTTACAGGAGCAGATAAGAGCAATGGAAAATAAAGAAATGGAATGGGAATTGAAAAGATTGAAGCAAAAATCATTTGAAGGAACCAACAAACCTGGGAAATACTTAGCATGGCAATTGAAAAAAAAGAGAGAGAAGAAATTAATAAGTAAAATTATGGAAGATGGCAAGGAGTTGTTTGATCAAGTTGCAATTGGGAGAGCATTCTATAAATACTATGCGAAATTGTACCAGAAAAAACCTATTGATATTAGACTAATTGATGAGTATTTTTGAAAGATAACCTTACCAACGTTACCTGATAAACTGAAAGATAGATTGAACGCCAAAATTAAAATAACAGAAATAATGGAAGCGATACAGGCAACAAAAACGGGTAAGGCACCTGGACCAGATGGTATATCAGCTAAATTTTATAAAGTAATGGCTGATGAATTGATACAATTGTTGCAGAGAGTAATGAATGGAATATTAGAAGGAGAGGGAGTACCGGAAACATGGAATGAGGCAAATATTACATTGATACCAAAAGAAACCCAAGATTTAATGAATGTTAAAAATTATAGACCGATATCTCTAACAAACAATGACTATAAGATATTTGCTAAAGTATTGGCGGAAAGACTTAAAACTTGGTTGACGGAGTTTATTGCAGAAGAACTGGCAGGTTTTTTGCCGGAGAGACAGATAAAAGACAATTTAAGAGTAGTACTGAATGCCATTGAATACTATGATAAACATCCAGGGAAGTAGGTTGGCTTTTTTTTGTTGACGCAGAAAAGGCTTTTGACAATTTAAATTGGGACTTTATGTTTGCTACAATGGAAAAGATGCAGATGGGTAAGATGTTTATCCAAGCAGTAAGGGCAATATATAAAGACCAATGCGCAGCTATTGTGGTAAATAGTGACTTAACAAAAAACTGGAAATAAGGAAGGGGACGAGACAAGGGTGTCTACTCTCTCCACTGTTATTTGTGATGGTATTAGAAATTCTACTTAGACAGATACGTGAAGATGATATGATAAGAGGACTGAAAATAAAAGGTCATTCCTATAAAGTGAGAGCCTTTGCCGATGATGTGATGGTAATAGTTGAAGATCCAATTCAAAATATGCCAAGATAAATGGGAAAAATAAAAGAATTTGGTGACCTTGTAGGATTTTATATTAATAAGAATAAATCAAAGCTACTATGTAAAAATATGACTAAACAAAAACAACAAGAATTGATGGAGATAACGAACTGTGAGGTGGTGCATAAAACAAAATATCTAGGCATTGAATTAACTGTGAAGAACATTGATTTATTTAAAAACAATTACGACAAGCTATGGCAACAGATAGATAAAGATATGTTGAAATGGAACAAATTGAATTTATCATGGCTGGGTCGTATTGCTGCGATTAAGATGAATGTACTTCCAAGGATAATGTTTTTGATGCAAACAATACCAATCGTGAAAGATAATAAGCAGTTTGAGAAATGGCAAAGGAAGATTTTGAGCTTCGTTTGGGCAGGGAAGAAGCCTAGAGTGAAAATGAAAGTGCTATATGACGCCAAGGAAAGAGGTTGATTACAATTACCAAATTTACAACTTTATCATGAAGCCATTTGCCTAGTTTGGCTGAAGAAATGGATTTTACTGAAAAACCACAAATTATTGGCTTTGGAAGGATATAAAATTTTTTTGGGATGGCATGCATATTTGTGGTATGATAAGATTAAAATGGATGCTATGTTTTTGCATCATTTTGTGAGACGGACTTTATTTAGAGTGTGGCAAAAATATAAAAGATATTTCGAGGAAGAGACTCCATTGTGGATTATACCAGCTGAAGTCGTAAACCCGAATGTGGAACATGGTGGAGAGGAGTGGATGACGTATAAAGAAATTTTAAGAGTGGAACAAGATACATATATTATGAAAACTAACGAAGATTTATCATTTCAGTATGGTTGGTTTCAGTATAGACAAATTAAAGACTTATATGATGCAGATCGTAGAAAAGTAGGATTTAGGGTTAAAAATTCAGAGTTAGAGGAGTGTTTACTTCAAGAAGGGAAAAAGTTGATATCTAAAATATATAAGATTTTGTTGAGATGGTATACAGAAGATGAGGTGGTTAAAGTTCAAATGGTTAAATGGGCAATAAATTGTAATAAAGATATTACGATGGAAGCTTGGGAACGATTGTGGAAAAATACAGTAAAAATTTCAACATGTACCACTATAAAAGAAAATGTTTATAAAATGATTTACAGATGGTATCTTACACCAAAAAAGCTAGCTAATGGTAATAGCCAAATGTCAGATAAATGTTGGAAATGTAAGAAGCATGAAGGTTCCTTCTATCATATGTGGTGGACGTGTGAAAAGGCAAAGCAGTTTTGGGGGAATATTGTGGATGTTATGTCAGATATTTTGCAGAAAAATGTTGTTAAAAACCCAGAACTGTTACTGTTATGTATGAACTTAGAAGAATTTGATAGTATGGACAGATCAATGGTGTTTTATATGGTGACAGCAGCTAGTATGTTATATGCACAACTTTGGAAGACACAAGAGATACCATCGGTGGAAGATTGGATCCAGAAGTTATTGAACATGGCAGAAATGGACAAATTAACAAGGAAACTTAAAGAACAAGATATAGAAGAATTTATTATGAACTGGGTAAAACTTAAGAACTATATGGAAAGAAAGGGGGACATGAAGGGGAAAATCTGGTCTTTGGATAACTTGTAAAGGGGAAAGGTAGTTCTTTGCCGGTAGTTGAAATATTTAAACAATAGATAATGATAGATAAAGGATTTTTATTGTTAAATATAGTTTAATAGAAGAGATAGCAGATAGACTGCAATTTAAATGGGGGTGGGTGGAAAACTGTTAGAAGTCTATTATAAAAATGGGGGGATGGGTGGGGGAACCGAAATGGGATGGAGATGTTAATTGAATGTTATGAGTGATATATGTTAACCCATCCAATAGTATGGAATTACTTTGAAAGTGGATCCTCAGAAGTACAAAAAAAATAGAAATTAGTCCCACTTCAAAAAATTCTGAGAACCACTAAGAAAAGTCATACTCTCTCACACTCTGTTCCTGTTAACAATATGAATACAACATTGACCTGCCTGCCTTATAAGACTCTTAACTGGATTAGAATGAGGTAAGATATGTGAAATATTTTGAACCCTCAAAATCACAACAGAAATGTAAAGTATAATTATTTCCTCTGAGAAAATAAAGATAAATAATCTTGAGTTCTTTTAATATCTACCATGATATTCTAGCAAGTTGGTCACTCTGGGATTAATAGATGGGAAACAGTTCTTTGCTTTGCGAATCACTGATGCTAATATTGAAATCAAAGCTGATTCAGAATGAATTAGAGCTGTTATTTCCAAAGTACTCAGAAAGAATCAATAAAATTTCAAAATGAGTAATCTGTAAAATACTGCCTTTCTGAAGGCAGTCTATTTTATCAGAAGAATGTGGGAGAGAAGTTAAAGGTCAGAACCACACTGGAGGGATACTTGCCCACTAGAAGAGCATGCTGTCTTCTTGTCTGGGTCAATTTATGAGGAAGAAATGGAATTCCTGCTGTTGTAAAAGTAGAATTTTTGCTGGCTTTAATTTCTTATCAAGTGCATATGAAGTCCAGCAGACCCAACTTGTTAAAAATGTTATGTCTACTTTGGCCCTTAGAGACAGCAACATAGTACAAATGAAATGCATTTCATTTACATGGCCCAGTTTTTCATGCGACAACATGATGATACCTCTTTAAATATTACCATTATTGGCACCCAGTGATAGGGAACAAAAACTATTTCTTTCCCTGCTCAAAAAAACCAGAATGCTTAGCTTTTATGATATGTATGTGGAGCAAGAACAACAACAACAAAACCCTATTCAGTAACAAGAATAGCAATAAGGCTGCTTAGAGGAGGAAATACTATTAATCTGTACACAGTCCGCACTCACACAACTTTTCATTAATGTTCATTAATTTAAAAAAGCATGAAGAATTGGCAAACAATATCATAAATCTTTGGAGAAATAGGCAGGAGGTGGGAGAGGATATCAGAATGGATGTCTATTTTTGCTGTGTTCTTCCATGATGATATGCCATATACTCAACTAAGGATCTCTTGTAAAGTTAGGTTTCTGGTAGCGACATTTTTATCCACTTTTTATTTCCTTTGTGTGTATGAGTGAGAATTAGATCTGCTACAACCCAGCTCCGCTTCCTGGGGGTCCAGTTTATTTATTTATGCCTCTGGAAGCACCTATTGTCATCTGTGAATAGATTGATCCATAATGATGAACAAAAGTCCCAGAATCCAACATGTTATGCTTTCTTATACACTGGGAGCCAACAACCTTTTATAATTAGGCAAATTACATCAAAATTATGATCAAATGATCAATAAAGTCAGCATAAGAAAGCTCATTTGCATAACATAGAATATACACTTTAACATTAGTGATAGATAAATCAAGTTGATTAATAAGCCATGAAACACCTTCCCAACCACTGGTTATTAGGAAGCGCCACACAGAAGGTCTCCCAATAAACAATCTATATATACAAGAACACCCTGCACAATTACTTTAATGCACAGGCATACATTCGTGAATAGTTCACAATCAGTAATAATTGGATTGATTTTTATTTGTTGCCTAGGTATTTGGTTCCTGCACATGATGCCAAGAACCTTATCTCCAGGAGAGGCAGTACAGAAATGATGTATACAAACAGATATTTGCACATTTTAAATGATTTTCGGGGGGGGGGGAGTCTAATTTTATCTGAAATTGAAACTGATGAATATTCACTGCCGCTTTATTAGTACTGTAAGGTTTCTGCCCCTTATTTTAGTTGAACAAAGACTCAGGCAGTGTATGAAAACATTCACACAAATATTCTAAAAAAAGCAGCAGAAAGTTCCATTTTCAGGTTAATCTTTTGCATACCTTAAGCATTAAACTTTCTGAAAACCCCAGAGCAATTGCTCTAGGAAGCTTGAGTAAGGGCAAGATTTCCCCAACTTCTGTTTATAACAAACTGGGGGAATTTTGAAAGGGTTTTTTTTTAAATGGCTTTCTGTTAGAAATGCTACAGACTTTCTGTAAGATATACACACTCTAATTAGTGTACACAGGGGTCAACTCAAATAGCAAGTATACTCGGGTCGATCAAAAGCCACCAGGATCCCTACAGTAAGATTCCCCCTGGGCCTCACTTCAGACCACCCAGACCTATCCCAAACATAATATGAAAACAACTTGATTTGCTATTAGCATGTACCCACTAATAATTGGTAATTTTTATGTTCTCTATACATCCCCCATTCCCTTCTCCTCCTCACTAAAAGTTGTACTGAATTTATAGTTACACATCAGTGGCATCAAATCTAGGGACCTTGGAATGATGTCTCCCTCTCTTGGTAGTCCTGAGCATATTGGTGCCAGGAAGGCAGAGACCTCCCGATGACTTGAGAAAGTGAGTCATGCCACATGATTTAAAGGAAAAAAAACAAACCCATGAACACAGGAAGTTGCCTTATTCTGATGCAGAGCATTGCTCTATCAAAGTGAGTGTTGACTGCTCTGGCTGGCAGTGGCTCTCCAATATCTCAGGCAGAAATCTTTCACATCACTGTTTAACTAGAGATGCTTAAAACTGAAAATGAGACTTCTGCATGCAAAGTGGCTGCTCTACCATTGAACTACAGCCCCTCCCCTAAAATGCTGAGCAAGCAGCCCTAGATTACCATAATAAAAGCTCACCCAAGCCACCTATTACTTGTGAAAACATCCCTACATACAGGACATTTTCTATTGTCCAGTCTGGCTCTACTTTATTTATTTATTGCAATTGATTTTATTACTTCTGTTCCAGCCTCCAAATAGTCAAGTTAGCTTACACTCCATTAACTATAATAAATTTGTAAAAACTG
Source organism: Eublepharis macularius (assembly GCF_028583425.1). Lineage (NCBI taxonomy): Eukaryota > Metazoa > Chordata > Lepidosauria > Squamata > Eublepharidae > Eublepharis > Eublepharis macularius. The sequence continues at coordinate 135,125,918 of NC_072790.1, forward strand.
TAAAGACATTGGAATATACACATCGAGTCACAAAAACAGTAAAATAACTGCATCCCAATGCATATAAAAAAGACCAGGAACAGAAATTGTCCATCAAAACCATTTGCCTTACGGCAAGTGAAAAAAAGTCCCTTCTTTGCCCCAAGTAGGTTTGTCTTGAACCCCTACCAGTTTTTGAACAAAGGTTTATTATAGCTTGTACAAGGAATTGTTCCCATTCTATGATGTATGAAAATGCCAGGTAGGAAAATTCCTTTGTTGATATTTATGTATATTAAACATCTGGAAATGTCAAGCAGTACTATTTTAAAAAATATATAGCCTTTCTCCAGTAAGCTCAGAGCAACATTTCTCCATATTATCCTTCTAAATACCCTGTCAAGTAGGGCTGAGAAACAGCGACCAGCCCAATATGAGCTCCACGACAATGGAGATTTTTCATTCAGATTCCATGTCCTTTTCTGATACTGTGGCCACTACACCACATAGACTTTATAGAGTGTACACTTTTTTCTTGATATAGATTATTATCCATCTGACATAATGTTTGTACTGCAGATTGACTTCTAAGAATTCATATTTGTTTTATAAAATCAATGTGAGTACCGATTTCATTTGATAACAGTAACAGTTTTTACGACAAAGTTGGTTTTGATTACTGTTCTCAGGGTTGCCTCTGAATACCACAGCTCAGGAAAAAGAACATAGTGGTTGGATTTGACTAAGATAATGACAACGGGAAGGATCTTAACTTATCTGGCATGAGTTTATTGAATAATTTATCTGCCTAACAAACAGAATTATGCTTTGTTTGCATTAAATGGGCATGATATTTCAATATGAAACATATTTAGGTCAAGCCTTTCTGGGGAAACAGGATTTCCATTTTCTTATCTAGAGAAGACAGCCAGGCTTTCCATACCTGCATGAGGGGCAGTAGTTCCACAGGTACAGCTGAGAGAAGCTATTCTCCTTGTCATGAAGCTATGAGAATTATCAGCCTCAAGGTGGGGCTTGGAGTTGCCCTGGAATAACTGATCTCAATACTACAGAAATCAGATCCCGTAGAGGAAATAACAGCTTTAGAAGGAGGAACCTATGGTATATCATACAGTCTAAACAAACCAGAAGTCCTAGAGTGACTATAGAGTGTGAATGTTCATAGAATCATAGAATCATAGAGTTGGAAGGGGCCATACAGACCATCTAGTCCAACCCCCTGCCCAGTGCAGGATCAGCCTAAAGCATCTCTGACAAGTATTCATCCAGCCTCTTCTTGAACACTGCCAGTGAAGGGGAGCTCACCACCTCCCTAGGCAGCTGATTCCACTTTTGAACTACTCTGACCGTGAAAAAGTTTTTCCTAATATCCAGCCAGTACCTTTGTACATGTAGTTTTAGCCCATTGCTTCGCGTCCTACCCTCTGCTGCCAACTGGAACAGCTCTTTGCCCTCCTCCAAATGACAGCCTTTCAAATATTTAAAGAGAGCAGTCATGTTCCCCCTCAACCTCCTCTTCTCCAAACTAAACATTCCCAAGGCCCTCAGCCTTTCCTCGTAGGGCTCAGTCTCCAGACCCCTGATCATTCTTGTCGCTCTCCTCTGCACCCTCTCGATTTTGTCCACATCCTTTTTGAAGTGAGGCCTCCAGAACTGCACACAATACTCCAGGTGTGGCCTGACCAAGGCAGTATAGAGAGGGGCTATGACCTCCTGCGATTTCGATGCTATGGCCCCTTTGATACAACCCAGGATTGAATTAGCCTTTTTTGCCACCGCATCACACTGACTGCTCATATTCAGTTTACAGTCCACTCTTACCCCAAGATCCCTTTCACATATACTACTGCCCAGAAGTATATCCCCCATCCAGTATTTGTGCCATTTTTGTGGCCCAGATGTAATACTGTGCACTTGTCTTTGTTGAATTGCATCCTATTCACAGCTGCCCACTTCTCCAGAGTATTCAGGTCTTGTTGAATTTTAATTCTATCTTCTTGGGTGTTTGCTACCGTTCCCAATTTGGTATCATCAGCAAATTTAATGAGCAGCCCTTCCACTCCTTCATCCAGATCATTGATAAAAATATTGAAAAGTACCGGGCCCAAAACTGAGCCCTGTGGCACCCCACTGGACACCTCCCTCCAATCTGATGAAATGCTGTTGACCACCACTCTTTGAGTGCGGTCCTTTAACCAGTTCCCTATCCACCGAACTGTCCTATAGTCCACTCCACAGTCTTCCAGTTTGCCCATCAGAATGTCATGGAGGACCTTATCAAAAGCTTTACTGAAATCCAGATAAATCACGTCAACAGAGTTCCCCCGATCCAGAAAGCTGGTCACTCGATCAAAGAAGGAATCCAGGTTGGTCTGGCAAGATCTGTTATGAACAAAACCATGCTGACTTCCCTGGAGGTGTCCTCCCCCACTCCCTCATCTTCTCCTATGGTATACTATACTATAGAGACTCTATGGTATACCACAGAGACTAGGAGAAACTGATTGATTCTCCTTTGTAGAGACACTAAAGGCCAGAGGATGAGGCAACTGTTAGCTGGCATCCTACTATGAGTCAGAGTAGATTTTTCTCCTTAACATTGAGAAAAATCTGAAGACAATTTTGAGGTTTTTTTTTTTAGGTTGAGTGGAACATAACTGGGTAGCAGCCAGTTATATCAGCACATATATTAAGGATCAAAGGATACAGAACATATGCATATAGAAGCCTATAAGGGTAAGGTGGAAAAGGCAGTGGAAAGTGATATAAATTTTGGTTTGTGCTAGTGACCTAACAGGAAGGGGAGGGAGGAGCTGACCTTTGAGCAGAATCTAACATCACAGAATATGACATCATATCCCTACTGAGCTCCCTCACCTTCCCCAAATCCACCCTCCCATGAACGACTCCCAGATCTCCAGGGATTTCTCAAGTGGGAGTTGACATCTCAAGAACCTATTAAAACAGGGGTACCCAACTTTGAGACACTTGTGGGCTCATTTGGAATTTTGCAAAAGGACAGTGACAAAATGGCTACCATCAGAGGCACTCACAACATGGCCATCAAGGAGGGCGATTACAAAATGAGGAGGTTCCAAGCCAAGCATCCACCTATGATGGAAAGGAATATTTCCAAGCTGGTGTTTACTGCAGACTCAGAGATAATGGCTCCTGGAGTCTTCTCTGAAGCATCTGCTGTTCCAAAATGATGGACAACTAGGATTGATTGGTTCGTAGCTTTGGAAAAGAAGCAAATACGCACCACAAAACACAATGATGTTGGCGATTAATGTATTAAAATTCTAGGAATCCTTTTTCAGGTCAGAAATTGGCAAACTTGAGGAAGTTAAATGTAATTTGAAAGGGAATATTTCAGTCCAGGTTGATAGTATCATACAGGTATCAAGTCCACATCAGAAGTGTCTATGAAGAGAGATTACATGGTTGCTTAATTTACTTATATTAATCTTGAGCAAGTCAACTTCTGGGTAAAACCCCCTCCAAACCCAAAGCTAGAAGTTAGTTCAGAGAGGGCAAATGAGAAGATTGTGTTTACAGTCTTACTTTAGTTTGGCAAAAAAATGTGAATCATGAGGAAAAGATGCCCCTTTTTAGTCTTTGTGCCTTCTGTGATATGCATACTTTCAGTGAGAATCTGTTCTGAATGGTTGTTGGTCAAGCATTGCTCAAGAGGTACAGAGCAACCTGGGCTGTCTCTGGAAAACAAAACAGCCATATTAATCTTCTTGAATTTAAGCCAGACTGGGCAATAGTCATGCATGTCCTAAATCAATCAAGGTGAATAATGTGATTACAGTTGGTGCTATGCTCCAATAAATATTAAATGTCAAACACATGCAAAGACAGCAATGAAATGAACCATAACCATGGAGGGGGCTGGAGAAGTGTTCGATTATTAGAAACTGCTTCTGTCAGGCACTCCTAAAATCATTGTCTGTGCAACCAATGCTGTGACTGGAGGGAGAGCCTCCCTTTAATTTCTCTTTTCAAGATTTGTGTTCTCCGCTAGTAGCTTCCCCCTGCTGCTGGGATGTTGAAGTGCAGTGCAGATGAAACCAACTTGCTCAACTCTCCATGTTCTTCCATAAATGTTAATAGTAAATATTCTGCACAGAATTTCTTAAGTACAGGAGGAACCATACAATTCTTCGAATATCTCAAGTAAATCCACATACTCTGCAGCCATGTTTGGAATACTTTGTACAGTTCTGGTTGCCATATCTCCAAAAGGACACTGCAGGCCTAGAAAAAATATAAAGGAGAGCAACTAAGATAATTAGTGGGGTTGGAGTACCTTTCCTATTAGGAAAGGCTGGAGAGTGGGACTTTTAGTTTAGAAAAAAAGAAGGCTAAGAGGGGATGTGATGGGTGGAAAGAGCCCTCAAGTCATAGCTGACCCCTAGGAGGGTTTTTATGGTAAGAGACAAACAGAAGTGGTTTGGCATTGCCTGCCTCTGTAACCCTAGTCTTCACTGGAGGTCTCCCATCCAATTACTAACCAAGGCTGACCCTGTTTAGCTTCTGAGGTCTGACAAGATCAGGTTCACCTGGGGGACATGGTAGAGGTTTATAAAATTATGCATGGGGTGGAGAAAGTGGATAGGGAAAGCTTTTTCTCCCTCTCCCATAATATTAGAACTCTGGGGTCAAGCATACAGTAAATTGTTGGAAAAATAGGACCAGAACCCACAGAAAGAAACACTTTCTTAATCAGTGAGTAATTAAATTATGGAATTCATTGCCAATGGATATAGTAATGGCCATGAGCATAGGAGACTTTAAAAAGGGTTAGACAGGTTCAAAGAAGAAAGGTCCATTAATGGCTACTAGCCATGATTATTAGTCAAGGGAACATGCAACATCAGGGAAGGCCTCAGCATCTGTACCCTGTTTGTTGGACCTCTGGGGCAATTGGCTGACTGTTGTATGAGGCAGGATGAAGGACTGGACGGACCACTGGCCTGATCCAGCATGGCTCTTCTTCTTTTCGTATGGAAAATTTAACAGTTAATTGTTAAGCATTAAAAATAATTATCAGAACCTCAATTTATGTTTCTAAGCAAAATTAGGAGGAGATGGGTAAATGGGGGCAAATGGGTTGGCAGAATGATGATGTGTTGAACTACTGTGAGCTGTGAGATCCTTTAAAATAAATTATTTTGGATACATGCTTCATAGGGTTACAAGGTCCAGTGAGAGGGTGGGTATCCGGCACTCATCTCTTTTTGTCCCTGGCACATGTGTGAGCTCCTGCACCTGCATGATATTGTCACTTCTGTTGATGTCACTTCTGGGCAATGTCATCATGCAGGTATAGGAGTGTGGGAGCACTTTGCATCAGGCCAGTTTCGGCCCCCATTGTCGTGCTGCCCAGGGGTGTGCTCAGGAGGCCCATTCTCACACCTGTTCCCTCCTCTGCCACCAGGTGAGGGGGGTGGGGGGTGGAGGGTGAGAGTGGGGTATTCCCTGCTACTACCAGGAAACTGGTAACCCTAATGTTTCATGACTGTGATGAAGTGATTTCTAACTCATGAAAGCTTATGCTGGAATACATTTTGTCTGTCTATTAAATGCCATAAGAACATAAGAGAAGCCATGTTGGATCAGGCCAATGGCCCATCCAGCCCAACACTATGTGTCACACAGTGGCCAAAAATCCGGTGTCATCAGGAGGTCTGTCAGTGGGGAAGGGACACTAGAAGCCCTCCCACTGATTGCCCCCCCCAAACACCAAGCATCACTGCCCTAGACAGAGAGTTCCATCTATATCTTGTGGCTAATAGCCACTGATGGACCTCTGCTCCATATGTTTATTCAATCCCCTCTTGAAGCTGTCTGTGCCACCACCTCCTGTGGCAGTGAATTCCATGTGTTAATCACTCTTTGGGTAAAGAAGTACTTCCTTTTATCCGTTCTAACCCGACTGCTTCTGTTTAGGACTTTTATTTTATTTTGCTGCTACAGACTAACATGGCCAACTAAAACTTTCCCATTTCATAGCTCTTATAGATGATGATGTATTTTACTGTTAAAAGTTGCTATAATTATATATCAATATGCTATAGAAATTTGGACATCTTTAGTTACAATTCTCCAATGTTTACAAAAAAGAGCCAAGTCTGGCTTTTCTTATGCTGGTACATTTTTATGGTATTCTACAAAGGTAACTGGCCTTAGACCAAGACTGCTTCCAAATGGAGGTTTTTCTCCACCTTGGCTTTCAAACTGGAGCACTTTTATTTTGGGGGCAACCACACAATGTTTTGTTCTCTTTGTACTCAATACATTCTTTTCAAGACCAGGTTTATTCCAGTCTTTTGGGAAAGTATGCTGTCCAAGTGCATTGTCATGTCATATAGAAGGCATGGTGTATATTTTCCTGCAGCAAAAGGTCCTGCCCATAATGGCACTATTAGCCCCACTGGGCACCTTTTCCCCAACTGTTTTTTCCTGCCATACCAACATCAGGCTTCGTGTGGGCTTAAAAAGAAACAACAACCAGTCATTGCTATAGAACTATAACAATATGAGTCTGATGAGATGATACATTAAACACGAGTTGGGTTACCCCAACCCAATTCACATTTAATGTGTGACCTGATGCTCACCTTTAATTTAATGTGGGTGGGTAGGTGGGTGCAAATCAGCTCCTGAGTGCACATGGAGGTAGGAAGAACATCATACTTCCCTCTCTCCCAATCTGCACATTTTCACTAGCAGAAAAGATATGTGGGGGGAGGGCTATTTGTTTTACTGCTGGCTCCCTGTGTATTCTGGTCAGACCCGCTAACAGACCCTCTTTTGCCACTTATCTATTTCTATTACAGATTTTAATTCTCCTGAATCCCCAGTTTTTGTTTTTAATGAAGTATAAAGCCTGTTTTTTTTAAAACAGAGATGTAAGAGGATAGATGTGAGCAGTTTTTATCCCATTTGCCCGGAAAGGAATGAGGAAGGGAAGCTACAAAACAACTGAAGGGGTATTATTTATATGCTGATAGTCTGCTATAGGCCATGAAGAAAAAAAGGCAATAGCAAGTTGCCACAATGACTGTGTGACCAATTCCTGAAAGCCAGTGCAGTCATTGTGGAGGAGATGTGGAAAGGAAAGGTTAAAATAAGATAAATGTATTTATTTATGTCATTTATAGTCTGATTTTCTTGCTGAGACTCAAAGTGGATTACATAATAAAAACAAGGTATCATGATGGAGGAGAGTGTGCAGACTGGGTTGTATTCCATGATCTGCTAGGATCATAGATCTTTCCCACTCTCCCCTCACCTTGCTGGTCTTTTCCAGCTCTGGGAAAGTTTATTCCAAGGTTCACAGAACCAATGTTCTGTGTCTAACAGACACATGGATTGGGAGGCTGAAGGAGGGAGGGGTAAGAAACAAAATCATCCTCTCCTCTCTCTTCTGTTAGTGGAGCTGCATTGACAGAAGATACAGAAAGAGAAATTTTATCCCCCTTCTCCAATGCAACCTCCTGTGTGGGTCCCATGACCCCAGGGATAAACTTTATCAGGGCAGAAAGGAGTGCTGGAGGGTTGGAAGCATGGACAGATCCATGATTGTCAGTGTCTTCTGCTGACAGATTGTAGGATCCTATCACCTGTGTGAAATCTCTGACACCAACACTTACGCCTCTGTATCCACAGCAGCAAAAAACACAACACAGAGAATTCTTGTAATGAGGAGGCAGTCTAAAATATTTTAGAAAGGCTGCATAACAGAGTTTTAAAATGTGCATATCTAGCACTAGAATAATAAATCAAAAAATTAATGGGATGCCTCTTAGAGACTATTACAGTAATTGGTCAACAGGTGGCTTTTGACAGGAGACAACTAAATATACAGTATTGCTCATTTTGCTCTTCAGAAACAACTGTAGGACAATATTATATTAATAATTCTATCACTTCACTCATTATTTTAGTAAAAGTATGCAGCTCACCTGAGCCCTCGTTACTGAGGGTCTGACTAGACAAGAGTTACCAACCTCATGGTGGGGCTTGGAGTTCACCCAGAATTACAAGTGAATTTTCCATACCAGAATTGGCAGCCCAGTGAGAAGCTGAGGGAGTTCGATCTGTGACTGGATCTACCAAGCATTTTAGCCGTGTGTCACCCCAGCTCAGATCAAAGCCACAGGTCAGGGCAAAGGAGAGGGTTTAACTCTTCCACTCCTACTGGCTCTTTTCTGTTTGCAACCACAGCATGCAGAAAGAAGCATCTTTAACCTCTCCTAACCTCACTGTTTGGTGCCTGCAAAGTGAACGATGGAGCTGTTATTGGCCCCATTGTAACAATCACATTATTTTTGTTGCTACATGAAAGTTCCATGGTGAAGCCCACAGCGACTCCTTGGGGCTGTTGCAGGATGTGAAAACAGCCTTGTTTGGGGCGCGGGGGGGGGGGATAAAGACACTTGTCCTTACATGCTAGGCTTACATTTTTCCTGGTGGCAGTGGGCAATGTCCCCCCACTTTCAATAGTTTGAGGACTGGGCGAAAAAAATGGAAGGGGTGATGACAATGGTGATGTGCTAGAAATTCCTCCATATAGATTGAGAAAGTTCCTAGAGAATCACCTGGAAGTGACATCATATTACCCTGAAACTCCCCCTTCCCAAGGCACTGCCCTAAAAATCTCCCAGTATTTGTTGGCACAGGGCTTGCAACCCTACTATGTAGAGCAGTCACAATCAGAAAAGAGCCAGAGTGCCTCTTGAAGGCCCCAAACTCATCATGTATCTGACACACTCCTGAAGTTGTTCCTCAACAAGCATGAAGACTTTGTAACATGTAGATGGAGCCTCAATTAGTGAAGCCATGAGGGGGTGGAAGAATCTGTCACCTGTGTAGCCTTGATCCCCATTATGACTCTGTGTAATTAGTCTTTCTTTTTAAAGAAGCCAGATTTGATGGAAACCCAAAGGACTTGGGGTTTTGCATTGTACAAGCCATGGAATTTTTCCAGGACTGGGGACACTCATTCCCAAATGAACATAGCAGGGTGAGCCACTTAGGTTCCTGATTAGGGGCCCCCACAGCTGCGTACGTAACCCTCTATGAGACAGGTACGTAACCCTCTATGAGACAGGAGCACCCGAATTACATCGCTTAGATGCATATGTGTATGCCTTGAGAGCCCAATTCAAAGATCCTCTTGATGAAGAGAAGGCCAGGACAAAATTAAAGACAATAAGACAAGGGCATAGACCTGTCCGTGAATACGCAGCCAAGTTCAGGAGATATGCGGCCAAGGTGCGAGACTACCATGAGTGAATTAAAATTGAATTCTTCCAGAATGGATTAAATGCTGATTTACTTGCCAAGGCATTGGTGCAAGACGACCCTGGAACCCTGCTGGGAAGGATCTAGCTGACATGTGAGGTCAAAAACTGAGGCCAAGTAGTGAAACTTGTACAAATGCAGCAACAAACTGGAGCCAGGAAACAGTCCTTGGAACCCAGGGGGAGAGGGCTGATGGGGCCCAGACAACCTGCACCCGAGATGGAGAGAGCCATATGTTGGAAACAAGGCTTGTGCATTCAGTGTGGAGGCACTGGACATTTTGCTTCCCAATGCCCAGGGAGACAAGAACCTGCCGGGAGGGGCTGGCCATCGAGGAGACTAACAGCCCCACCTAAAACCCCAAGCAGGAAAGCGCTGCCAAACATGGATGACCTGAAGCCAGCTTGGAAGCTACCGAAATGCCTGAGGAGAGGGAGGAGGACCAGCTTGAGCAACTATCGGGAAATGAGGAAGACCTGCTATAAAAAGGTCCCACTGGCAGGTCCCCAAGAAAGCATCACCAAGAAAGGTGAGGGGCTTGGGGATATATCTGCCATGGACTGCCGTCCCTAGAACTGACAAAACCCCTGTGACTATCTTACCACAGCTCTCACCATGTTTTGTCAAACTGAGTCTCTTTCCACAAGACATCTTACACAAGAACACTCAAGTGTGGGGAGACACAATGTTAGCCGGAAACCTAGTTTAAAAAGACAGAGCTGAAGGCTTTGTCAATTTCACGTCTCTATAAGCTAGTAGTTTTAAAAGACAGAGCCAGGGAGATCTGGCCTCAAAAGCTTTGTTAATTTCATTGATATAGCTTTTGGGGATGTGAAGCTGAAATTAACAAACCCTCTGAGGAGCAACCTCCACTGGCTCTGTCTTTTAATACTACAAGTGTGTAGAGCCACTTCCTGGCTAGCATTGTGTCTCCCTACTCTTGAGTGTTCTCGTGTAAGATGTCTCGTGTGGAGAGGCTCTACATCTTTACATACACCATGGCCCAGCATCTACCCTGGTTAGTTGTAACTTAAAGCCTAGGGGAGTATGTTCTCCAGCTCAGGATCCCTGCCCCCATGGAGGACAGTAGCCTGAGCTAGAAACTGGAACTTGAAAGTGTAAGAAACACAAGGTAGTGCTGTATTGACCAGGCAAAGGTCACACTCACTGTTTTTGTAACACACTTTGCCAAATAAGAGTCTGCCAGTTACAAGGCCTATGTTGTGTAGACTCAAATCTAGAACATGGTGCCAGCAGTTTCAGAGGCTTGAAATGTAGTTGCCTGCTTTGAGGAAGGACCCCTTGTTCATCGTGTGAAGATTGTGTGATTGCTTCTGGATCCTGGGACTTGGCCTCTGCCATGTTTGACCTTGTGCCTCTACTTCTCCTTTGACTGGTTTACTGTTTTTCAGTCCTTGCTTGATTTTAACCATGCTTTTGCTTAATCTGACTGCCTCTTACAGATCCTAAATACTGGCCTGATCTGACATTGTTTCTGCCTTACCCTATGGACTTGGCCATCTGCTCCTGACCTCTGATGTGACTTGGAACTATATGGCCCTGCACCTCAGTATCTGACATCCCATATGTTCCTTAAGAGGGCTTTTAAGATTGACAGGCATAGTTTCTGTAAGTAGTAGGCCAAGTCTCAGCCTCAGTCTTTGAGGTTACTGGGGTTCTTGCCCAGAATGCCTTTCTAAACTTGATATTTGGAGATAAATCAACTATTGCAACACAAAGTCCTGAGCAAATAAAGATATGAGAAAAGTATGTTATGTCTAATTTTTTGATAAATGACAGCAGAGAGGGACTTTTTCTCAGTGAAGGGGCTATTGACTCATTATTACCATAGTTCTTTAGAAGTCCACCAACTATTGTTCAGTAAAAAACGTGCCAAAACCAAGCTTGCCTACACGGTTTAGTTTCACTGCAGAGTGGGAAGATTGCAGGACTTTTTGATAAAGAACACGAGAGCTGGAGTGCTGTACGGTTATAGTAACTGAACCTACTTCAAGAACTGGGACATAGGGACAACATGACCTGTAATAATAACTGCAAAATCCTATGATGATGATTTTTTTAACTGAACCTGATGAGAGGTCTAAATGGGTTTGTCCTTCGCATGTGTGTGGGTAGTTGGAACCTCTTTCATAATTAGCTCTCTCTGGTGCCAAATAAACTAAAAAACAGGCTATGGGGGTAAATACAGGGTTAATTCTAAAGGCATTTCTGGGATTTTAAAAAAAAGTTGTAAAGCATGGGTGCAATTTACAAGGAAATCTGATGGTAGATCATTGGAATAAAACCCCAGGAGTCAAGATAGAACTTACCCCACTCAGAACGCAACTGGGAGAATCTGCTCACCTGTTTTATTGATCCTTTACTAGTAGTCCATTCTGCTTACTAGGGTATTAGCTAGGGCATGTCAAACCAGGATATGAAACTGGGGTTGCCAACTCTGAGTTGAGAAATTCCTGGAGATGGAGATTTTGGGGGAAGAGCCTGGAGAGGGCAGGGGATGGGGATGGGAGGGGCCTCAGCAGGGTGTAATATCCATAAAGTCCATGCTCTAAAGCAGACATTTTCTCCAGGGGAATTGATCTCTGTCACCTGGAGATCTGTTGAGATACTAGATCTTCAGGCTCCACCTGGAGATTGGCAAACCTATAATTTGAAGTTGATCCATTCACCCAAGTTAGCCTTAACTATGTGGGCATGCTAACTTAATCCTAGCTTGTTGTCTGATGCTGCCCTTGCCAGATGGCAGACTGGGATACTAGCTGGATCTCAGGGGGCTGGGGGGAATGAAGAGCAATGGTGACAAACCAGCATTTGTCAAGGCAAACCAGGATTTGTCTGTGCTGAATTCTGGTTTCACAAACTGACCATAATTAAAACAAAAGATAGCATTGTTTAATGTTACATCTGAACCAAGCCTATAAGTATTATAGGTGAGTCAGTCTGTGTTAGACTATCATAACCCAACTGACCTGTAAACTACTTGAGAAAAACTGAATGATTCCTAATATCATATATAATTTTTTTTGTTAAGAAAAAATCATGCCAGGAAAATACTCCCTTTGATACACTTTCATGGATGGGGAAATGCTACTAACATAATGGATTGGTTCCAAGGCTGCTGTTCCTCTAGTGTAGCAGCAGTTATGCTGTTGGAATAGCACTTCTGTTGGCATAGGAGCGGGTGGCAATTTCTGCTGATTTCTCTTCCCACTGTAGATCCTCACTTTGCTCTCATGCTGTTCCTGATCCCTCCCTTGATTCCTCAGGAGCAGAAATGGGAGCAAGTGCTGTTGTAAGCTGGCCAGGCTTACAGGAAGTATCTGCTATAGCATAGTGCTTACATTACTGGGCTACAAATGAGCACTCTGTTAGTTTGAATCCCACTATTGCCATGCGCTCTGCAGGTGGCCTTGGGTAAGCCGCTCCTGTTTGCCCAGTCTCCCCAACTGTATTGTGGGGATCAGGGCTTTTTTTCTGTGGAAAGAGCTGGTGGAACTGCACTCAGGGCAACTCCTGGCGAGAGGTGGCAATCCTGTCACTACGTGCATGCGCACTTTGTGCATGTGCACTTCCAGGACCACACAATGCCCCCTACTAAATTTTTTGCACTTCATTTCCACATTATCCACCAATCAAAGGTAAAATCACAACACAGAAGACAGGAGCTACAGCATACATTGCTTTGCTAGCCCCTGAAAAATGAGCTTTTTGAAAACTAGCTCGCCTCCCCGCCCCTTACCTGGCAGCCCTCTGCTGTAGGTCGGGCTGTCTTCCCGGGCAGCCTGGAATGCTGAAGGGGCTGGCGCAGCTGCATCGCACCATCAGACCACAGCCCAAGGCGGTGCCTGTGCATGCAGCTCAGTTGAGCCATGGCCCAGATCCTCCGCCACTCCACCCAGGAAGGTGGGCGAGTAGGCGCAAGGCACCATTGGGCCACAGCCCAGAGTGGCGCCTGTGTATGCAGTTCAGCTGAGCCACAGCCTGGATCCTCCACTACTCCACCCAGGAAGGCTGGGCGAGTGGGCGCAAGGCACCATTGGGCCACAGCCTGGAGAGGCGCTCATGCAAACAGCCCAGCTGAGCCACGCTGCAGCCCTGTGGAGCACGGCCTGGAAGGGCTATGAAGAAGGCAATCTCGTGGCTTGTGGCCCACGGCTTGGCTCATCCCCCCACACACACCAAGAGGGGACAAAAGCTGAGGGCACGCTAATGGGCCCAGCTTGGAGGGGGGTGAAGCCTTCACTGGAGGCAGGCATCCCAACTTGCCTCCCGGATGGAGAGATGGGGGGGAGGCACCCGGCATGGGCCAGCATGCCATTCCCCCACCCTCGCAGGAGCAGGCTTACCAGGAGGATCTAGAAAAAGTGTTCTGCAATAAATCCCCCTTCCAAAATGGCCATTTCCTCCAGGGGAACTGATCTCTGTCTGGACATACCAGACTGTTGTACCCACCAGTCATGTGGGTATTCTCAAGAGGTGCCACGATGCTGTTCCACCATGTTCTGGCTGAAAAATAGCCCTGGTGGGGATAACAAGAACACTGACTTTGTTCACTGTTCTGAGTGGGGCACTAATCTGTCTAGACGAGGGGTATATAAACACACTATTATTAATGTTATTATTATTTGGAACAGAGACCAAAAACAGCATTCTGGTAGGAACCAAGTATAATAATATGTTGGATCCAACCAACTTTTCCATTGGTGAAAAAACAAGGGAGGGTTCCATTTTGACCATTGGTGAGGATCATGGACAAAAGCCATATGGGACTGAAACTGTAAGAAGAAAGGGAATTGAGCAAGATTGACTAAAAAAGCTGGCTGATCCAGTTCCAACCTATTGATTTTACAACAGTCTGGTATGTCTCCTGCAGAGCAAGAGAGTATAACCCTTAGGTTATCACCGGCGCTTAGTGGGATGCAGAGGGATGGAGAAATCTCGCTGTGCTGGCTTCATTCTGCGGATAGTACTTGGAATCCAAGTCTGTAATTAGATTTCATCCTGGTTTGGGGCCTTGTCTTACACCAGTCTTTTAAAACAGCTTAGGTGGTTAGGTTAAAAATGATCTTAACAATATGAAGAGCTGTTGCCATTACAGTAACAGAAAACTCAACAAAGACAAATTTAAGGAGTTGCACACAAGAAGAAAGACTCAAAAGTAGAAGTACAAGAAGGGGAATAACTGCCTACACAAGTTGTGACACTCTCAGTCACACTGGAGTGACCTTTAAAAGCCACAACCACAAATGAGGGTAGGTTAAGCCAATTTCTAAACTGGAGTTTCTAGAGGAAGAGAGTTGTAGGTATGGTATGTAGGCCATTTAAACTCAGACAGGTTTCTTCCTTAGCTGGTTGGATCATTTAGCATGCATGCATACAAAGTGAGCACTGTGGAAAGCTGCTGCCACTCAGAATATGCAATACTGTCTGATTCAGTTAAAGGCACTTCATGTAAACTAAGGTTCCTTCCACACAGAATGCGGCTCTCCCAGCAACAGCAGAATGCAGCTCAAGCTGGGAGCCGTCCTTTGCAGCCCCGCCCTGAAGGAAAGGAGACAGGCTCCCTTCCCAGGCATCCTGGGCTTAGCCGGGGGGCGGAGCCAAGAGCCTGATCCAGGCGGCTCCTCTCTTCCCAGCTGCAGTCTCTTTGAGTGCTCGGCCCACCCACCTCACCCTGTTTTTAGTGCAGGAATAGCCGGCTGCTGGGTCCAGAGCCAGGTAGGAATTTTTCCCTCTTTTCCCTGATTGGCCTTTGGGAAGGGTTTTTTTTTGCCTACCTTGCACTAATGGCAGTGTTCTGAGTTATTGTTGGGTTGTGCTGTTTAGTTAGTAGTTGGCAGGAGATTTTGGGAATAGGGTGCGGGCTGGTGAGCACCCTGTGGCACTTCCCCTTGAGTGGGGACAGGGCTGCCATTAAGGGCAGTATGCATGGTTGCGGCTACCGTACGCTGGCAGAAACCTGCGGGGATCCTCAATACAAGGCCTCCCCTCATGCCGTGCGGCTGGGTGTGTAACAGGTGCTTCAATGGGGATCCATGGCCTGGCAGCCCGGGTTGCAGCCATTCAAAGGATGGCCTACACCCGGGGGCGTGGGGCTCGCCCAGACAGGTCAAGGCGGAGGTCCGGAGTTGACCCCAGGGCTTGACCTGTACCGCTTAGTTAGCTCTTGCCGTGCATTACCTTTATGGTCATTTAATAAACGGCCCTTTATTCCAAGTCTGTGTCTGTCTCTTCCTTCCGGCTGGGGTTGCAAATCTTCACTTTCCCATCCTCTATAAAACCAAACCCATTTGGTGCATGATCTTTCAGGAAACATTGCACTAAAGCAGATTTTGGAAATAATATAATGGATTTCCACACATTCCCATTTCCATTTGTTTGTTTATATTTGTATTCCACTCTCCCTGCAAGTGAGCTCATTTGGAGCCAAAGTTTCCTTTGGGGCTTCATGCTATCTCTTAGTTTGGCTTAATTACAAGGACTCAATCAAAAACTAATTAAAAAGGAATTTGTCTCTTTCTTTATTTGGCTTTGATCTTGTGTAGCCTTCTTCATCAAGCATCCAAGATGCCAATACATTTGCAGGCCAATTGAAGACTCAGGGTCAAACTAGATGTGCAGGTTTTTAAAGAGCCGGGTCTGGGTTCCTACTCCCCCCACCTCCCACCCCCCGCCGCCAAGCCATTTTTCAAAATATTGAGTGAAGGGTTGTCTCTGTTTTTGCTGCTCCACATGGAACAGTAAAAACTGGGAAACACCCCCCCCCCATCCTATTTTGATATGGGGGAATGACTTAGAGGGATGCAGGCACTCTTTCTCCCTCTGCGGTGGCATTTTGAGGCCGTTAGGGCTTCCTTTTATTTTTTAAACACCATTTCCCACAGTTGTTGTGTGGCTGCTGGGAACCTGTTGGGTCTGGGAACCTGGACCCAACTCTTTAAAAACTTGCACATCTAGTTTGACCCTCAGTCTTGAGGCGAGGGGATGTGTTTCTGTTCTCAGGCATGCTAAAAAGTGTACTGTTTTGGGGGGAGGGGCAGTTAAGACTGCTTTAGTTGCATTCCAGGCATTTGCTACGACATGACACTTACAGTCATTATATGTTCTAATAAAGTTTAGTACTCGAAGGACATTGTTTGTATAAAGTAGCTGTGAGGCCCCTATTGCAAGTTCCATGGTGGACAAGATAGGGGATGCCATTTTCACAGCTCTCACAGTTACAGTATCACCTTGTTGAAAATTCTCTTGGGGCTGGAATGGAGCTCTAAAAGTCTCCAGGTTCTCCTGGAAGATATACAAACTTTAACTGGGCCTGGGTTTCTTCAGTCAATTCCTATCATCCCTAGGAGTTATGCCACACTGGGCAGCAAATTGTATAGGCTATTCATGAGGCTGATGCCCTGGGCAATAAAGACATACACAATCAGTTTTGAGAGAAAATTGGCCACAACTTTATTGATTACAGCCACTGGAGTATTGGTGTGGTATAGGGCACAGATCCACAGCATCAAATGACCCATCTGCTGTTCTACGGCATGTGCTTCCTAGCCCACCTGCTGGGCACCAAACACATGATGGCAGGAGAAGGTGCACTTGCCCAGGTGTGACCCCAGTGGTTGAAGCTGGCAACGGCCCCTGAGCCAGGCATGTACCTTTCAGCTTCCCACAGATCCCTTAAGGAGACCCCAAAATTAGTTGAATTTTTGGTTGATATGACCATATCTAAAATACAGGAAGGGGGGAAACAACTATTATAGAGCTGGGGTCTAGTCCAAACCTTTGCTCAAGGCAGGCAGTTTACACAGGATTCCTAGGAAGTCTCCCATCCGGACACTTGCCAGATCAGTCGGTTTCAGCAAGGTTGCAGCATCACATACCATCCAGGAAATGTACAACTTTATCTGGTATTTTAACACATAAAAGACTGCAAATGGGCTTGGTGCAGAGCAGAGCACTGAATCCTGAAAGCGAAAAGCAAGAGGAAAGTCTTCTGATGCAAAACAAGACCAAAGGTAATTAATACCACATTTTTGCTTTAGTTGCAGACACTGGGATATTACTCCAGCTGGAGTAGGGCCATGCTGATCAGCTAATGCCATAAGAGGATAGCAACCTGACAGTCTGCTTCTAATTTTAGAGCTTGGATTATAAACATACCTCATGTAAACTCCAGACCAGAATGGCAGAAAAGCAGTGCAAAAGTGCTCAAGAACTGCAAAGGTGTTGCCAGTCATAATTTTCTCTCTTTTTCAGGAGGAAGCATGTGTGTGTATGCATGCATTGTGCTCATGCATGCATGGTGGGGGGACAACAAGATCACTGTGTCTATGCCATCCAAATAAGCTTGCCAGCTTCCAGGTGGGGCCTGGAGATCTCCTGGGATTACAACTCACCACCAGACTACAGAGATCAGTTCCCCTATAGCTTTGGAGAGGGAAGTGTATGGCATTATACCCTTCCCAAACCCCGCTCTCCCCAGGCTCCACCCCCAAATCTCCAGCAATTTCCCAACGCAGGGCTTGTAACCAAATTTGTAGCTGACTCTGATTGTCTACCAGGTTTGGTCGTCAGCGCACAACGGCAAATGTTGTTTGTCTGACACTGTCAAGGAGAACAGTCTAAGGGCAGGGGGGAAGCAGTACCTTCAGATCCAGTTGTCTAGTAGACAACCAGAGAAGCCTGTTCAGCGTGTCTGTCAGCAGCATGCCCCCCTGCCCTGCCATGAGTTACAGTGCTATGCAAAAGCCCTTGTGCAACTTTGGACTCTGTGAAGAGGAGCTGGAGAGAAGATGAGGCTACTAAGGATCCCACAAAGCCATGGTTTCCTAGCTGGTCAGCGAGTGATTCAAGAATCTCAGATCTAGGATGTTGCAACAATTGCTAAGACAAAAGTTGCTGCTCTTTGTGCCATCATGATAACAGGCTGTCAAAAGCTTCAGAGCCACACAAACGTATCATAAAAAACAAGCTATAAGCCCCTCTCCATGCTATAGCTTGTGTGGGTGCACCTATGTCCAAGTCTTCTGAATAATGCTTGTTTGTCTTCCAGCGATTCGTTTTGCTAAAACAAAACCTATGTGTTAATGAGATTATCTAAGAGCCAAGCTACAAGTGACGCCTTACACAGGTTGGACACTTGTCAGCTTCCCTCAAGTTTTGATGGGAAATGTAGGCGTCCTGGTTTTACAGCTTGGCTCTCCATTACAGCTGCAAGACCAAGATGCCTACATTTCCCATCAAAACTTGAGGGAAGCTGACAAGTGTCCAACCTGTGTCAGGTGTTACTTGTAGCTTGGCTCTTAGTAGCCTATTGGTGCAGTCCTAGACAGAGCTGTACCCTTGTAAATCTGTTAGTCAATTGGCTTATAAGGGTATAGCTTTGTTTACGAGTGCACATAATTTTCTGTTTATGCTATAAAGGCTCCAGCATTCCTGGAAGTCTTGGCTACAACAGTAGATTCATAAGTGGAATTACCTTGGCATTTCAATAAGAATTAGGATTATAAAGAATTAAGAAACTAACAGTGCAATCCTAAACAAATCCAGAGGAGTTATCCGTGTTAGTCTGTAGTAGCAAAATAGTAAAGAGTCCAGTAGCACCTTTAAGACTAACCAACTTTATTGTAGCATAAGCTTTCAAGAGCCATAGCTCTCAAAGAGCTGTGGATCTCGAAAGCATATGCTATCCTAAACAGAGTTACTCTGGTCTAAGCCTATTGACTTCAATGGGTTTAGGCTGGAGTAACTCTTCTTAGGATTGCACTGTTAGTAATTTATTTCAAGGTTTTAGTTATTGTAAAGGCATTTTTAAATTTATAATCTTTCAGAAAGTGTAGAACAGTAAAACTCTAATGCCTAGGAATAGTGTGGGTTTTTTTAAAGAAGACATGGGCTTTTAATAGAACTCTGTGGCCCAAATCTGGGAAAAGGAAACATTTACAGTGTTTTGCTATATATGTTTTAAGTATTATTATCAAGCATTATTAGGAGTGGCTTGGCATTAGACAATTTAGTGTATTTTGGACTTACTCAGACCAATCCTATGCCCTACTAGGAAAGGTTTGGCTACTGTTCTGGCAACTGTTAACATAAATTCTCAATTTTCAAGCTGTATGAAGTTTGACAGTTTAGCTTTGCAGACTGATATGGTGTTTGGTGGTCCTTCCTTGTAATTTTTTTTGGAACATAAGCTTGTTTGCTCTGTGGGCTTCTAGCCAGGACAAGGGGAGCAATTGGGACAGTTACCTTTGGTGCAAATATGGGCTAAAAGTCCTATCTGGACAAAACCCCTGTCAGGCTTGTATCTGCTGAGTTACTTCCTCCCTTGGTTGCCCCTCCATTATCCCATGTTGCCTTTGGAAAATGGAAAGTTTTATATATATAAATATATAAAATATAAAATATTTTATATAAAATATAAAATATTTTATATTAAAATATATAAAATATAATATATATATATATATGGCACCTTTCCAGGCATAATTCCAGAGGAATTAGTCTATCATAGCAAAACAAAACAAGTCCTGTGGCATCTTAAACCTGCCTGAAGTGACTTACAAAATAAAACACAAAAAAATAATGCACCATAGAAGTTAAAGACGATATATGGGAATGGAAACTAAAGCGCAGTGCAGACATTACGGAGCCACCAAAATAGCACTATGATGTAGTCTATCAGATTCTTACTGAAAAGTAGACATAATTTCATTCAGCTGCCCTTATGATGTTAATTATAAATAAGGTGTATTTTATGTTCTGAATGTATATCCCTACTGCAAAGATGTTTTTATAAAACTTCTCTTTTTTTCTCTTTCCTGCCTCCCACCCAGCATTCTGTGATTATTTTCAATCACAGAGACCCAGTGATCAATGGAAAGATCTGCTTGGAACAGATATTGTGTATCAGGACAATGCCTGAATCAGTTTCAGCCAAGAACATATAGTCATAAGAGGTGTTCATTGCATACCCTGCCAAAGATATTTTGAAGTCTGTGCCAAGCATCACTTGAGCCTTCCATTGCTTCCCTTACGTCTGGATTAATTCTGCTGATTACACTACAGAACTGAGCCTTGGCACAAAGCCTATCCCCTTGATGTAACAATGAAATATCATCAAGGCCTGAATGGTTCCTGTAATTTAATTGATGCCTGGCTGAGCAAATTAGCCATATGATCAGCTGGGAAGACAAAGTATCCGTTCCAAGGGTTTAATAAAATAAACAAAAAATACCAGTGATCTACCAGACTAGCAGACAAAACTATATTCAACATAAATGAAACAAACAAAATCCAGTCGTATGACACAACTTATATACAAAGACAACAACGTCCATTCAGGCCATATCAAAAACAAAGGGCTGGAGTTAGGGAAGAACATCTAGGATGTAAGACCTTAAGGTGAGACAGGAGGTGTATCATTTCCCTTTCTCCACTGTTTTCACTTCCCCTTCCCTGACAGCCCCTATAACCTCTTTCCCTTTCCTGCTTCCTTCTCTGTACCTACCAGCCAACTTACTTTTATGTGCTTCCTGTCTCCTGCTTTCCCTCCTTCAAGGGAATATGGCACAGCTGTGCAGAGCCAGCTTGGCTGTTGGGTTGGGCTAAGTTGTGTAGAGCTGGCTGGGTTGGATCTGGTTGCGCAGTGGGGAACCTGTAAGGACTTCTAGGGGAGCATCTCATTTACCCCTATATCTCTCTCCTCCATTTCTTTCTCCTCCTATCCTCCTCTCTTCTCACAACAACCCTGTGACACAGATTAGAGAGAATGACTGGTCCACAGAGTGGGGATTGGAACCCGGGTCTTCCAAATCCTAGTCTGACACTCTGGCTACTATGCCATGCTGTCTCTCAGCTTGCAGTCCTTCCCTTCCAAGCTGCCCCTTCCTGGGAAAAGTCTGGCCAAATTGCAAAAGTCATGCAGTTGCTAGTTGCTTGGGTGAGCTGTGTGGTGGCCACTGCTGCACCTAGATCAGTTACACAAATTGCATGGTAGTAAATTGCCTGGTGATTGATGCTGGGCCTGGCTGCAATGAATCCTCCTTCAGGGCAGGGGGGAACAGGACTGGGCTGGGAGGCTAAAATAGCCTTGGAAAGGGCCTTCACCCCTACCTTTTACTGACAGAAATAGGGTTACCAGTAGGGTTGCCATCTCCAAGTTGGGAAATTCCTGGAGATTTCGGGGATGAAGCCTGGAGATGGCAGGGTTTGGGGAGGGAAAGGACCTCAGCATGGTATAATCCCATACAGTCCACCTTCCAAGGCAGCCATTTTCTGCAGGTGAACTGATCTCTGTGGCCTGGAGATCTGTTGTTATTCCAGGAGATCTCCAGCCACTACCTGGAGGCTGGCAGCCCTAGTTACCAGTCCCCCACTCAGGGTGGGGGATCCCGCTCTCCCACCCTGTACTCCCTGCCACTGCTTACCTGTCTGGTGAGGGGAAAAGGTGGGGGAATGCACTTCCTGAGGTGCACTTCTGGGTGGCATGGCATGCTTCCATGCTCCGCAATGGGCCAATTTGGTCCCAAACAGGCTGAATCGGGTCTGTTTGGGGCCTAAATTGGCCGCTGTGAAGTGCAGGAGCTCTCCAGGGTCCTCCTGGCAATGTTCCTGTGCTCCACAGCAGGCCAAATTGGGCCCATTTGGGGCTGAAATTGGCCCACTGAAAAGCGCAGGAGCACTCCAGGGCCTTGCATGAAAATGTCACACTGCCCTGGCAGATCTCTTTGTCAGGTTCAGAATGCTGTCATGTATGCTTTTGCTTAACCGACTCCATATTTAATCCTTTCAGTGCTTAAGTGCTCTCTCTCCAGGTGCCAAGATTCCCAGGCAGCTATCTCACAGAAGAGGATTGTTTTGGCTACCGACGTTCCACCAAGAATCGGCCTTGGGAACTTTCGCTATCCTGACTTCAAACGGGGTTGTTTTGAGAACTATGGGGGGAGGTTGGGCCATCTGTGATCCGTTACTTTGTACCTCATGCTTTGCTAGTCATTGGTAACAATGCATATGTACCAACCTGAATATTGCATTCAGGCCAGTGGACTATAATGATCTTTTTCTTCATTAAATGCTTTTTGGAAACAATGGACTATTGTCTAATTGCAGAAGGCAGTCTGGAGTAAGGATATTATCTAGCCACAGTTCTGACATTCTGTTACCAATCACTTTTCCAATGCCTAAGCCGGATCAGACGGACTCCAAAGCTGTCCCAGTCAGGGATCCTTTGTTTGACCCGTATGCCTCTCCCGGCTCTCAAGGTTTGGAATCCCTTGAACCTGTACCGCGGGGAGACAGCTCCTCGGTTACAACGATTTATACCCTCGCTCCTAGCAATGCAGATACGCGGCCTAGAGCCATAGCCGCGCCACTCTTCAACGTGCCTACCCCGACGCAGTGGGGTGCAAGGCCAAGGGAAACGAGAGAGCGGAGGGCCAGCACAATGTTTACACAGCTACAGTTGGATAGCCGGCGCAGTTTGGAATCCATACCTGAGCAAACCGGTGGCCGACCGTGGGTGTTTTGGAACAGGACGACCGAACAAACGGAATGGGAAACGTCCCGCCGTGGCGCCCTGAGTTGGGATTATGCAGAAGTAACCCCGTGGTCGGGGCAACAGGATGTAAGCGAGCACCAATGGGTGCAGCTCCAGAGTCGGACGATTGCCATTGACTCAGGGATCTCGGCCATCACTGGTCTGACGAAAGGAGTGTTAGCGGCGAGATCTCAAGAGGAAGTAGGGTTAGAAGCACCCTTGCCGTGGCAGCAGACGTTAAACACGGGGCCGCCGCCCGAAACTATATCGACTTCTCAAACGATGGGAGATGTGGGGTCCACTGAATTACGGGAGGAGCAACCTACGGATAGAGTACAGCTGTTGGAGAACAGACTGTTAAGTATGGAGGAAAGTTTGGCGAATGCCGTCCATCTGCTCTCAGTGCTAGTGGCGGGGGACAGAGGTCGAGTTCCGCCAGCTGGTCTACCTGACATCAGCCAAAGTTTGGCTAACCTGCAAAATCAACTGTGGCCGCAACAGCCACCAGAAACGGGAGACGAGGACTCGGTCACCGGGGAAGGACCCGGCCCCGATCAACAGATTGTACCAGTAGATGTCGGCACCGGCGGGGGAGGTGGAGAGCCATGCCCAGAAGACCCTCGTCCAGATCACTCTATAACTCCGGTGGTTAGTGGGACTGGAGGAGGAGGGGAAGAACCAGGACGACCGCTAGAGCCAGCTTCCCCGGTCGTCCCACCACCCACAACGCAAGCGAACCAGCCCCCAAGCCTTCCGAGAGGAACCACACCACCAGTCATCCCAGGAGCGGACAGGCCTCTTACGACACCGGGGCCGCGAGGGGATACGGTTCCTCTTCAACCCATCTCTCCTCACCCACCTCCGTTGCGGCCAGCTCCCACTCCCCTCCAACCAGCACCCGGGGCCCCACCGAGGGAGCGTCCGACACCCTCTCGGCCAACACCAGTACGTCCGGCTCCAAGAGGACCCCAGCCAATCCCCCAGCCGATTCCGGGAGCGCCTTTGCCGCACCAACCTCAACCCTACCCTCAGTATCCTCCGCCACAGCTACCGCCACAGCTACCGCCAACGCCGCAACAGCCTCCTTTACAACCCGCTCCGCTTGATGCCTACCCAATGCCAGCACCAGCTCCTAGACAAGATCTTCCCATGGGATGGGTCAAACTGGACGCTACGTTTGATGGAGACCCTTCCAAATTGGGATTTTTCCTTGTGCAAGTGGTGCAATTCTTCAACCGGTGGGGACATCTTTTCGGGAGTGAGGCCAGTCACATAGAGCACCTGGGATCACGGCTCCAAGGTAAAGCGGCCGATTGGTATGTGGGACTGTATAACGTGGGGGCCCCCAAATTAGATACGCTCCAAGGGCTAGTGGATGCAATTCGCGCCCAGTATGAAGATCCCCTAGAAGAAACTAGGGCCAGAACGGAATTGCAAGCAATTAGACAAGGCAGCATGTCGGCTAGAGACTATGCTACAAAATTCCGACAGCTCGCTGCCAAATGCCCAAGATGTGAGGAGTCTACCAAGATTATTTTGTACAAACAAGGGTTGAATCCTAAATTGCTAGACCGAGCTCTCATGCAAGATAACCCTCCTACGCTGTTAGGGTGGATACAATTGACCTGCTAAGTTGAAAATCGTCTACTAGAGGTTCGTTTAGTGGAACAACACCAACAACCTCCAGGCCAAAGACGTTCCTCCACTCCACTCAGGGGGAGCCGGGGGGCTGGATATGCCACTCGTGGAGCAAGAGATGCTAGATGGCAACAGGGGCTCTGTTTGCAATGTGGCCAAAGCGGTCATTTTGCGGCACAATGCCCATATCGGCCTGTGCAAAGACCTCTGCTCCAACTAAGACGCCCAGCCCCCACAGCCTATCCGGCGCCATCGCGCCCAACTCCCGCTCCAAGAGGTAGGGGAGCGTCGAGGAGAAACCTTCCCGAGAGAGGACTGGAATTGGAGGAAGTCATGGAGGAGGATCCGACTGCCCTAACGGGGGGAGAGAATCCAGAGAGCCCCGCATCGGGAAACGAAATGGATCTGTCGTAAAGGGGCCCAAACGGCAGATCAAACCTTCGGGGGTTCCGGTTCCAAACCGACCCCATGGGTCCATACTCTTCATACCAGTAACGTTGGTGAATCCGGACCGGAGAATGCACATCCGCGTACAAGCTCTAATTGACTCAGGCTGCTCCAGAGACATTATCGCGCCAGCCTTAGTTAATGGACTAGTGCTTCCAGTAAAAGATTTGGAGATACCGGTAATTTTCGAGCAAATGGATGGTTCCAACATGACTCCAGTCACTACTGAAACCTCTCCAATCATAACCGGCATGGGGCAACACTGGGAGGTAAGATCATTCGTCATTAGTGCCACAGCGAAATACCCCCTGATCCTGGGAAGCTGGTGGTTATGCGACCATAACCCCTATATCAACTGGGCGGAGGGAAGTATCACATTTACCCATGAATCCTGTAAACATCATCGTTGGGACCAAAACTGGGGCAATGACCCAACTATAAGTGAATCTGCTCTCCTGACCCAAGAAGAAATCAACCAAATACCTAAGCAATACAGAGCATACACCCAAGCCTTCACCGAGGAAGAAGCTAATACTTTACCTCCTCACAGGAGGATGGACTGTGCCGTAGAAATAATACCGGGAGCCTCGCTGCCCAAGGGCCGTCTCTATCCCATGAGTCCCAACGAAAGAGAAGAGCTCCGCAAATTCATCGATCTCAATCTCCAACGGGGATTCATTCGTCCTGCCAACAGTCCCCATGCCGCGCCAGTGCTCTTCGTCAAAAAGAAGGACGGGGGCTTAAGACTGTGCACCGACTTTCGGGGACTTAACGCCGTCTCCTCCAGCAATGCCTACCCCATCCCGCTCATCAGAGATCTACTCAACGTCGTGGCTCAAGGTAAGGTCTTTACAAAATTGGATTTAAAAGACGCTTACTTTCATGTCTGTATCCGAAAAGGGGATGAATGGAAAACCGCGTTCAATACACCCCTCGGCCAATATGAATATTTAGTTATGCCTTTTGGCCTGGCCGGGGCCCCATCGGTTTTCATGTCTATGATCAATGAAGTTCTGCATGAATTTTTATATAAAGGCGTTGTGGTGTACCTAGATGATGTGTTAATCTATTCGGAGACCGAAGAGGAACACGTGGACCTTGTAAAAAGGGTCTTAACCACTCTCATGAATAACAAACTACCCATTAAGCTCTCTAAATGTGAGTTCCACAAAACAGAACTCACTTATTTAGGCTATTGTATTTCTCAAGAGGGCTTGAAAATGGATCCAGGCAAAATACAGGCCGTATTAAATTGGCAAACCCCCGCGACCCGCAAAGAACTGCAATCATTATTAGGCTTTGCCAACTTCTATAGAGAATTCATTGCAAATTTTGCTCAAATCACACTCCCCCTAACTGAACTATTAAAAACCAAAGACAAGGGGGACCAGGCCAGAAAGCCGAGCGCAAAACTGTCGTGGACACCAGAATGCCAAACAGCGTTCAATCACCTTAAAACGCAGTTTGTCTCAGAGCCCGTTCTGCAACACCCCGATGAAAACCGCCCCTTCATAGTACAGGTTGACGCCAGCGACATGGCGATTGGGGGCGTGCTGCTACAGCGGGGGGCGGACGGAAAGCTCAAACCCTGCGCCTTCCTTTCCAGAAAGTTTTCAGAGGCGGAAAGGAATTGGAATGTATGGGAAAAGGAGGCTTTTGCTGTAAAAGCAGCCCTCACTAACTGGAGGCATTGGTTAGAAGGAGCCCGTCATCCGTTCGAAGTCTGGACGGACCATAAGAATCTAGAGGCCCTCCGCAGCCCTCGCAGGCTAAATGCCAAACAACTGAGGTGGGCGGAATTTTTCTCCAAATTCGATTTCACATTAAACTTTCTTCCGGGCAAAACTAACTTTTTGGCCGACACGCTATCACGCATGCCCCAACACAAAAGCAAAAGGGAGGAGACAATTGACACAGTCTTTTCACCTACGCAATTAGGGGGCGTGGTGACCACTCGCAGCCGCACAAACCCCTCCCATCAACCCGACCAGGGATGGAGAGAAAAGCTGAAAGCTGAAGTGGAAAAGGAGGGGGGGAATGTGCCCAAAGACAAGCTGCAACCGTCCGCCCAAGGGGAATGGCTTTGGGGAGATCGCTTCTACGTACCCAAAAGTTTGCGGAAAGAAGTTTTACACCATTGTCATGACGCCCCCACGGCGGGGCACTACGGGTACTTAAAAACGCTTCACTTAGTGCAACGCCAATTTTGGTGGCCGGGCATGCACAAGGACATTTCCCAATACGTTGCGTCTTGCCCCATCTGCCTCAGCGCCAAATCCCGGAAGGGCAAACCTCCGGGACTCTTAAAACCTTTAGAAACGCCCAATCGACCGTGGGAAATAATCTCTATGGACTTTATCACTGATTTACCCCCCTCAAAGGGGCATAATTGTATTTTAGTTGTGGTTGATTTGTTTTCCAAGCAAGCTCATTTCATACCGTGCACCACGATTCCTTCCGCTAGAAAACTGGCTGACATTTTTATCAAAAACATTGTAAAAATACATTCTTTTCCATCTGTTATGCACAAACTTGTGCCTTAGGTGTCCCTTTCGCCAATCACAATAAGAGACACACACCACGGAGTCCTGTAGAATGAAGCAATATATGATTGTTTAATTTAAACAATGGAGGAGCTTATTTTCACAAGAGTAGGTGGTCTCCCTGTGTCCTGAGCTCGTCAAAATTTCAATAGAAATACAGGCAATTAATACTTTCAGATAATCATAACAATATTACAGTATTCTAATATTTGATATCTTATTGGCTCGTAACATATCTAGGGTCAGTTCTGATTTGAAGATGCAATTCTGGGCTGGCCTCTCTATTTGGGGGAATTTCAGTTTTCACAGTTTTTTTCCTATGCCCTCATTTTGGAAGGACACTGTCTAACCTTTTACCTACTTTCTTCTGGGCATAATACTTTCAAGGGCGCCAATGAGTCTCAATCTGGTGGATAGGAAGGGATGTTTTCCTATCGCGTCCTTTTCCCGAGTTTCTTATCAGCTTTAAGGAAGATAATACCACAGGTGGCCCAAACCAGCTTGCTGCATCAAATCAGTTTTCTACAAAAGGCTCTCTGGTACGGATTTCTATTAGAATCTATAGAATAATATAACATATAATATAAGTGCAGCCCTAAAAGCAGTATATCAGTTCTTACAGAGTTTCAAGTCTTCTTGTTTCAAGTGTCAAATTCTTACAGGTTACATTGCAAGTACTACTTTGGCTCCTGAGCATAGAAAAAGTGCAAAGCATGTAATACTGAAAAAGCATAGGTTTAGTATATAAAAATAAGTATATAAAAACCCTCCAAATCTATATCCATCACATCCAAGGTGATCTCGGATCGCGGCGGACAGTTCGTTGCCAACTTCTGGCGGGAGCTTTTACAACTACTGGGCATTGAACAAGGTCTCAGTTCAAGCCATCACCCAGAAACAGATGGACAATCGGAAAAAACTAATCAGATATTAGAGCAATTTCTACGTTGTTACATTAATTTCCAGCAAGATAATTGGTTTGACTTGCTACCCTTAGCAGTGTTAGAGATTTATGGTATTTTATATATTTTAGTTTAGTAACTTAGCAGAGTGACATATAGCAGAGTAATTTAGTCAGAAGCGTTTAAACCCTCACAAACGTGCATTAATTAATCCTCAGACAAAATTCATAGAAAGATAGAACTTACAGTTTATTGTAGCAGATTTCTCCATAGCAATATCTTCTGGTAATATCAAGGGAAAGAACCTATCTATAGAGTTACATTCTCTAAGCTAATACCACGGCCTGAAAATATAGGCAGCGAGGCTGGAAGAGGGTTTGTGGACAAAGAGAAGGGCTCCATGAGGAGCATGGTGGCTTTACATCTTTCTCTTAGAAGAGCATGAGGGAAGGTGTGAAATCTCCCAAGAAGCACAGAGGCAAGAGAGGAGGAGTCAGTAGGCGTTCCCACCTTAGACAAGAGAGTTGCAGATTGCTAGACTTATACATTACATTCAAAGAGGCATGCAGCACCCCCCAGTGTCCAAAGGCAGGCTGAGTCGCCTATTCCAACACTCCCTCTCGACTCAGAGTGTCGTCAGCATTCACAACGTTCAGGTCACTTCGTAGACCTTGGTACTTGTCTCTGGGCAGCGGCTTGGTAAAGATGTCCGCTGTCATTTCTTCAGTGGGACAGTAGTGCAGCTTCACAATTCCTTGAGCTTGAAGTTCCCTCACGAACTGCTGTCGTGTCCCAATATGTCTTGTGCGCGGAGTATTTCCTTCTAAAAGAGAAAGGGCTATACAACTCTGGTTATCTTCTAGCATGTTAACTGGTAAAGGTTCTGTAATGCCAAAATCTTTAAGTAACATCAAAAGCATTTGTAAATCTTTGCATGCTTCTGAAGCTGACACAAGTTCTGCTTCAGTGGATGAAAGGGCCACAATTTCTTGTTTACGACTGGCCCAAGTTACAGGTCCATTCCCATAGAAAAACACATAACCAGTAGTGGATTTCCAATCTGAATTATCTTTAGCCCAATCTGCATCAGCGTATCCCAATAGTGTGGGATTTTTACTAGCTGGCAGCCTTAGTTTAGAATCTGCAGTACCCTTTAAATATCTCATTACTCTTTTTACTCCGGTCCAATCATTCACAGTGGGTTTACTTACCCTCCTGGATAGAATACCTACAGCTGTTGCAATGTCAGGTCTTGTTGTCATTGCTAGGTAAAGAAGCTTGCCTATGGCAGTTCTGTACCCGTTGTTCTCTGGTAAAGGCTCATTTGGTTCCTTTTCTTTCAGAAAACCTACTTCCATTGGTGTAGGCATTGGATTGGCATTTTCTAGTCCAAAACTTTCCAGTAGTTCTAATATCTTTTGTCTTTGGCTGAGAAGGTAACTGCCATCTGGTTCTCTCTCGATCTGGATCCCCAAATAAAAATTAGCATTGCCCAAGCGTTTCACTTCAACTTCCTTGTTTAGATGAGATATAATTTCAGCACAATCCCTTGAATTTTCATAACAAAGGATAAGATCATCAACATAAGACAAAATAAAAGTCCATCTCTCATTCTTGTATCTACTGTAAAGACAGAGGTCAGCTTTGCCTCGTTTAAAATCTAGATCAAGTAACATTTTGGTCAGTTTATCATTCCAAGATTTGGCAGCTTGCTTAAGACCATAAAGTCCTTTCTGAAGTTTGCATACTAAGTGTTTATTCTGTTCATCTATGAACCCTGGAGGTTGACTCATATACAATTCTTCCTCAATTTCACCATGTAAAAATGCAGTCTTTATATCCAGGTGCTCTGTTTGCATGTTTCTAGAAGCTGCTATGCTTAAAAGCATCCTGATTGTGGAATATTTTACAACTGGTGCAAAAGTTTGATCATAATCAGTTCCATAAATCTGAGAATATCCTTTGGCTACTAATCTAGCTTTGTATCTCTCAACTGCACCATTCTCATTTTTCTTAGCTTTAAAAACCCATTTACATCCAATAACATTCTTACCCTTAGGTAGTTTTGTGAGAGTCCATGTTTTATTCTTGTGCAGAGCATCTATTTCTTCTTGTGCTGCTTCCTTCCATTTCTTTGCTTCTGGTTCAGGCATTTGTTGAACTTCGGCCCATGAAGTTGGTTCTTGTGGTGGCGACGACCTTGCAAGGTAGGTCAGTCTCTCGGCTGGAACTCCTCTGTTGACGCGCTGAGAGCGCCTAAGGTCCTGAGTCACCTCTGCCTCCGCAGCGGGCTCTGGCTCCTCAGGCACATCTACTGGCCTGGGAATTTCCGCCTTTATTCTCTCACCTGGTCGGGCTTCTGGTTGCATCTGCTCAGTGGCTGCACCCATTGCCTCATCACCGGGTTGGATATCTGGTCGCATTTGCGTAGCGATGTCATTTGGCCGATACAGCAGCAGCTGGCTGTCATCATTCTCTCCCTCTGAAGGGTCACGTGTAGCAGCATTCTGGTTGCTCCTTTGTCGCTCATCAAATTGCACAACTCTGCTTGTAGTAACACTGTTAGTTTCTGGGTTAAAAATCCTATATCCCTTACATCCTGGAGCATATCCTACAAAGATGCCTTCTAAGGCTCTGGGTTCTAGTTTGGATCTCTTTTCCTCTGGTATATGCGCATATGCTTTGCATCCAAATACTCTAAGATGTTCTATGCTTGGCTTCCTATTATGCCATAACTCATAAGGAGTTTTGTTTGTAGCTTTAGTGGGCAATCTGTTTTGTAAGTAGATTGCAGTCATGGCCGCTTCTCCCCAGTGTCTGTAGGGAAGTCCTGAATCTATTAACATACATCTGACCATATTCATGATAGAACGATTTTTGCGCTCGGCGACCCCATTCTGTTCGGGGTTATAGGGAACAGTGAATCTATGTTGGATTCCATTTTCCCTGAGAAATCTCTGTGTGGCATGGGAAACGTACTCACCGCCATTGTCGCTTTGAAAGGCTTGAGGTTTCCTGTTGAACTTGTTAGACACCATGGAAACATAACCACGCAGTTTCTGCTCAGTCTGCGATTTTTCTTTCAGCAAATAGCACACTGTATATCTCGAGAAGTCATCAATGAAAGACAATATATAAAGGTTATTTCCTGTTGATGCTGGTTTAATAGGACCACATAAATCAGTATGGATTAGTTCAAGTGGTTGCCTTGAGCACCTTTGGCTTTGTTTGGGAATTGAAGGTCGAGTTGCCTTTCCCTTTATACAACAAACACATAATTCATCATCATTGCCACATGCACTTATATTAATACCTGTTACCAAGTCCTTAGACTGCAGCTCCTTTATGGCTTGCATATCGCGATGTGCAAATCTTCTATGCCAAAGTTCAATTGGTTCTCCTTTTGTGGTAGCTGTTGTTGCCTTGTAGGCCTTTTCTCCTTGGCAGTCCAGTTCAAAGACTCCATTTCTGAGACTACCTGTGGAATATATCTCTCCTTCGCGAGAAACTGTACATTTGTTATTCTCAAAGTGTATAGAAAATCCTTTTTGTGATAGTACAGGTACGCTTAGTAGGTTTGCCTTTAAATCAGGAATGTATAAAACTTCTACTTTAATTATCTTTTTAGAGAAATCATTATTGCTATGAAGCATAATAGAGCCTTTCCCACTAATTTCCACATTTGTCCCGTTAGCCATCATAACGTTCTTAGATGCACTGGTATCTAATTCATAAAACAGATTAATATCTGATACCATATGGCAGCTCGCGCCACTATCTAAAACCCAGCATTGTGGGCTATCATTTATTCGAGCAATATGAGACACATGATAATTACTATCAGCCTTTGTTTGAGGAAAACCTCTAAAATTACTAGCTCTTGCTTTTGAAAAATCTTCTCTGTTTCTCTCTGCTTGTTGGTTCCTGCTTGCAGCAGCATAATTGTTTCTGCCCTTGTGGCTGTAGCTTCTGTTGCTAAAACACTCCCTCTGGAGGTGACCGGGCTTATTGCATTTGTGGCAGAAGGGAGGAGTCTGCCTTTCTCTAGGATTGGCTCTTTGCCAGTAATCAATTTGCCTAGGTCCTGCCCCTCTGGGTCTGACCTCTCTGACCATGTAACATGAGTCAGTTTTGCATTTCTTTTCCTGAGGATAAGATCTCTGTTCATTGTACTGTGATCTTATCTGATCTAGCACTTCCTCCAATGTAGCCCCTTTTTCAGTAAGAGACTTTGCTAAACTGGAATAACTCTTTGGTAGTGAGCTTAAAACCAGAGCAATTTTCAAATCTTCATCTAGAATCTGACCAACAGTAGCTAGTTTATCTATTTGATTCAACAAAGATTCAATATGAGCATTCACATCTCCATTATCTTCCATTTTAGTCGAAAATAGCTGTCTGAATAAATCAATTTGTAGTAACTGGTCTGACATTTTCAAGAAATTTCAAAGTATTTCTCTAGAAAACTTTACTTTTCCCTCTTTAACTTTTAGTTTCCTGGCTCAAACTAGCCAAAACGTTTTAAAAAGGAGGTTTCTCTGCTTTTTCTGTGCACGCTTGAGGGTAGGGAAAAAGCTGTTAGACTTTTCACCTAATTTCTTTCTTTGTTCCTCCTGAGGTTGCCTGTGAGGGCATTCACGTGCTAATTGAGTCCTTTTGTTCTGCCTGGCTGTTAGACCAGCAGTCAAGGAAAAAACTTTGCAGTTTGAAACTCTTTACTTCTAGATTCAGCTATGGGCTTTTCTTTGGCCCTGAGGAACTTATTCAAGACTGGGCTACCATTAACCCTGTTAGAGATTTATGGTATTTTATATATTTTAGTTTAGTAACTTAGCAGAGTGACATATAGCAGAGTAATTTAGTCAGAAGCGTTTAAACCCTCACAAACGTGCATTAATTAATCCTCAGACAAAATTCATAGAAAGATAGAACTTACAGTTTATTGTAGCAGATTTCTCCATAGCAATATCTTCTGGTAATATCAAGGGAAAGAACCTATCTATAGAGTTACATTCTCTAAGCTAATACCACGGCCTGAAAATATAGGCAGCGAGGCTGGAAGAGGGTTTGTGGACAAAGAGAAGGGCTCCATGAGGAGCATGGTGGCTTTACATCTTTCTCTTAGAAGAGCATGAGGGAAGGTGTGAAATCTCCCAAGAAGCACAGAGGCAAGAGAGGAGGAGTCAGTAGGCGTTCCCACCTTAGACAAGAGAGTGGCAGATTGCTAGACTTATACATTACATTCAAAGAGGCATGCCGCACCCCCCAGTGTCCAAAGGCAGGCTGAGTCGCCTATTCCAACAAGCAGAATTCTCATATAATAACAGCGTCCATGCCTCCACGGGAGAAACTCCCTTCAAAGTCGTCTATGGCTTCCACTTCAAACCATTTCCGTTTGAAGCGCTTCCCTCTCCTACTACAGCTTCCAAAGACGTCACCGAATGGTGGGGGGAAGCAGCTCAACAATGGACTCATATCAAAAAACACCTCGACAAAGCCAAACAGGATTACAAAAAGTACGCCGACCGCCACCGTGCGGCAGAATGGGATTTACAACCAGGCGATCTTGTTTATCTTTCTACGAAGAATCTGAAAGTAACTCAAACCAGCCGCAAACTAGCGTTAAAATTCTTAGGACCTTTTCCTGTTCGCAAGGTAATCAACAAAGTAACAGTTGCCTTAGATTTACCAAAAAATCTACGCCACGTGCATGATACTTTCCATGTTAGCCTATTGAAAAAAGCCCCCATTGATGAACAATGGCACACTCGAGCCCCTCCAATCCCCACTTTGATCGATGACCAGATCCACTATGAGGTGCAACAAATATTGGACTCTAAAATAAAAAGAAATCAATTATTTTACCTCATTAGGTGGAAGGACTTTGACTCTGGGTTTGATGAATGGGTGAATTCTGTACATGTTCATGCTCCTAGACTTGTGAGGGCCTTTCACTCTCGTTATCCACATAAACCTGGGGGAGGGGCATCTTAGAGGGGGCAGAATGTCAGGTTCAGAATGCTGTAATGTATGCTTTTGCTTAACCGACTCCATATTTAATCCTTTCAGTGTTTAAGTGCTCTCTCTCCAGGTGCCAAGATTCCCAGGCAGCTATCTCACAGAAGAGGATTGTTTTGGCTACCGACGTTCCACCAAGAATCGGCCTTGGGAACTTTCGCTATCCTGACTTCAAACGGGGTTGTTTTGAGAACTATGGGGGGAGGTTGGGCCATCTGTGATCTGTTACTTTGTACCTCATGCTTTGCTAGTCATTGGTAACAATGCATATGTACCAACCTGAATATTGCATTCAGGCCAGTGGACTATAATGATCTTTTTCTTCATTAAATGCTTTTTGGAAACAATGGACTATTGTCTAATTGCAGAAGGCAGTCTGGAGTAAGGATATTATCTAGCCACGGTTCTGACACTCTTATGTTTAAGCATACATAAATGCAGATTTCTGGAGTTACCGACTGAGCCGCTAAACAGATCTAGACAATTTACAGGCAGGCTAAGAAGTCATAGGTTTGCTGTGTGCAGGCATCTTGTGAAACATGGCTCTGAGGAAGGTATTGAAACACATGGTAAAACTGGATGTGCGAAGGTCATGTTTTCATCAACACAAAGACTGAAGACTGATATTGTGGAGAAAATATTTTCTGTATACTTTGTATTATTTTGGTTTGTGGTTATATGTCTGCCTGTACAACAGCATTTATGTATTATACAATCAAGCACTGTTACAAGTAAACTTTGCATTGTGTTTCTTTAGTCCATAGCACGATGTTGAACAGTAGTAAGCAGCCACGTCAAGGTGCATCATGCAAATCAGGTGGTAGCAATTCGCACGATGGTTGCTACCTTCCCCAGGCCCAGTGTCCTTTTGATGGGTATTTTTAAAATATTTAAAACTATTTAAATATTTAGCCCTTTGGAGACAGGAACATTTCCATTTAGAAAAATAATTGTAAACTTTGAGCCATGGGATGGATGGATGGATGGATGGATGG
This sequence comes from Eublepharis macularius, assembly GCF_028583425.1. NCBI lineage: Eukaryota > Metazoa > Chordata > Lepidosauria > Squamata > Eublepharidae > Eublepharis > Eublepharis macularius. The sequence continues at coordinate 135,161,334 of NC_072790.1, forward strand.
ATGGATGGATGGATGGATGGACAGACAGACAGATAAATAGACAGACAGACAGACAGACAGACAGACAGACAGACAGATAGATAGATAGATAGATGTCATCATCCTGTAACTTTTCATGAGCTTGAACTATGAATTCTTTTTGGTTTTAATGCCCCCTTGTGACTAAAATGTTGAATTACTATTTTGATACCTTTCAAGTACAGGCTAGAAAATCAGCAGCAACAGTAATGAATGGATATAGAAGGCAGTATATGAAAAAACATGGCAAATGTTTGCTAGCATACCTCCTGAGTCATTACAGGTTGTAACAAAGGTGAATGACAAAGGGGATGTGTCCCTCATTCAAATGGAAGAATATAAAGGAAATTACTCTCCCAACGGTCTGCCAGGTTCCTGATGTTTGCCACTGACATATAACACTATTTCTTAGTTACATTGTTTACATTTACATTTCCAACATTTAAAAATAAATTTAAAATGGGGATACCTGATCAACCCTCAGTTTGGATCACTTCTGTGTTTGCAACATGTTACAAAGAAGAGGCGTGATATAAATCTGCTTTTCTCTCTATCTTTTGCTGATGCTGGGATTCTGGTGTAAGTGAGAGGGGTGGTAGAGGTGGCTTCAGTTGGAATAGAAACAGCAAGGAGTTCTAATCCCTGCACATTGTTGGAATAGAGGCAGCTCAGCAGGCCTGGATGCTGAGGGGTTCTGGCTATCACCTTTGCATTAGAAGCAGACTGTGTGTTTGTGTGATGCCTCTCTTTGTCTGATCTGGAAGCGTCTATCGGACTCCTCCTCCTTTTTCTGTGCCTTTTTGCTTTTTTTCTCCTTCCTGCTGCTCTTACAAGAAGCAAGATGCTTTCTGCAGAGCTCTCCTGTACAAGCATGCAAGAGGCACACCCGTGCACACGTGCTGCCGGATTTGCTGGCCACTTGTAATAGGGAATACTGTTATTTAGATTAGGTTTCAATGTTTTTTTTCTGCTACTACAAGAATGCAAGTAGATGTGAATCAGCTTAAATAAAAGTAAGCTTCATCTGTTGGAGATTTTTCACATGTGATTCCACTCTTTCCTGAGCATGCAACTTTGCTACAACTACTAACTGATATCTCCAGTTAACACAACATGAATCATGCACATTGTAGTCTCTGCCTCACTTTTGTAGGTACACATTGCCCTATTACATAGTTGAGTGTGGAGTTCTTGGATAGTTTACTTTTTTTTTTTAAGTGAAGCAATCATTCTCTAAAATATCAACAATGGATTACAGTGGTGTTTTTGGAAAGAATTACTACCTGGCTGTGCCTCTTATGTTTATTTCTTTTAGTAAGACTGGAGGGAGGAATCACAACCTTCTGGCTTTACAGGCTGCCCTTCAAGTAATTGCTTGTAAGAAACAACTGGTTTTCATCATTCACCAAGAGGTGAAATTTATGGAAAATTCAGTATCCAGTGGGGGTTTTTTTTTGGCACATGCTTTGTTACAGCCACAAATATGAATCATGAATTTGGATTGCAGGCCTTCCAAAAACGATTCCCTTTACACATTCAATGGAGTTATAAACACCAGACTGATCACTGACCGACAATTTAATTCATTCGCCATTGGGAAAAATCAATCCTGCTAACACTGCAATTATCTTCCTTTATCAGAGGGTGTGAAATACATTCTGAGAAGTAACCCATTATCTGAAGTTGCCTGTTCCGAGGAGGCAAGTTTCATAACTTGTATGAGTTCATTCCAACATATTTATTTTTTATAATTCCAGTTTCCCAACATTGGAACAGAGCTATCCCCCCACCAGTAGCCATGATATTTTTAAAAAAGAACTGGTCAGCCTTCAGGACTTAGTTTATTTTCAAATTTCACTTCTGGGAGCAACAATTGCTAGAAGGTAGTTAGTCAAACACCAAACATCCTTGATGAAAGCTTTTGAGCTACCATAGTTTTTTTTAATTAAGGTGCAATAACGGACCCTCATTCCAAGTGCTGAACTCTAACTGGGCTTCCATAACTAGCAATTAGTGGTATGCAATCTGAAAATTTGTGCACACTGCTTCCAACCTGTACAAATTTTAAATAGTCACATTGATAGAGGGGTGCCTAGCTGCTCCCTCTCATTCTCTTATGGCCCCATCCATCCATCCATCCATCCATCCATCCATCCATCCATCCATCCATCCATCCATCCATCCATCCATCCATCCATCCATCCATCCATCCTTTTTTGGCTCTTGAACAAGGATCTGCCACTGAATGTTAATGCTTACAGAGCCATCCTCAGGCAATCTAGAGTTAGAGAAGAATACTTAGCAGAAGGTAGGAGGAACTTGGAGGGGAATTCAACCTAATTTAAATGTGGCAATTGCAGGGCAGAAATGCTAGACATGTGCAAGGCAGCAGATGTCTAGCACTTCATTTAAACTGGGCCCTCCACCACTATATGCACATAGTGGTAGCATATCATAGAACACCTATAGCCTGTGTTGCTGCTGCACTGGCACACTAATGTTACACATACAGTTGCTTTACATGTTTTGTTTAAATAAGACATTGGATTGTGCCAAGTTACATGAGTAAGTTCCTCTTGCAAATCACAGTCTTAGTGGGAGAGTGTGGGATGAAGCTCTGAGTGCCACCAGTCCCCACCCCCATCATCTACTTTGTATGAGTCTCTCATAAGTGAAGTAAAATACTACTAGTCAATAGATACCAGCAAGCCATGGACTATACTGATGAGAGACATGCATTGGCTCTGGAATGATGTACGTTTTCCACATTAGTATCTCATACTTTTCAAATTTACACCAACAAAATCGAATTCCTTGGTGCAACTATTTATCATTTCAAGTGTTCAGTTTTACCCTTGGCACATCATTACAAATGTATTGCAGATGTGCCAAAGACATCTGCCAGCTCCTCTCATAACTTCACATATTGAGAGAAAATGCCTGTATGTTTTTTACATCCATAAGCCTCAACTAACACCCATTAAAGATCAGATACCCTTTTCATTGTAATCTTATATGTGTCTTATTGTTAAAAAATCCTGATACCTTTGGGAACAAATGCTATGAATTCTATTTGCTTCTGACATCCTAGTATGCATTTCCCCCTTTTAAAATGTGACTTTTGTGACTTTTAAAATAATGTTCAAATGAATGGAAAATCCATGTTGACCTTTTGTCAACACAACAGATGCCTTTTTAAATACTGAGAGCCTGGCATGGTCATGTAACGTGCATCATGCCTTATATTGGCTCTTGGGTTGAGAAAGTTCTCTCCCTATCTCGTTACTTGAAATATTAGAACTACCTCTATGTTCTACCACTTAAAGTGAGCCAGTGGTATCCAAACTTGTATGCCAGGTACAAAACAGCGGACAGGGGAAAACAGTGTTGTAGTAGAGATAGATCCCAGCTCATGATTTAAGCAAGCTCCTATTTGCCAGTACTGTTTTCTAGAGAAGACAGTGGAGCAGGAAGCATAATGTTCCCCCTAGGCCCTGGGAGGATAAGAGCTCAACACCTGCTGCCCTGTCTTTTCCATGGAAGGAAGGAGAAGTGGTGGTGGTCAACTCATCTGAGCAAGTTAATCTCTACATGTCATCTTTTCCCACAAAAAAGTAAAGGAGAAGAGGCTTTACTCAGATTATATTGGGTCAAGAGCAGCTAAGTGTGGTCTCAGCCTTTTGTAAGAAGAATGAAGGGAAGTGATAGCTTAATTTTCCTGTTCTCTGCTAAATGGAAGCTGGAGGTGTGTCTCCTCCTCCCCACCCCCTGCCCCCCCAGCCAGGTGATAGATCTGATAAAGGGCATGGCTTGCTATCAAAGAGATGATCTATTCGAGGACAGGAGGTCTTTGGTCACCTCTTGCCCTGTAATAAATAAAACAGTGCTCAGGGATATGTGTGTGTGTGTGTGTGTGTGTGTGTGTGTGTGTGTGTGTGTGTGTGAGAGAGAGAGAGAGAGAGAGAGAGAGAGAGAGAGAGAGAGTCAGAGTCAGAGTCAGACAGACAGACACAAAAGGGAAAAGCATCGAAAGTGCCTTATGATAGTGGAATTACATCCAAATGAAAGTAGATGTAATGCACAGTGCACAGACATATCACACCTGAATATCATCAGGTATTTGTAGTGGCCTCCTATCATGGAGGGAACTCATCCCCCACAGCCTTCTGTAACCACCTACAACTGGCCACCCCGCCCCACAGGTTATCTAGCCTGAGTGTGAGGTGGGGGGCAATATGTGCATGGCTGTTTTTAGAAATTATGTTAGAACGGTAGAATCATAGAATCATAGGGTTGGAAGGTACCTCTAGGGTCATCTAGTCCAACCTCCTGCACAATGCAGGAAATTCAGTTACCCTCCCCCCCCCACACCCAGTGATCCTTACTGCATGCCCAGAAGATGGCAAAACACTGTCAGGATCCCTAGCCAAACTGGCCTGTGGAAAATTGCTACCTGACCTCAAGGTGGCGATCAGTCTTACCATGGGCATGTAAGAATGGGCAGCGAGAACTAAGCAATGATGTAACCCTTCCTGCCCTCCCTCTCATGATCTGCCTGGGTTCACAGAATAAGCACTGCTGTCCGATGGCCATCTAGCTTCTGCTTAAAAACATCCAAAGAAGGAGAGCCCACCACCTCCCGAGGAAGCCTGTTCCACTGAGGGACCACTCTAACAGTCAGGAAGTTCATCCTAACGTTTAGTCAAAAAGTCTTTTGATTTAATTTCAACCCATTGGTTCTGGTCCCACCTTCTGGAGCAGTGTAAAACAACTCTGCACCATCCTCTATCTGACAGCCCTTCAGGTACTTGAAGATGGTTATCATATCACCTCTCAGTTGTCTCCTCTCCAAGCTAAACATACCGAACTCCTTCAACCTTTCCTCATAGGACTTGGTCTCCAGACCCCTCACCATTTCCTTACCCTCCTTTGGACTTGTTCCAGCTTCTCTATATCGTTCTGAAATTGTGGTGCCTCAAACTGAACACAATACTCTAGGTGAGGTCTAACCAGAGTAGAGTGATACCATCACTTCGCGTGATCTGGACACCGTATTTCTGTTGATACAGCCCAAAATTGCATTTGCCTTTTTAGCTACCACATCACACTGCTGACTCATGTTCAGTGTATGATCTACTAAGACCCCTAGATCCTGTACACCTTGCTCAGAATATTATGAAAACTTCAATATAGATGACTTTTCGAGATACAGAAGGAAATGTAAGACAGTTACAATTTAATTAAAAAGCAAATGTAATACTCTTGACATCTTTTACTATCTTTTGTGACAGTGAGAGAGAACTATCAGCATGTTCTAACTGAATCAAAGTATTATGGACAAAACAAACATTCCAGGAGGGTTTTTTTTTAGAGGCAACAAGTATGGTAGAGGCAAAAGGGCACATAAATTGCTAGCAGAAGCAATGATGCAGTTGAGATGGAAACTTTTTTTATTTGAACTTCAGAATGCAGACAAATTATGGAACATTCCGGTTCCTCAAAACATTCAAAGAACTTGGCAACAGAAATGTTGAGGAACAGAGACAATGGCTATGGATGCCTTTAGTCACCGCAGACTGGTATACCTTTCCTTGAGAAGTCTGGCCTGGCCACACTTAAGCATGTTTTGGTAACTTCTATATTCTAAAACACTGTTATCCAAGCTCATATTACACCAGTCCCCTGATCCAACAACATTGCTCACCAATTCACTTGCAGGCACACTTAAGATTACTAGTTTTGAACTTGAAAAGTCCTAAATAGTTCGGGACCAGAATATTTAAAAAACTTGCTTTCTGCTTATGCAGATACTAAAGTCATCTCGTGAGGTCAAGCTCTGAATGAAGCTACTGTTGTAGGTTTGATGCATGACTTGACATTTTGATGGTAGTACCAAGATTATAGAATCCCCTCCTCCTCTCCAATGAGGCATGATTGTGAGTTGCCACATACATGTTCATGAAAGTTTTGTACTTTTTCTACATGAAAGTGTGCAGGACAAGTATAAAGTGTATGATGTAGCTCTCAGCTCTCTAGCTCATCATGTGAGATATAACTCTTTGACAATTTCAGTGCTTTTCTGAAGTTGGCAGAATCTTTTTCTGCTGCCTGACACAAGCCAGTGCAAAAGAGGTGTGATGGGTTATTATTGTTAGGATTAGCTGAACTTTGCATTTCTAAGCTTTGCAATGTTTAGTTTGAATAGTAGTATAATCTTAACAATATTAATTTTTTCATGTCACTGGATAAAAATATCACATTGAATGATAATTTACATCTTGCAGATAACTGTAGTGTGTGTTATATTGCCTGGTAAGGTGTTCTGCAGAAAAGGAGTCATTAACTTTAAACGGATGTTTGGAATGTATAAAATTTGGGGTGGGGGTGGAAGAATGTGCTCCTTGAACTTCATTTTGATTCATCCATCATCATGTTGCCTAGAAAAATCCCTAGTGCTTGCATGGATGGGAAGTAGGGAAAATCCTGTGGGTATGTACAAAGACTTCAACATGTAAATTCAGTTAAGAGCTTTTGAAAAGAAGAAAGGTTAATCATTAGGCTTGAAAATCAATGGCTATCTGGTGATCGGCTATACTTCTGTGAAGGTATTTGGAAACAATCATATCACACACTGAATTACAAGGGGAAGTGAATTTTTTCCTTTGTACTTTCACTGTGTAGTGAACTTTATATAGGAACAAGTGGGGGACCCACAAGGACTTGCAAGAGGCATCTCATTTTCCCCTTTCCCTGCCAAGTCCTCTTTCCCTTCTTTGCCTTCCATAGCCTCTTTGTCCTCTTTCTTCTCTCCTTCTCACTGCCCCCACCTTCACCTCCCCACACTGGCAGGCTCTCCCCTATATCCTAGTTATGTGGTGCTGACTGAGCCGAGCTCAGAGCCAAGCTACAAGAGATGAATTACATGAGGAGGAGCATGTGAAGGGAGTTGTAATGTTAGCCAGGAAGCTGAGTTTTAAAAGAGATTGGAAGGCTTTGTCGACTTCCTCTCTCTACAGAGCCAGGGAGATCCCTGCTCAGAGGGTTTGTTAAGTTCCTCTTTGCTTCCGAAAGGCTCTGTCAGTTTCACGTCCCTTTCTAAGAGGTGAAGAGGAAATAAAGCTTCTGAGATCTTCCCTGATTCTGTAGAGTGGGGAAATTAACAGTCTTCTGATCTCTTTAAAAGTCAGCTTCCCAGCTAACATTGCAACTGCCTTCATGTGCTCCTCCTCGTGTAATTCATCTCTTGTAGCTTAGCTTTCAGTTGCATGATGAGGGACCTGCAAGGACTTTCTTGGGTTATTTCACTTTGCCCTGTATCTCCTTCCTCACATTATTTCCTTTTCCCCTTCTCCTGGCATCCTCCATATGCTCACCTTTCTCTACGTCCTTCTCTCCTTCAAACCCACTGAACAATTTTATCTTTCACCTGCACCCTCCATTTATATTTATTGATTTGTTTCATTTACATGCTGCCTTTCTCCACAGTGGGAACGAAAAGCAGCTTACATCATTCTCCTTCATTATTAACCTCACAACAACCCTGAGAAGTAGTTTAGGCTGGGAGTGTGTGACTGGATCAAAGCCACCCTATGAAATGCCACAGCAGAGTGGAGATTCTAACTTGGGTCTCCCATACCCTACTCTGAAACGCTAGCTACCACACAACACTGGCTGGGGGCGGGGGAGAGGGCTGCTGTTGAACAGTAGCAAGCAGCCAGGCCTAGGTGAATCATGCGAGTCATGTGGTATTGGTTCACCTGATGGTTGTTTCTGGGCCTGGCCCCAGTAAGACCTCCCTCAAATGTCAAAACAGCCCAGGAAAGGGCCCTGCTTCCTTCCTCCGCCTTTTACTGACAGAAACCAAGCCTAGAATACTGTTATGAATACTTTGCCCCTAAGGGTATCTAATTCTTAAAGCTACATAGGCTCCTTTTATCATTTTGGGGTTTTTTTAATTTTTTTTTTTTTAGATTTCAAGGTTTTTCTGCAAACCTGGATCATTTTTCAGGTGTGTAGGAAGAGCTGCCTTGTTTGTTCATAGCTACAGTTTCTGGATTTAAGTATCCTCAGATTTAGGCCAGTTGGCTATTAGTATATAAGATAATCCTAGAATCCTAGATGAAGATGAATCTTCTATTTCTGAGAGGTTCTAGTTAATAGGAAGATGAGGGAATGCTGAGAAGTTAGTGACAAGTGTGGGAGAGTGATAGGTGAGAAAGTGTCACTTGGAGAGTTGGTGAACAGGAAAAGGTGAGAGGGAACCTGATGAAGGAGCTGTGAAGGGCCTAAACCAGAAAAACCCCACAGTATTCCATACCTGACAGTCAGCTATGAAGCCAAGAATTGCAACCTTATGTGATGAGTAAGTGAGAGCGACATAAGAAAGAAGCTGAGATACCCAGGAAGAAGATAGCCATTTGAACAAAGCTGACTAGAAGTGTAAGAACCTGATGAGGGAGAAAAACGTAGAAACGCTTGAAGAGCAAGCTTAGAAGTGTATTAAGACTGATCAACTCCTTTTTGGCTGCTGGTGTATGTTGTAAGGGAAAGAAAGTGTGTGAGAGTGATCTGGGTTTTAGATTTCTAGAAGAATCCATTGTTTGAGTATTTATTAATTAGGATTTGTTTGTCCTATCTTTAAAACTCTCTTCAAATAAACAATATTGGCATTTATAATCAAAAATGGAATTTGTACCAGGCTTATACAGCCTATGCTGCTGGGATCTGAGCACCCACCTGCAGGGGCAGAGAAGACTTAAGAAAAATACCACAGGTACTTATCTCTCTTATTAACTAGGTAGTAGGTTTGTTTCTTTTGGAGGGGGGAAATGCATCCTTCAGCTTAAAACTTTTGAATTTGACCTCTCTCTCATAAACAGGGCAATGAATACTGTTTATTAGTACTTTTAATAGTTGTATGTAAGAGGATAGCTTATCCTGTCATTTTTATTCAGAGGAGATTGACATAGCCTCTTCCTTCCAAAATTTGGAACTGTAGACTATGCCTAAAGAAAACTAATAAAGGCTATTACATATTAAAGTGGAGGAGAGGATTGGCACATGCCACTTCCAAATATTTAATTCTCAAGTACAAGAATGTCTTCACCTCAATAGATACATTTAATCGGTGTCTTTGACTCCTCTCTTTTTAAAACATGACTTCCTATTTGACTTCTATACAAGTGACAGATTTATACATTACGAGCATTAAATGTATGCTTAGTGAGTCATAAAGCCTATGATATGTTTTGGGGAAGGTGTCTTACCCAGAGTGACCAATTGTAAAAAGACAAGGCATTTTGATTTTTTTAGTTTATTAAAATGTGTTTTATAGGCAGATCATATTTTAAGTTCAGTGCATCTCATGGTCACTACAGTAATTCCTCATCAGAGTAAAAAGTCTTCAGCATTCAATCAGTTTTACAGAAACAGGTGGTAGGCTGAGAAGATAAAATTCTGGAGTATACTATTTTATACTACAGGTGAGAGACTGAATAGTTGAATGCTTTCCTCTATTAAAAACAAGTGTCCTGAATGCAGAAAACCAACACACCGAGGTGGAAAGATTAATAATACCTTCTTCTATTTCTTACCCCTTCAGGAATGCCTTTGTTTAGATGTGAGAAACATTCAAAATATCACCCCCTTCTGCCATTTAAAGTGGTACAATCCACACTTCTACCCACCATTTATCATTACGCTTTTTGATCTCTACCCGCTGGCTGTTGTTGTTGCAATGTTGCTGCTGGCCAGTAGGAGGAGACAGAGGGACGGGAAGCTCAGGAGCGCGGAGGACGCGCTATAGCGGCAACAGCAAACTGGCGCTGAGGAGATGCGACAAGCTTTGACGGAGCGTGCTTGATCTCTGCAAGTAAGGCTGTAGAGGAGGTGCGGAGTGAGACGACGCCTGCTGCGCGTGGCTTGTAGCTGCGGAGCTTCCTCCTGCCTCTCCCACTCCTCCAGCCGCGGCTGAGCTTGTCGCGCACCGGCTCCATGGCTGCTGCCGCTCCAGCCCCGCGGATCCCGTGGCTCTCCTGGGCGCTTCTTTTACTCCTAGCCGCTCTGCTTCACTCCGCCTCCCCAGCTGCACCAGGTACAGTCGCTTTTCTCATTATTTCTCGGGGGAGGGGGAGTATTGATCACATCTCCCCATAACTTCCATATGCCAGGGAGACGGCTCAGAAAAGGGGCGCGGGGGGAGGGCACGCTCCATGGTTGGTTTCTAAATCTGATGATGCAAGCCGCTACCTTTAACCATGACCCCCCCTCCCCCATTTAGTGTAATAAACGAACGGGGTGGTAAACTGAGTCCCCTCTTCTCGATAATGATTGTAAACTTTGTTGGGTTAGGAATCTTTTCTCGCTTGTGTTCTGCCTTTAAAAACGGTTATGTAGTAGTGTGTGTGTGCGTGTGAGAGATGTGAGAATATAGCTTCCCTCCTCCAGTACCTTTTTCTGTGAGAAAAAAATGTAGTTAAACTATCTTATGAATAAAAGTGTTTCCTTACATAAAAAACCCCCAGAGCCTAAGTACATCTCCCTCCTTGGAATCTAGGTCCCATTTGCAGCCCATGAAGTTAGACGCTGGTTGGAGTCTCTGGGCCCTAACTTGGTTTGTTTACAACTTTTCAAAACTTTTGGAATCAACGGGGCCACCCCAGTCCTCCATCTGCAAACCCCCTTGGCTCTGTGCTTCCACCTGCACAATGGTTAACTTGGAAGTAGGCACGCATCAGTTCAGGCAGAAAATGTGGTTGCAGGGAAGAAGGGAGATGAATGTTAGTATTACGATCTGGATGCATAAGAGAAATAACTTGACATGACCAGTTGAGGAGGATCTTGTGGCAGTGGCCATTGCAGAGAGCTATTTTCCTGGGCTTCGGTTTTGATTTTGTGTATGATGTCTTTCCTTACTGCTTTCTCCTTATCCCAAGTCTGTGTGTTTTTATATACCATTTTGCCTTGCAGGAATGGAAGGAGTAGCTGTATGTGTTGCTACAAGTCAAACTTGCAGCCAAGTGCAGGAATTCTGAAAGCAAAGCTTGCCCACAGGGGCAGTTCCTTGACAGCAATCATTGATGTAATTGTCAAGATGAAGGTCTGAAGGCTGCAGTTCAAGCAAGTTCCACTGCAATCAGTGAGACGTATTTCCAGAAGAATAAGTGCAGGCTTTTGGGGCCAGGGATAGAAAACAAAAACCCTCCTCATGATCTGTTTCTTTTGGAAATGTGTAGCAGGACGTAGGTTTCTAGGGAGTGACTGCTGGAGCTCTGTAGTATAATGTGGAATGTCCTGTTCAGAGAGCCTATGGCTAAAACACCTGTAACTCTTTCAAAGATCTTTTCTTCCTTCCTCTAGGCTCCTGATGCTTTTCTGGAATCAGGTTTGTTTGCGGTGGCTTGCAAACTCTTGTTGCGTTTTCCACTGTTCACTTTCGTCTCTGCCCCCTCCTATTCACTCTGTAGCCTATAAATCACTCCAGAGATGGAATGTTTTGGCTGGATACACTGGAGTCTACAGCCTTACACCGAGGCTAAGCCCAGCCACATTAACACAAGATTTATGGGCAGAACAAAGATAAAATATTCTCAGCAAAATCTATCAGATGAGTTTCATCTTTGCTTTGGAGAGGAGAAGTCATGGGATTTAGGAGTCTGATTAATGTGCTTGGTGTAAAATATTTGCTGGCATCCAGAAGAATCAGTCTATCATAAGGCTTAAAGTAACTTCAACACTGAAGCAGTCATTGGGATTCGGAAAGATGGGCAATTTAAGTCTTCCAGTGAAAGGGAATTCATGAAGCAGCATCCTGGATTTTACTGTCTGCCCTCTTTGTTGTGTTTAAGGCTCCCCTGTGTAGTTTTTGTTGCTCTAAAACTTGTCCTTCACTTTCACTGATGAGAGTGTAAATGCTTCATTCCCATCCAAGTGTAGACTTAATCCTTCATTGGACATGCCATCATTGCTCATCAGGTTTCCTTCTCCTCACAATGTATAAAGCACAATAAGATGGCTGAGATAGCTTAGACTTGAGGCCAGCAGGTAGACAGTTTTGCATTTAAGTAGGAAGTGGGACATGGAGTGCTACGTGGCCTTTTAGTTGGATCCAACTGTTATTCTGTGACTGACTTGTGACTTGGAGCTCAGATGGTGGCTTGAGGTGACATCCTAAGCAGAGGATGTTTGGCTTCAGTGAATGTAAGATGGTGTAGCTGTGCTTAGGTTGACACTGTTACTGGTACAATCCCAGTACTGGGACAAGAGAGGACCAGTTTAGTCCCAGCACTGTGTCAAAACACACAATGCTGCCTATATAGTTATGTGAGACTAGGAAAATAACATGAGCAGGTTTTTAATTACGATATATTCCCCAAACATATAATGATTTTCCTTTGCTCTTGGGATTCTGACTGTGCAACTGTTAAGGGTTTATGTTAGAACCATTTTCACAGAAACTTCCTGAGCAGAACCAAACTTTTGGAAGTTGGAAAAGTCTGTGTGCTTCTGACACCACATGAAATCAGAAATTGTTAACAATACATTGATCCATATGACTATATAAATGTTTTAATGTTGATTTTAAGCATTCCAGGAAATCTGTTTTCTGTTCTTGGGAATCACCTGCAGATTAATGAAAGTGCCTTTAGTTCCCCTCCACCCTTTTGACCAATGAAATACTATTAATGATCAAGATTGTTGCCATTTTTTCTGACATGGCTTCTGTGCTTTGAACAGCTGTAGGACAGACAAAAGTCCAGCATGGATATGCAGTGATGAAGAAAGCAGTCCCCATGAATTGTTGCTTTTCTTGCAACAACAGTTGGGGCCAAACTAGCTGCAGTGCTAGAGATCAGTGAACTGGCCCTGCCCAATGTTTTTAAAAAGGGAAACAGCAGCCACTCATGGCCCTGGGTCACATTCATTCGTTCTTCTCATTCTGTGCCACATCTCCGAAATAAAGCTGCCCAAGGCAGCCCACAATGCAGTAAAACAATATAAAGCCAAGCAATTGAAACAACTAAAATGCAGCTGATCAATAGAGAAACCAGACCAGCATCAATTTAAATGACTCAAACCAGCAAAAAACCCCTAAACCAAGTCAATAAGAAAAGACCATCAACATCTAAGCATATCAACATAAAACAATGCAGGGTAGTATATAGGTTATAAAAGATAACAACGTATGGGTAAAGCAACTAAAAGGTAGTTAGGAAAAAACTGGCAACCAGGATGGTGGTTGGAGAAGCAGGCCCTTCAGTTACCTTGGTCCTCAGTCATTTTAGGGCATTAAATGTAAGAATCAGCACTTTGAATGCTGTCTGGAATTCTGTCTACAAACAAATAAGTTAACTTTCTGTAGGGAGTGTTTGTGTGTATTTGTTTTATAAACAACCACCAATGATAGCCTGGCTACTGGAAAGTATAGTAATTGAAGCATATGAACAGTCTTCAAACAGGCCCACATATAGCACATTATAGTGATCTTAGTTGTACTGACCCATCTTTGAGTATTGCGCTATCATACAAGTATGATTAAACTGTCGGATTAGGAACTGAGAGACCCATATTTGAAGCTCCACTGTGTCATGGAAACTTACTGGGTGACCTCTGGCCAGTCACACTTTCTTAGCTCAACCTACCATACAGGGTTGTTGTGAGTATAAAATTGAGGAGAGGAGAATGATGTAAGCCACTTTTGATCCCCGTTGAGGAGAAAAGTGGCATATAAATGGAGTAAATTAATAAATCTGTGCTATAGCAGTCATTTGCAACTGGCTTATCCTGTGTGGACAAGCCATTCAAGCTGCAAATAGGGTTGCAGATCTCCCCGCTGTCCAGTTGAGTGGTGGCGGGAGGCAGAGGGTGCGAGTGGGGGATCCCCCACCACCAGGGGACTTGGCAGCCCTAGCTGCAAATGATCACTATAACACACTGATAGTGCAGTATCCAACAATGTATGGATGCAGCCCTGCATATGATCAGAGCGTGGCCAAATTTCTCTTTTTAAGTAACAGAGGCAGCTGGTGCACCAGCCAAAGTTGCTAAAAGTCATTGTGTGCTATGAAGGAAACCAGAGAAAGGGGTCATAATAGGAGGGGAAGGCTGTTTAATCTTCCCCTCCCCCCAGAGTCTCACCAACAAAAGCCACCACCAGCTCTTATCAGCTCTAAAGGAACAAAAACAGGCACTGCCAGAAGAAAAAAGTGCAACCAAGACAGAGGTTTGGGGTGAGGGAAGCCTGTATCTTTTTACACAGGTCATGACATTATTTAACATGTGCTTTGAATGTGATTGTTACTGAAGGAAGTTCTTCTGCAGTCCTGCTTTGTGGCAAAGAGCAGCACGTGGTGCGTGTCAGTCATTAAATCATCTTTTGCAGCTGGATTTATCTTCATATCAGGAAGCTCCATCCCACGCTCATCACCTCTCTTCTTTTGCTCCAGGGCTCCTTTTCCTGTATCTGACTGTTCTCTGTGCTGAAACAACAGTGTATAGTTTGACAGTGCCATACGGTTTGGCTGCTACAGCTTTTCTGCTTCCTCTCTGTGAAATAAAAGCTTTTTGTAAGAATGAAAAGCAGGAGCTACTGTGGTGAACAGTGCCGTTGGGAATACAGATTAGTGTAGTTGATTCTTTTTGAATTAAAGTTCACTGACTTTTGCAGACCATGGTGGCTTCTGTTAGAGCCCTCCACCCCACCCGCCAGTGTTTAGGTCTGTGCAAGTCCCACTGATGTGAGTAAAATCAGTAAAATACATGAAGATTGTACAGGGCTTAGGGTTCGTAACTTTTTTAAAAAAAATCTGTAGTAGCAAAGAATGTGGTTTTGGGAGTGCATACTGGTTACCTTTTCCCATGCAGGGAGACAGTTCTCTAGAGGGTGTTTTTGACAGGGGACAATAGCCTAATCTGCCTCACAGTGTTGTTGTGAGGATAAAATCGAGGAGGGGGAAATTATATGAGCCACTTTGGGTTTCCACTTGGGACAAAGATGGGGTATAAATGAACTAAATAAATAATAAAGGGGGGAATCAGAAGATGATCTCGATTATTTATTTATTTAGAAAATGTTTATGCCACCTCTTCAGAGACCTGCTCAGTGTGGCTTAGAGTGAAACCATACAATAAAACCATACAGTCATTAAAACACATACAGCATGCATACAAGAAACAACATTAAAAATCCAAGCATTAAAAACAAGCCATTAAATGTAGAAGACAGTCTTCTGTTTACAGCAGACCATCAACACAATTTTAAAAGATCAGTCCCTTAGTGATAAAAGAGTGGGTAAAAAGAAATGTTTTGGCCTTGTGAGTAAAAGAGATTTGGGCTAGGTACCAGGTAAATCTCAAGGTGAAGGGCATTCCACAGGTTAGGTGCCACTTCTGAAAAAGCCCTCACCTTTGCATATTTTTCCCATATAGGGGCTGGCAACCAGTGAGAGATGGAGGGGTAGGTATTGGGGGAATTAAGTTGCATCATACCTAGAAGTGATATGATGCAGACAGAACACTCTAGGACTCAGTAAAACCATAAAGAGTCCAGTAGCACCTTTAAGACTAACCAATTTTATTGTAGCATAAGCTTTCGAGAATCAAGTTCTCTTCGTCAGATGCATGGTACAGAAACTGGTCATATATTTGACCAGTTTCTGTACCATGCATCTGACGAAGAGAACTTGATTCTCGAAAGCTTATGCTACAATAAAATTGGTTAGTCTTAAAGGTGCTACTGGACTCTTTTTGATTTTGCTACCACAGACTAACACGGCTAACTCCTCTGCATCTATGACCAAGTAAAACCATAGAGTTTTGTCCAAATCCAGTGTTTTGTCACTTTAGTGATGTGGTATCACTTCCAGGTATTTGTCAGAAGTGGTGTGCCATTGGCACAACACTGCTTCTTGGACCATTTCTTTCCTTTGCCAGTTAGCATCATTGGCCATCTAAGGCTAGTTTAGTCCTAGAACTGTATGTGACATGAGAAATGAATGACTGGGTCATCCAGCTATTTTCTTTCTTTTAAAAAAATGAAATATAGGCAAAGACAAATATGGTGTAGTTGTGTATATATATATGTGTGTGTAACCCTGCAACCTCTTTTTCCGAACAAGATACCTTCCTGATGCTATTTGCCTATGACTGTATGGTGCTGTAAACTGTAAATTGTTAACTATTTGATTTTTGCATGGTGAAAGTTTCTCACCCCTGAAGAGGTTGCTGCTACGAATCGGACTCAAGCTGGTGCTGTATGTTGGGTGACGCGAGTCTGCAGTTGGCGCCCCGCCTTCACCGGCTCCACCTGTAATTAAACACAGAGATATACATGAATATATTCAGACTTTTCTAACACTTAACGTGTAATTCCTTTTGGAAGCTTACCTGTGGGATGTCTTCCTATATGAACTTTTGCTGCACCTAGATAATTGTCTTACTTGTATATTTACTGGACGCCTTCTTATTCTAGAGTATTCCTTATTGGTTTGTTTACAGTGGTTGTGAATTCTTGACTTATAGGAGAGATCTTTGCTCCAGAATACACTGATTTGACTTCCTTTATTTATGTCTTGATTTTTTGTATTCATCCTACTCATGTGGTTTCACTCCTATTTTGTAAACTTTGAGTAAGCACCTCTAATTTTTGTATCATGGGAGAAAATGGCAAATTCTGTGTAATGAGCAATTTGGCCCTAAAGGTTTATAAAATAGCAGGTGAACCTAATATAGGTCTTATATGTATCTCTTTCCAGCCAAGATCAAAAGAATGTGAGTCTCCGACCTTACTCCACTCTCTCTGCCTCATTGTGCTTTCCCTCTGTAGAAAGTAGTGTGGGAACCTGTGCTCACTTGTACCTGGGATCTCCCTGAATTTACCATCTGTTACCCTCTCTGGCTGATGGTGTGTTTGAGGAGATCTCAGGACAGGTACAGATCGACTTGGTGTTGCGCAGGAGCAGCATATCGCACTCCCTTTGGGGCAGAACACGGCAAGTGTGCATGGGGAATAGGTCAAGAACACTCACAGATCTGAGGCTCACTGTCTTCTGATGCCAAATAGAGAGGTGGGCAGTCATACAAAATTCAAGTAATATTCTCTATTAAATCCTTAGGAGATTGGAGCACTTGACTTATTTTTGAGTTAATTGTCCTCAAATAAATAAATAACATTCGATTTATATACCACCCTTCAGGATGACTTAATACCCCCTCAGAGCGGTTTACAAAGTATGCTGTTATTATCCCTACAACAAAACACCCTGTGAGGTGGGTGGGGCTGAGAGCTAGAAGCTATGGCTGACCTAAGGTCACCCAGCTGGCTTCGAGGGGAGGAGTGAGGAATCAAACCCGGTTCTCCAGAGTCCTGCGCTCTTAACCACTACACCAAACTGAGTCAGCTTCAATTTCCCATATGTATGTATTGGTCCGCTCTTGAGCTCCTTCATGATCATGGTAGTGTGTAATGAATGTGCATTTCATTTCCTGGGAAGAATCAAAGACCTTTCTTTCAACAAGCTAGTCTGTTGACAAGCAGTTGCTCTTGCAAACAGTAATATTGTGTGGCTGGGAAAATGTGGCTCTTTTGCACTCTGGCTAGAATGGATAATAGCAATAGTGAGTAGTGTGGAATGTGGTTTTGTGAGCATCATACATATTTACTGAAAAGTATTCATTCATCCTTAGTGATAAA
Organism: Eublepharis macularius; assembly: GCF_028583425.1. Lineage (NCBI taxonomy): Eukaryota > Metazoa > Chordata > Lepidosauria > Squamata > Eublepharidae > Eublepharis > Eublepharis macularius. The sequence goes on from NC_072790.1 coordinate 135,179,041, forward strand.
CCACAACATCTTCTCCCACTTGTGCTGTTTGAGACATTTATATTTTTCTTCTTTAGAGATTGAGCATACAGCTGTGATCTTAAGGGCCTTTATGCATACACTGCTAGAATGAGCTACTGCTTTTGGCAACTTTTCTCTCCCTTTCTCTCTTAAACAAAAATAATATAATAATTCTTCAGAGACTGCCCACGTTCTCCTTGCAACAAGCAATTCTTTTGTGGGTGCTGTGCTGCCAGTACACCAGTGAGGTTAGCAGAAATATAGTGCTGAAATTATTCCCACCAGATCTTATTCTTTTCATCTTTGAACTCCTCTGAAGCACTGGAGCATTATTTGGAGCTTAAATTCTTATGGATAATATTTAATAACATCCAGATTGTTTAGGGGAGAAAGGTATGGGAGCCCAAGAGCGGTACAGCTTGTGGTGATCTCCAATGAACTATGGTTGCTAAGTGAATAGAATTTTAAATGGAGATCTGAGTTCTGGGTTCAAATCCTGTTGTTTGGTATCCTTATGGCACATCACTACAGCCCTGTTCAGATGTTTCTTTGTGATCTGCTGACAATGCCCCCTACCTTATCACTTGAAGTTCCGAACAGCACCCTGTGTCCATACACTCGTATGCAA